>NC_056667.1:164287843-164597343 GCF_018350195.1 Panthera tigris
ATAAGAACAAAAATGATTTGTGAACTTTAGATTTTTCAGAGCTGGAATGGACTTCACCGTTCATCTAGTCCAGGGATGTCCAACTCCTCGGAGCTCCTTTATGGACCACCATGTCTGTAACCAAAGAGGAGAATTTGCAGGTTCTGGGTCTCCCAACCTGGCTTCAGAGAATTTCAGCTCTTAGATGTTTTATATCTCGGAGATTCCTTGTAAGATTTATTTGAACAAAGAGTTCTAAGGTTAAACATGTTTGCAAATCACTTCCTAATGTAATCTCATTCAGCAAATGAGGAAACAGGCTGGGACAAATTAGGTGTTTTGTCCAAAGTCACCCAATAACTGGTGCCAAAGCCAGAGTCGTAGGTCTAGCTTCTAGTCCAGCATTCTTTGGACAAGTCAAACCATGTCCTCAATCTCTCAGGTCAAATGGGGAGCAAAGCAGTTTTCTAGTCATTGCATCGATTTAATATAGTTTATTATTATAAATCTAGCCTCCTAGAGCATATTTGTCCCCTGGCCAGACTGTTATTTCTTTCTTATACTTAAGGAAAAATAAAAAAATTGGCAACCACCACATTTGGCTTTAGGTTGGTATCAGTAGGAACTTTCAATGGTGTATAAAAACTCATCCCTAAGAGAACTCAAGGCAGTCTGTGATTATTCTCCGCGGCTCTGCTGTGGCCTGTAAAATGTCTTCGCGGTTGGAAATAGTTCCTAAGTGTTCATGGGTCACTTGTGGTGAATCCAGCTGTGGACTTCCTTTCATCCCTCCTTTAATTAAAGCCTATTAATCCATTCCTTCTGGGAGAAGACTTGGTCTACAACAAAGGGTGAATTTTAAAAAAGTGGAAAAGGGGGCCGCAATCCCAATGCAGTGTTATGAATCTTGTATAAATACCAGTCACACAAACAAAAGCATTTGTTATCTTCCTACTATGGGCCTTTTTAGGGGAAAACCAGGACTGACCAGTTATGTGTAAGGATGCTATGGTTTATTTTTTAGGTAGGCAATTCTAAAGGCTCTAATCCATCATTAAGAAGCTTTAGGACAAAAATAAAATACCTCTACAGGATACAAACTGGGCTTCTTGGAACAGTGTGGCACAAAAGGGCACTCAGGAGAGGATGCAAAGGCAGGCATTGCTTGGCTTGTAACAAATAGAAGAGCTGGATACAAAGTGAAGCAGCGCTAATGGCGCGTTCCCTGCTCTGGGCTCCGTCGGCCACTGGGCTCAGCATGAGCAGGGCCGGCTGTCCTCTGGTGCAGGTTCCTCTGCCCAGCACCTGTCCCACGTGTGCTCTCGTGTGCTCATCAGGGGAAGCTGAGCGCCCCAGGCCGGGCTCCCTCCCCACCTCCTCTGTCCTTCCCGTCGCACTCTCCTCCGCGGACCACACTTAAAGGTGGAAGCCCAGGCGTGCTTCCCGGTGCAAACCAAGAGACTCTGCCAGAGCTTAAAGGAACAAAAGGATGACGTGGGCTGGCCCGAAGCTGGCCCTTCAGGATGCAGTCATTTTGCAGCGGCAGCTAAGCTGGAGGGTTAGTTTCTGTCTTCCCCAGCGGCCACGAGGCTGGCAGACGAGGGCGAGGCGGCCGGCACCAGCAGCCTTTTCTGGTGCAGCTCTTCCCACTTACTTCTGTTCGCTGCCACCGAGTCCAGCATGGGCTTCAGTTTCACGTTGACCTTCACCAACGCCTGAAATAAAACAAAAAAAAGGTGGAGGAGAGAGGAACCCGAGTCACTGACATGGTTTTCTAGCTTTCCCTTGTGAGGAGAACGGACACTGGCTGCAAGAAATGAAATGTGATGATTATTTTGGTAAACCCGAGCTATTGGCAAGAAGTAAACATGCATGTAACACCATCATGCTGCATTAATAGAGCCTGTGCAGAAAATGAAAAAAATAAGACAGGGTGGCTGTGTATTACTCCCAGGGTGCTAGCCCATTAGATTATGATCCTGTTCTAAATCTATATCCAGACAAGACAGGACACAAAATACTCGGCTCACACATGCCTACTTATGTATATTGTTGCCTGCTCTGGACACTCCAGATCTCAACAGACCATGAACTTAAAGCTTTACTAAGATACACCTACCATTGGCTCCACCACGGAGGAGGGGAGGGTTCTGGGTGGACTCATCTGAATAAGAAAGGCCAGATAACATCCCAAGAGAAGGTGCTCATTTTTCAAGCTAAGGATCTGGGAGCTGTGCTAAATGAACAGACTGGCATGTGAACATGTATGAAGATGGACGCGAGACAGAAAAAGGAGTGGGGAAGAGAGGGGCTGGGCTGCAGTGAGGGGATGGAAGGGGACACACAGGCAGAGGCCAGAGGCCAGGGATCCAGGGGCTTATTTGCAGGAGACTCTCCTAAATGTTTTCTTTTTTAATTTTGTTGTCTTTGAAAAAGAGTCCCCTACTCCCTAATAGTATAATTTTCCAACCGCTATCGTGGAACAGAGCAATGAATAAAGCAAGGGTCATGGAGTTGTGCCGGTATTAGCCCATGGAAAGGGAATGCTCCCACTTTGTGCCTTGGGTCTGTGTTCTGTGGCCACAGATCATACCCTTGGTCCTTGTAGACACTTGCAGGTGTGGCGCATTCATCCCAAGGGGAACAAATCCACTGCAGTGTCAGCACACCTCCTGAACAACCTTCTCCAAGCAGGGCCTGTGGTTAGGGGGTGGTTGATAGCAAAGCCTCCCAACAAAGAACAGCCCTTCATGTTGAGGGCAGCACTAGAGGTGACCAGGGACGCTACTGAGCTGTGAGCCCTCCAACCTGGCCGAAGTGGTGACCCTTCACACTGATGTCTCTTAGAGCATATTCCTCAAGAGTGACACTTATCTCACCAACCAACATTTAATTTCAAATCAGATGTATTAGTGAAATATGAAAATATTTCATATATGAAAATAAAATTCAGGTAGTGATCAAAATCCTCTTTATTGAGAAAAATGCAGGTGACTGTTTTCTATTCATTGCACAGTGTTTTTATTTGGATGATAGTGTAGGGTAGCAACGAATGCCATGGTTTTATTTAGTATAGTTTGGCACTGGCTCCTCGTCACTCTGATCGAGCCTTTTAATTAAACTGACTACTATAATTCCTATGGAAATTAGTGTTTATATTATTTTCCTGCTACAAAAGCTTTTCTCTAGAACTTATTTTTTTTTTAATCCCAGGAGCACAAATTGGAATTTTTTTCTGCCTGAAATGTAATTAAAAACTCATTTGATTACTATATTTCTGGCTCTGTTTTACTTATTAAATTCCTGTAATCAGTTTTCTTTTATGAAGCTTCTGGGAAATGATCTCAAAAGCAACACATTTTTCTCTTCCTTGGCAGGTTCCCGAGCATTTACTAAATTACATTCATAGCACCTGCCCATGATTCGAATTACTCCACCAATTTATTCCTTAAACCATTTAAGTTTATTTGGCTTAGCCCCAAACAGACATTTCTTTCCTTTATCTAGCTCTTTGTTCTCCCTCTTGCTTCCTTTGTGGTGAATCAAAACAAAACAAAACAAAAAACTCCAAACTTTTGGGGAGGTACATATTTCTCAGAATTCTTCCTTCCCTTTATTTCATATTCTCTTTAATTAAACACAGAATTGCTATACTAGAATATCGTTTTCCTCTGGCAGGTGCTGGGTCTAGGCAAAAGTAGCAAAAATCCCATCCTGTGCCATCAGTAAGATAATTGCTCCCACTATTTAGAAAGATATGCATATTCCTACGAACTTCTCATCAGCAAGTGACACCTGATGAGTTCTGTGCAAATGCTAACATCTGTCTCCTTTGACTTCCTCATCACTTAGCGAAAGAGAAAGGGGACACTTATCACCTGTCTGCTCAGTCTCCATATACATGCAGAGCGACTAGAAAGGTTATGTACGTTAGTTATGTAGATGTACATGGTGCCATCAGCTGCGGATGCTGAATCTCTCCTGTGGCATCCCTGCAGTGTGACCATTGCAGTGTTTAAACATGCCCACAGGCAGTGAACTAACTACCTCCCAGGTTGTTCTGATTTTGGAATGTTGTTTTTATATTGAAGTGAAATCTATATCCCTGTAACTTCTACCTAATGGTCCTTGAAGCCAGAATGTACTTGAGCAGGGTAGGACTGATGACTCATGTGCTGCTCCAAGTGTAGGTCAGCGTTGAGACTGACCTAAAAACCCAACTTGGGATGTGCTGCTTATTATCCTTGGGGCAACTATATGGCTATCACGGGGGCTCCCAAACTCACGTCCACTCTGCCTGGCCCACCACAGACACCTTGGGTACTTACTTGCCTGCTCTGGGACAGCCCTGGGCATCTAGTCACCTAAGTGGCTGAGGGACCCCACTTTCTTCATGATTCCATTCACACTCATGTAGGGTGCCCAGCATGTAGGGTTTATTCCACACTTTATTTATGTTTTGAGCAAGTGACATGTTCACATAGTCCAATGGATACAAAGGGTACAAAAGGTACAGTGTAAAATATCCCTTCATCCCCTGCCCCCAGACATTTAGTTTCTTTCCCTAGAGACAACCAAACTTAGTGTATCCTTCAAGAACCATTTTATGTGGAAGCCATATATGAAAGGCCCACAGCTAGTATCATCCTCAATGGGGAAAAATGGAGAATTTTCCCCTAAGGTCAGGAACACGACAGGGATGTCCACTCTCACCACAGTTGTCTACATAGTGTTGGAAGTCTTAGCCTCAGCAATCAGACAAGCAAATGAAATGAAAGGCATCCAAATTGGCAAAGAAGTAGTCAAACTTTCACTCCTCGCAGATGACATGATACTCTACATGGAAAACCCAACAGACTCCACCAAAAAACCGCTCGAGCTGATAAACGAATTCAGCAAAGTCACAGGATATAAAATCAATATACAGGCATTGGGTGTATTTCTATACACTGATAATGAGTCAGCAGAAAAAGAAAGCAAGGGATCGATCCTATTTATAATTGCACCCAAACCCATAAAATACCTAGGAATAAACCTAACCAAAGACATAAAAGATCTGTATGCTGAAAACTATAGAGCGCTTATGAAAGTGAAGAAGCCATAAAGAAATGGGAAAACATTCCATGCTCATGGATTGGAAGAACAAATATTGTTAAAATGTTGATACTACCCAAAGCAATCTACACATTCAATGCAAACACTATCAAAGTAACACCAGCATTCTTCTCAGAGCTAGAATAAACAATCCTAAAATTTGTATGAAACCACAAAAGCCCCCGGGTAACCAAAGTAATGTTGAAAAAGAAAACCAATGGGGCATCTGGGTAGCTCAGTTGGTTAAGCGTCCGACTTTGGCTTAGGTCATGATCTCGCGCACTCCATGAGTTTGAGCCCCATGTTGGGTTCTGTGCTGACAGCTCAGAGCCTGGAGACTGCTTCAGATTCTGTGTCTCCCTCTCTCTCAGCCCCTCCCCCACTCACGCTCTGTCTCTCTCTCTCAAAAATAAACATTAAAAAAGAAAAAGAAAACCAAAGCTGGAGGCATCACAATCCCAGACTTTAGCCTGTACTACAAAGCTGTAATCATCAAGACAGTATGGTATTGGCACAAAAACAGGCACATAGATCAATGGAATAGAATAGAGAGCCCAGAAATGGACCCATAAATATATGGCCGACTTATCTTCGACAAAGCAGGAAAGAGTATCCAATGGAAAAAAAGACAGTCACTTTAGCAAATGGTGCTGGGAGAACTGGACAGCAACATGCAGAAGAATGAAACTGGACCACTTTCTTACACCATACACAAAAAGAAATTAAAGATGGAGGAAAGATGTAAATGTGAGACAGGAAACCATCAAAATCCTACAGGAGAAAACAGGCAGCAACTTTTGACCTCAGCTGCAGCAACTTCTTACTTGACATGTCTCCGGAGGCAAGGGAAACAAAAGCAAAACTGAACTATTGGGACCTCATCAAGATAAAAAGCTTCTGCACAGGAAAGGAAACAATCAACAAAACTAAAAGGCAACCGACAGAATGGAAGAAGATATTTGCAAATGGCATATCAGATAAAGGGTTAGTATCCAAAATCTATAAAGAACTTATCAAACTCAACACCCAAAAAAACAAATAATCCAGTGAAGAAATGGGCAGAAGACATGGCATTTTTTAAAGAAAATATCCAGATGGCAAACAGACACATGAAAAGATGCTCAACATCACTCATCATCAGGGAAATACAAATCAAAACCACAATGAGATACCACCTCACACCTGTCAGAATGGCTAACATTAACAACTCAGGCCACAACAGATGTTGGCGAGGATGTGGAGAAAGGGGAACCTTTTTGCAGTGTTGGTGGGAATGCAAGCTGGTGCAGCCACTCTGGAAAACTGTATGGAGGTTCCTCAAAAAATTAAAAATAGAACTATCCTATGACCCAGCAATTACATTACTAGGAATTTATCCAAAGGATATAACAATGCTGATTTGAATGCTGACTTGAAGGGGCATACGCACCCCAATGTTTGTAGCAGCACTATCAACAATAGCCAAATTGTGGAAAGAGCCCAAATATCCATCAACTGATGAATGGATTAAGAAGATGTGGTACACACACACACACACACACACACACAGGAATACTACTCTGTGATGAAAAAGAATGAAATCTTGCCATTTGTAATAATGTGGATGGTACTGGAGGGTATTATGCTATGGGAAATAAGTCAGGCAGAGAAAGACAATACTCATGTCAAATTTGAGAAACTCAACAGATGAACATAGGGGAAGGGAAGGAAGGATAAGTTACAAACAGAGAGGGAGGCAAAACATAAGAGATTCTTAAATACAGAGAACAAACTGAGAGTTGCTGGAGGAGAGGTGGGTGGTGGGATGGGTTAAATGGGTGATGGGCATTAAGGAGGACACTTTTCGGGATGAGCACTGGGTGTCATATATAAGAGATGAATCACTGGGTTCTACCGAAGCTAAGACTACACTGTATGTTAACTAACTTGAACAAAAGAAAAAAAAAGGAAAAGAAACGTTTTATGTGGTTGCCTGAGTGGGTCAGTTGCATCCAACTCTTGATTTCGGCTCAGGTCAAGATCTTGCACTCTCTGAGTTTGAGCCCCATGTTGGGCTCTGTGCCAACAGTGTGGAGCCTGCTTGGGATTCTCTCTCTCTTTTCTCTCTCTGCCCCTTCCCAATGTGTACACAGGCACTCTCTCTCTCTCTCTCTCAAAATAAATAAACATTAAAAGCGAAACATTTTATGTATATGTAAGCACATATAAAAAATACATACATATGCATATGTATATATGTATACATATGATACTTTATACATATGTATAATGTGCATGTGTGTATGTGTATAATTAAGTTGATTTTCCTATCATTTCAGATGTTTCTTTCAGAGACAGAGTGAAATCAAAACTTTGTGGAACATTATTATGATGCTTGAGTGAGCACAAGGGTACTGTGTAGAAATTAGTACCTGGAGTATAGAGAAGAGAGGGACCAAATTCTAATTTTCTATTGTTATGACACTAAGTGTTTCTTCTGCAGAACTTAATCTGCTGTGAATCCCATTTCTTGTAGTCTTCCTCTGAAAAACTGTAGTTTTCATTTCTAGAAGTTTGAGTTGGGCATTTTTTATATCTTCCATGACTGTGATTATCATGCTTGGTCTTTCCTCTACCCTTTGAACATATGAAACATAATAAGTATCTTAATGTCCTTCTCTATCAATTCTATGATCTGTATCATTTCTGAGTCTGTATGGATTGGTTTTTCTCATTATTACAGGCCAAGTTTTCTTGCTTCTTTGCATGCCTGGTAATCTCGATCGGATATTAGGCATGGTGAATTTTATGTTGTTGAGTGATGGATTTTTATTTGCTTATCTATTTATTTATGTTTGCATTTCTTTAAACATTTTTCAGTTTTGTTCTGGAATGCAGTTAGGTTACTTGGAAATTATTTGGTCCTCTGAGGTTTGCTTTTAAGCTTTGCTAGGTAGGTCCAGAGCAGCCTTTAGTCGGATTAATTTGGGTCCACTACTGAGACAATAACCTTCTGAGAACCGGACCCAGTACCTCATATATTTCAATGTTTTTCTTTAATATTCTGCCTGGGGGAGCATGGACGATTTCCCAGCCTGTGGGAGCTCTGAGGATTATTCCACTTGCTCCCTTTTGCTGTTCTTTCCTCAGCCTCAGCAGTTTCCCCGCATGCATGTAGTGAACAGCGCTGAAGACTCATAGGGGTGCTCTGCAGATCTCTGGAACTCTCTCTCGTGTGACTATCTCTTCTCTTGTCCTCTTCCCTGGGAACTCCAGCCCCTGGGGCTCCACGGGCCCCTGGCTCTGCCTCCTCAACTCCGTGAGCCCACTGGGCCCTGGCTGGGATTCTCTCCCTGTGCTGTCGCCTGGAAGCTGTCTCCAGTAGTAAGGAGTAAGCTAAGATCATCATAGGGCTCACTCCATTCGTTCCCCTCTCTCAGGAATCTCCATATTGTGCTGCATGCTGCCTGTTTCCACTGTCTGTAGAACTTAATCTGCTCCATGGTTTCCCCCCTGTCACTCTATCATGGCCAGCGGTGGAAGTCCCTTATCACTGGTTTTAAATAGCTGTTTTGAGTACTCTCCCATGACCTCCCATGGAGAGTGGAAATAAGGGCTTTTATCTTTGTAACTCTAGTTCCTACCACAGTGACTCCAGGGAACAAGAGTCTTCCCTCTCTGCCCACAGAGCAGTGGCAGGAAGAAGGGGTGAGTCTAGGAGAGCGGCCAGTGGCTGAGAGCAGGGTCAGGACATTCTGACCTGCTACAGAATCCTGCTGTAAAAACAAACCCAGAATGACCCTCTTGGGAAATGAATATAGTATTTTCTCTTATTACCATTATTCCTGGGACCATGTTTTTATCAGCTTGCCAAGCTGCTGGGAGTCAGATGCTGGCCCTGTTTTCCCTCAGCCATCAGGATCCACGTCTGCTATCATCTGTCCCAGTGTGTGCTTATTCTTGACCACAATCCCTTCTTAGAACCCAACTGCTGGATAGATGGGGCACATGGGGGACAAGGGAATAAACAAAGAGAAAGCCACATTCTTAGAACAGGTCACTACTCCTATACTCTGTTGCTGGAAGGGGGCGGGGAGCATAAAGGAACACCAGCAAATTAAAACCACATTTGTCTTTGAATTTGAAAATGTCCATCTACGTCATTAGTACCTTTTCAAAACTTTGAGGGAGTTACCTGAGCTGACTCTTCATTTATTTTTTTGAAAAGCCAAAGAGAGATGTTTTCACGTCCTGTGGTCGAATTGTATATATTCAGAGTGTTGGCACTAAGAGTTAGTATTTTCTGCCTTCCCCCATCTCCACCTTACCCAAGAGAAATATTCAGAAACTAAGGAATACAATACATGGTAGAAAACAATGAATTTAAAGGATTTCTTTAATATCAATTTTTCATAAAATATAAAATTAGACTTGGAGCCCATCTTGACTATCTGAGGTGATATCCCTGTCATGAAGATATGATCACTTTACTACCATGATTATTTACTTTCTGAGTGAAAATGTCCAAAAGCCCATTTGGGGTTGGTGTTTTGAGATGGAAAACCACTGGTGATATGACCAGTTGGTGTCATCTCTGCTCAGACCTTCTCAACAGGAAGGGCAAGAGAGCACGCAAGTGGTGGCAGGCCCTGAGATTCCCTTGAATTCATGTGCCTGGATGGTCACACGTGCAAAGAGCGTCTCAGGAGGAACAAAGGAGGCTTCTCCTTAAGGTATGTGACTTCGGAAAGAAGTGGCCAATTGTGGGAGCAAATCCACACTCTTCAATTGTTCAGCTGCTACCTTTCTGGGCCCCAAAAGGTTAAGATTATTCATGATTTAACCTGACACATTCCTGAATTTTACATGCCAGGCTGCACTGCAGCAGTTGGCTAAGAATCGTGTTTGGCTTTGCCAGCCTCCTACTCTTCTATCATGTTGCAAGGGCCAGAGGCAGTGAACTCTTTGTCCAGAACTGAACTCATCGCCTTCCTCCAAACCTTCCTTTGCTGTTCGGTTTACTGTGTCAGAGAGCTGAGCATCGTCACCTCCACCTAACTGCTCAAGATGGAAATCTATGGGTCATCCATGACATCTCCCTCTTCCCCCCACATCCAAATGGTCACCGAGTCCTGTCAACCCTGTGGCCAAAGTGTCGTTGTGCGTCAGTCTCTTGCCATGTCTACAACCCTGGTTTAGATCACCATCATCTTCTCAACGGCTCTAACCTGGCTGCCTGCCCTCCCCTTCCTCCTGTCCAATTAACTGCCCACATTGTAGCCACAGATCCCAGCTCATCACTCTCTACCCTGAGCCTTTCAGTGGCTTCCATTTGGTTTGACTGTGCTGGAAGGACCCTACCCGAAAAGAGAATTATGGTATTAGAAGAGAATAAAATCTAGGAACAAAACAGAAGAGAGAGAGAAAAAAAAAAACAAACCTCATAAAACCCAAGGAAAAGCTTGGGTTATGCTACGAAAGCAGAGTTTTGAAATGCCAAAATAAGCCCATCGAGTTTTCTAGAAAACCTGCAGTTCACATCTTTCTATGCATTTTAACGTTTTCCTGAGTAGGAAATCATAAGCCGAACTCCGCATGGTATGTTTGGCAGGGGAGTCGCCGAAGTGTTAGTTACTACATGTGAGAGCAGATGGAGCTGGCTGTGGGGTCCAGATGGGAGGCAGCAAACAGATTCCTCCTAAACCCCACTCCTTCCCTCCCCAGTTCAATGGCCTCTGAAACTCAAGGTTGTGTAAAAATTAATTTGCATTAAATTGCTTAAGATAATGTATTAACTGCCAAAGGAGGCTTCCAGCAGTTTTTAAAACTTGCTTTGAAAAACAAATAATCAAACAATGATGGTGAACACAGAAGCAAGCCAGGACTACTTTGAATAAATGTTTTTAAACCTTCACATTAAAGATACCAGCTTTAGGGGCGCCTGGGTGGCTCAGTCGGGTAATCGACCGACTTCGGCTCAGGTCATGATCTCACGGTTTGTGAGTTCGAGCCCCGCATCGGGCTCTGTGCTGACAGCTCAGAGCCTGGAGCCTGTTTCAGATTCTGTGCCTCCCTCTCTCTCTGGCTCCCCCCACCCTCTCATGCTCTGTCTCTCTCTTTCTCTCAAAAATAAATAAACATTAAAAAAAAAATGATACCAGCTTTAAAATAAATCTTTAGTGTGTAATTTGCTAAAGTCGGAAAGTTAATAATAACCATGTACATATGTTATACACATACCTATGCCAGGCACTGTGTGCTACTGGGTTCTTCTCAGGCTAGAATGCAATGGTCTTCAAAGGGCTCTAGCCTTATGACTTTTGCCCCCAGAAATAACCTGAGATTGAAACCCCCTATCAGACTTTGAACTGGTAGTTGGCATAAGGAAGTCTCAGCTTCCTCAGCACACAAAGTTGCTGCTGACACTCACTGGGCAGTAGTCTTTACCCAAATTAATGAGGGCCAGAGATCAGCTAGCAGTCATCTCCATTCTCTTTGAACGCCCAGAGTCTGCCAAAGAGACTCTTTAAAAGGTTGGACATTCTTAGCCTGCCATGTTATGGGGACTCAGAAAATGCTAACAGTAGATGCCAACTCTCTCTGGTGGCAAAGTCAGCAGGCCTATGGAATTTCAGCTTCCAAGGAAGGAATACTCAAAGGAATTGGGAGGCGGTATCCAGACAGCCTGCATTTTCCCTGTGGACCAGGTAAGCTCTGACAGAAAGGACAAACAGCAACTAGCTGTTACTCCCTCCTTAATGGAAGTTCAATATTACTCCATGTTTGTCATGTTGGGTGAGATGTTTTTTCCATTTGGAAAACCTTTTTCTATATATGTGATACCTACTCTGTAGATCTGTTATTATTCAGCAGTAACAGATTGGCTGTGTCCAAATTTTGCAAATGCCAAAAAATATTGTCAGATCTTTCTGAAAAATTTTTAGTGATATTTGAGATCTTAAAACCTAAATAATGTGAGGCGGTTACCCGAATAGCAGTAAAGATGATAGACCCACAGAGGTAATGCTTAGTACGAGGGCATGTGAGCTCATTAGAATCCAATGTAAGAATGATTCAGATCTGTAATCAGAATCCTAAGGGCACAGTCTGGCCAAGTGATAACACTGATGTTTGTAGCATTGACGTCTAATATCCTGAAAGCTACTTACAGTACTAGTAATAACTTAGAAAGAGATCCTTTTCTTTCCAAGGTGTGAGGCAGGTACCTGTAAAAATGACAATGCAAAAATGCATGATGCAATTTTCTCTCTCTCTTTTCTTCCCTTTTCTGTCGTTTCCTTCCTGACCTCTCAGGTTACTTGTTTTGCTTATTTTACTTACATGCTCAAGGGATTCCTTTGTGGAAAATGATATTTACAAATGACATTAACATTCTGAATTAATGAGGCAGGAATTTTAGTCTCCTTGGACTAACAGCATTGTTATTTCCATTATATAGGGCAAGAGTCTTAAACATCTACAGGGCCAGGCCAGGACCGTTAATGAGAGAAATGGGCTTCACGAGACAGTTTGGAGAGTGAGGCCAATGGCAAATGGGATGTTTTACAGTTTTTTAAAAAATTTTTTTATGTTTGTTTATTTTTGAGAGAGAGAGAGAGAAAGACAGACAGAGTGCAAGTGGGGGAGGGGCAGAGAGAGAGGGAGACACAGAACCAGAAGCAGGCTCCAGGCCCTGAGCTGTCAGCACAGAGCCCAACGCAGGGCTCGAACCCACGAACCACAAGATCATGACCTGAGCCGAAGTCGGACGCTTAACCGACTGAGCCACCCAGGCACCCCAACATTTTATAGTTTTAAAAACAGTGTTTAACTGAATGAAACATGTCTGCGGGCTGAATCTATTCTGTGTGCTGTCCATCTGCCTGCTGGGACAGACAGTAAGACCATCTTGCCAAAATGAACAAACCCCTGGGTACTGAATGTGTCCCATGCTCCAGGCTCCACATGAGGACTTCCCTATACGTGGGCTGATTAAATGTCACAACAGCACTGTGAAATTGGTGTTGTGGATCCTGTTTTGACAGATGAGGAACCTTTGACTGGGGAAATTAAATTAAAGGAGCCAAAGTGTACATGGTGAAAATACAGCAGAGCTGGGATGTCAGTGGTGGCCTGCCCGAGGACAAAGTCCACGGCATCTTCCCACGAGGGACCTCACTGGGACGCTGGTATTGACAAGTGTCTCTTTCACCTAACTGCAGTGTCAGGAGAGTGGAGTGACTCTTGTTCTGGTGTTCAGGACACTGTCTCAGGACCAATCCACAGGAGGGAGACAGCTTCACTGGGGAATGAAGAAACACCACCTCCCAAACATTAAGTGTAGACAGTGAATCTTTTATCTGTGACTCATCTACTCTGCCCTGCCCTGGGAAAATAAAACAAGGGTTTTAAGTAGTAAATAACAGGCAGGCTCAAAGACAGCTTGCGTAAATGGGAGCAAGGAGAACCCGTCTCTTCTGTTATAATGAGCCCCTCTAGGATACTGTCCTAGGTTATCCTGTTGGTTGAGTTTTCAGAGCACATTGGTAGCTAATCAATCATGTTCACTGTGTAGGCAACATCTGACTTGGAAGGAACAGCTGCTGACCCAGAAGCCACAGCCTTTGATGAATGGGGCTTCATATAAGAGGTGGTTGGAACGTGTAACTAAAACACAGCCACATGGTAACAATCCACCTCTCCAGGCACCAGAATGTTTTCTGGTAAAACCATGCCACCTGAGATTTTACAGAAATATATAAAGTCTATTAATTTTTTTTTTTTGCCAAGTTCAATGTGTAAGAAAGATCATTTAAACATTTTTAGTTTCTTGAGCTACAAGCATTTGTTTACTACACATTTTGTGTAGGCTTCTCATGTACCTTGAGTCCTAGAGTTCTCCAAACATAATGGATGGGGTGCCTGCATGGGAGAGGGTTGTACAAATACAGAATTGCAATTCCATGCCCTTGGTGTGAATGGTGTTCTGAGAAAGGTACTATGGGGCCTTCAAGAATGGATTCTAGAATACTCTAGTAATATTTGCTCTTCTATTTTTTAGCTTATATTTAGGAGTCTTAAAAGATTCAAAACACTAATTATCAGTACTGATGAACTGCTTAGTGAGCATCATGCAGATGAATATGGAACATTTCTTGTGAGGCTTTAAAGGTGGTTCTCATGCCCAGTACCACATAAACTCAGGTTTGAGACAGGGAGGAGCTCTCAAAGCCTGTGCACCCCAGTGTCCTAGATCTACAGAGGACCGGATCCACAGCATCCATGAGAAATGCAAGATCTTTGGAACAAAAATCCTCTATTACTTTGGTGGTCTCTCTCCATACAGTAAGAGAATCTTCTTTTTCTTAATTTTATAAGATAATAAAGAAAGTGAGATTTTTGGAGAGAAAGAATAGGAAGACAAGAAAAGGAGTATTTTACACACACCACTGAGTGTAGGAGGAGGATGGTGTTTCACTAGCTGGCCTTCTCCTTGTCCAAAGAAAGAGGCCAATCTGTCCACTTAAAGGCCTGGTTGAGGGTATGTTATTGTGGCTCTTCTTTAATTACATTGCTAAGTTTCCAAAAAGATAACATATGGAAAAAGTCTGTATGTGTGGGGATGGCAGGACCAAAACCCTGAATATTTTTTATTACATTATTAAGGCACAGTTTAAGGATGGGAACATTAGAATTTTATAAATGGAAACTTTCTAATGAGCAACAATTTTTTATCTTTTCAGTGTTAGTGAGTTTTACAGTAATCTACCTTTCAAACATTGAGCATTTAAAATTAAATAAGTATCCCAGGGGCACCTGGGTGGCTCAGTTGATTAATGCGTCCGATTCGGCTCAGGTCATGATCTCATAGCTCATGAGTTCGAGCCCCGCATCGGGCTCTGTGCTGACAGCTCAGAGCCTAGAGCCTGCTTCAGATTCTGTGTCTCCCTCTCTCTCTGCCCTTCCCCTGCTTGTTCTCTGTCTCTCTCTCAAAATAAATAAACATTAAAAATAGATTAAAAATAAATAAAATTAAATAAGCATCCCAAATAAAAAGACAAATTAAATTTGTTTTTGAACTAAATTCTGAAGCTTCTATGGAAAGATAAATAAAAATGCTTAGAAAATACTGAAAGATTAATGCTGAAGGTGACACTCGGCTTATCATTAAAACATTTAATTAAAGTAGTATGACTAGGTGACAGATTGATAGAATAGAATGGAAAGACTAAGAATAGAATTAAATTCAAAGGAATTTAGTATATGATAGAGGTGACCTTTTATTATTATTTTTATTGATGTTTTTATTTATCTTTGAGACAAAGAGAAAGCACGAGCTGGGGAGGGGCAGAGAGAGAGGGAGACAGGAACTGAAGCAGGCTCCAGGCTGACAGCAGAGAACCCGATGTGGGACTCGAACTCACAGGCAGTGAGATCATGACCTAAGCCAAAGTCAGAGGCTTAGCTGACTGAGCCACCCAGGTACCCGTAGGTGACCTTTTAAATCCTAAGGAAAAATACTAGTCAAAGCTGATGGGAAAACTGGGGAGCTATCTGAAAACCTAAAGTTGGATCCTGACCTCAAACTTTACATCCAACAAAATAAAATACAACCAGATGAATCAGAGATACAAATATATATATATAGACACACACACACAAATATATATATATATATACACACACACACACACACACACACACACATAAAACATACATAAAATACTAAAAGACGGCCTGAGAAAAGTTTTTAAATTTTCTCATTTTACAATGAGAAAATAATGCTACATAAGACATAAAATCGAGAAGCCATAAAAGAAAAGATTCATGAATTTGGCTGCACAAAATCAATGTATTTCTTTATCGCATAAATAAAGCGAAAAGGCAAATGACAACCTGGGGAAAATATTTGCCACTGTGGCTACAGATAAAGGTATATTTCTCTAATACATAGTGAACCCTTACAAATGAAAAAGAAATGACCATCAGCTTACAAGAAAACAGAAAAATATGAAGAGATTACAGAAAAAAATACAAATGGCTCCTAAGTAAGTAAGTCTATACTAAAGATATGATGAGACTCATTTATGCGACGGAAAATGCAAATAAAAACTACAATGAGATAGGATTTACAGTATCAAATTGGCAAAATTCCAGAAGTTTGAAAACACAGTGTATTGGTAAGGGTGTGGAGAGAGAGGCATCTCACATATTGGTGGTGGGAATATAAATTGGTTTGTTCACACTCTCCAGAGGGAAAGTTGGCAGCATCTATCAAAATTTCAAATGCCTGTATACCAAATGGCCAGTAATTCTACTTCTGAGTACGTATCCTACAAATAAAGTGTGAAGATGTTGCATTCACAAGGATATTTATTGCACAATGAACTATTAGAAACTATTAGGAATGACATCAGTGTCCTTAAATAATTAAGTAATTATTGGCCAAATATTTTATCCTCCATCTTTAAAACCTGATACTCTGTGACCATCAAAAAGATGGAGGCAGTTGCTGTATGGGCACCGAAAAGGAAAATCTCAAAAATATATTAAGTGTGAAAAACGAGATACGGAGCAAGACATACTTACGCTCACATATATGTACACATGCATATATACACATGTACACACACGTATATACATATATATGAGCAGACTGTGTGTGCATACATACTGTATTAGAAAGCATGGTGTATGAGCATTACGTATAAAAACAGTGTAAAGCCCACTGTACTTATGCTTTCCTACAGATTGTCTTTAGATGCATATACGGGAAAGTTGGTTAAAGGTGGTGGCCCTGAGGGAGGTGACTGGGAGACAGAAGTGTGAGGAAGGATCACTTTTCTCTAATACGTCTGTGCCTTTTGAATTCTGTTCACTGGATGTGTATAAACTCTTTGGCAGTAAAATATTTTATTCAAAAATTTTATCATGAACCAATAAAGGAAGCAGCAACCTTTGATCATGTGTTAGAATTATTAAATAACAGGTCATCCACCTGATGGTTAATGGTGAAAGAAGGCCTATAAGTACAAAGATAAAGAAGAGAAATGCTTACATGAAGATCAAAATAATTCAGTGTTTCACCACCACACTTCAGAAATTATTTCAGTACCTTAATTATACGTCACCCTAGTGTCATGTGTCTATTATTCGACAGTGTGATAACCCCTCCCCCACCCCACTCACCAGTCCACATCACAGATAAGGGCCGACTACCTCATTGATCCCAAACATTTCCTCTGAGAAGCGATCAATGTCCCCTGCCAGGCCATTAAATAGATTTTGAAAAACTCTTCAATCCGTATCAGTCTCATATCCTTATTTAGTTGCTCAAATTTGCCCTCAGCTGGGAATTGTCCAGGCAACTGTGATTCTGTTGTGTTCGCCACTCATTTGAAGGGCCCCATCCATCATCATTTCTAGGCCCTTTCTGATGCAATGTAGCTTGTTCTTTGTCTTTCTTAAAAACTGAATGGCTGTTAAATTATCCATTTATCTTCCTTCAGATTTTCTGTTCAGTTTCTCAGGCCCTCTCAGGGCTGTCTTTTCTACCTTGTTTGCTGACTTTTCATTCCATTTCCCCCGTTCTCCCAGGCATCTTGCTTCACCATGCTGTCCTTCCAAACAAACTCCCTGGTTTGATCTGCTTTCTGCTTGTTTGCAATCTGCATCACTACTCAGGTGGACTTCCTTTTCAACTTTTGTCCCTTCAGGATAGCTTTGAGAACTTTGAGATAACATGTTTCAAGTTTTCCCCGTAGATGGCAGGGTGTATTGGACAAACCATAACCGAAGGGAAAAGTCTAAACCAGCTTTGCCACTGTTAAGTTGGGTCACAAGGGACCTTTCAGGGTTTCACCTTCCCGACCTGCAGATGATCTGCAAGCTCACTTCTAGTCAAGTGTCTTCAGATCACAACAGCATCTCCTTTCTGTGTAGGTAAGGTGGACCCAACTAAGGACGTGAGGTTTGTGTAATGTTAAGGCTCGCACACACACTCCTCAGGGGCAGCAAGCGGGAACCCAGATTTGGAAGCAGAAAGAATCTAAGCTCTGTCACTTAATATATGTGTCTTTTCTCCAGCCTCAGCTTTCACATCTGAAAAGAGGACAATAGTAGTATCTAGCTTGATATCGCTAAGAGGATTAAATCAGGTGGTGCTGGGAAAGTCTGGTGCCTGGCACACAGTAAGTGCTCAAGAATGTTGTTAGTGAGCTAGGCAGTTTGGCTGTTATCATCCAAATTTACAACACAGGCCACTGAAGCTTAGAGGTGATATTAATGGCAGTAACAATGTATGGAGTGCTTTAACGTTTGATGTTTACTTTTCCCAAAGCATTTCCACATGCCTCAGCTCCTTTGGTTCGGACTCTTGGAAAGGGTGATGTTAACTATCACCAATTCCCTTTGCTCCAAGAAGAGAGTTACTTTGCAAAGCCAAAGACGTTTAAAAAGTAGAGAGTGGAGTTACTCTCGGTCAAACCTACAAACCTGTGGAGATCACCATAAAAAGAAGTCTGAGGATAGCAAGCTTTAGGTTTTATGAGTGTAGAGGGCAGATTTGAAAGAGGATGGTTATAAAAACACTCAGCATCTCCTGCCTCCTCTTAGGTCTCATTTCTGTTTCCCTCCGTCTCTTACTTCTCTGTAGGTCTCTGTGGATCTTTCTCCTTTCCTGTTTAGTTTTTGGCTGGTCAGGGTATCTGTAGCACTAAGATTACAGACGACGTATTAAGTCAAGGACGTGGAGAATTACTCTTCCTTTTCCATTATTTTATGGTTCTATAGTTTATCCCTCCCTTTGCTTGTAGGAGGCAGCGGCTCATACGCTGAAACTCCCCCTAATTCACTGGGGCGATTGCGAACAGCAAGTATAACCTCCCTAGTTTCTCAGGCGTGAAATAAAGACAGAAATGCTAACGCCCGCCACAGGGCAACTCCGGAATGGCGGGTTATTTCAGGGCACGCCGAAAGCACCAGATGCGGAGGGAACGCAAGATCTTCCTAGCGGAACCCACTCTTTCCCATGTCCCCGTACCCTGGATGTGTTGCTCAGGCCGTCCCGTGGGGGCTCCAAGCAGCTGAGTAACAGCTTGCACCAGAGCGGAGGTGGGTGGCACTGAACATGCGCTGGGCACGACTGCTGAGTAACAGAGACAATGAACGCAAGTAAGTCTAATGTGCCAATAAAGGAAAATGCAAAGGGTCCTCCGGAGCTGCGGTATCTACCTCCTGGGAGTAAAGAGGGGTTTACCGGGAGCCTGTCATCCGAGCAGCTTCCTAAAGTAACAGTAGGGTTTTCTGGGAGAGAAGACGGAAAGGTACAAGTGGCAGTGATAGCTGTGCGAGCAAAGGCACAGGGTGCGAGCGTGCATGCATGTGCGCGCGCGCATGTGTAACGTCAGTGGAGAAGCACTTTGGGAAATGGCCGGTGGCCAGTTACATCCAGAGCACAGGGTAGGGAGGAAGGAGTGAGAGGTGAGCACAGGGAGGTCAAAGGTACCAGCTTAGAGTTTTTCCTCCAGTGATGGGGAGGGAGGGTCTGAAGGACCCACAGCCAAAGCTGCTTTAGGAAGGTAACTCCAGTGTTTATTTGGAACATCGGACCGAGGGGGTGAAGCGGGAGAGCGGCTGCTGAGCCTGACAAGGTCTGAGTGGTGGCAGCTGGCAGTGGGGACAGTTAGGAGAACCCTTCTTAGTAGAGGGTCCAGGGGAGGGAGAAAAATCATGATGTGGCAACTGGAAAATAATAACCCGCATTTGGTTTCGTTTTAGAACATATTTCTTGTCTTATTGAGATATTAGGGTTTTTTGAAGTTGGCTTTTTTTTTTTTTTGTATTTACTGTTTATTCTGAATTCCTTTTTGCCTTCGTGTTTCTTGATTTGCTTCCATTCCATCACAGTGGAGGCTTTCCTGAAACGTACTTGTGGCCCTTACCTGTTTGCATACTTCAGAGCAAGGCACTGGGCACGGCATTGTGCCCAGTGGGGAGGAGAGGCGGGAGAGGCTGTCGCTGACCGCTGGGCTTCATTTGAAGGGCATCGTATGGGGGGAGTTGACTCTTTCACTGAGAGCATCCCAGGTGCAAGTACATGAGGATCTTTTCTCTGAGGCCACCGTTTCCCTAAAAAGGAATCCTACTTTGCTGCTTCTGGGCATGTCTGGCCCCTGGTGTCCTGGGTACAGGGGATGGGGTCCAGCCAGTCATTCCATAGGCTTTTAATTTGAGCCACGAATTCTCCCAATGAGGGCTCTGTGGGAAGAGCTCTCTGGCCTCCTGACTTGACAGGAGGGTTGCATGGGTGGTTTACCTGGCTGTGAAGGTAGTGAGAGGTCCCTGAGACTCCATTTGCCAACTTCTAACCTTTCTGCTTATTTCTAGGCTCATGCCTCAACCTCACTGCTGTGGATCAGATTGTATCCCCCTAAAAGACACTCTGGTACCTGGAGATGTGACCTTTTTTGGAAATAAAGTCTTCACAGATGGAATCAAGTTAAGATGAAGTTATATTGGATTGGATGAGCTCTAAATCCAATGGCTGGTGTCCTTTCAGAAGGTCATGTGAAGACACAGGGACACGGAGACACAGGAGAATGTCACGTGAAGACAGAGGCAGAAATTGGAGTGATGCATTCAGAAGCTAAGGAATCCCAAGGATTTCTGGCAACCACCAGAAGCTAGGAGAGAGGCATGGAACAGATTTTCTCTCAGAGCCTCCAGAAGGAATCGACCCTGCCACACCTTGATTTCGTACTTCTCACTTTCAGAACTGTGAGATTTACTGTTGTTGGACGCCCCCCAATTCGTTATACTTTGTTAGACAACACTAGGAAACTAATGTATCTTCTCTTGACTTTACTTGGCCCCTTTGAGTCCTGAGCCTCTCAGGAGCTTCTTCTGAAAGACAGATCAGCTCACTTCTGTCTGCAGACATTCTGGGATGTTACTGCCTTTCCAGCTTTCGATATTTGAAGAGATCTTATTTCCTCTCACATTCTGTTGTCCTTGGGAATTTCTTTTTTTTAAGAAGTACAACTTCATTATTTCTAATCCCACTTAGTAGTACCAAATAAGTCAATAAAATATTGAACAAAGGTGCTCATTTCAGAATTATCTCTTTTAGCAAAAAGAAAAAAATTAGGTAATGACTGAATAAATTATGACAAGTCAATTGACTGGAATTCTAGGCTGCTGTTTCAAAGGATGGCATGAAAATTACGGTTGGAATGAACCTCACGTTAAGTGACCACATCACAATACTCTAGTATCTCTGGGTAAATTTGTGTTTATGTGTGGATAATAGTGTAAAGGGGCATCACAGGAAGAAGAGAGTGTGAGGTCCTTATTTCTACTAACAATCTGCTCCTGACGATTCAAGTATTCTGTAAGGCAATATGTTTTCTCTCCTGTGTTCCTTATTTCCTCCCGAGTCTTCACTAGCAGAGTCCTTAACATACCTACTTACATGAACAGTCTGTTCAAGGAAATCTAGGGTTTTTTCTATCATGTTCCTCAAAAGTTTTTCACCCTCTTCTCATTACCCAAGAATGTTTATATCTTTAAAAAAGTTCCTCTATTATTATATTAATAGAATTCTCTGAAGGATGAGGAGATAAACTAATGAGGCCAGTCTGCCACATTTTATTGGCAATGTCAACCCACTTTGCCAGTGAAAGTGTCAGATCAAGGACAGCTTGACATAACATACTTCTGAGAGAGTTTTCTGTAGTAACCAGTGAAACAGAATCCATTAGCCCATTTGGTCTGCTAGGAATTGCTCTCTCTGGAATCTCTACTCTGGCCCCTATATCCTTCCTTATGAAGGATTCAGGGTTTTATTTTGTAAATGGGAAGTTTACAAAGGTAGAGCACTCCTGGGCAGAATGGAATTGCCTTTTACCTCCTCAGAGCAGTGCAGTGAGAAAAAGCCATAGATGAAGGCAGAGAGGACTTGGACTCGAATTTCTGGCTCTACCCGGTAAAAAACTGCTTCACTCGGATTAAGTCCATTAGCTTCTCTAGCTTTCACTTTCCTCACATGTTAACCTAGACCATTAGATATTATAGGATCCAGAATGAAGTTTTTTCTTCTTTCACAGTTAGGATCTAATTCAACTGTGTATGTAAAAGCACCTTGTAAACACAGTCAGTATCCAATAAATGTCTGCCTTCTGAAAAAATGTGCATAAGGATACCCCCATCCATGTCTGTCAGGACTCTAATACTGAACTTCTTTTCCAAGTGCTCAGTCTGGTAGAAGTCTTTAACTTCATTTTAGATCGTGGCTAACAGAGACAACTGTTGGGACGCCATATTGGTTGGTGCATGAGGTTGAGAGCCTGGCCCTTTCTGGTCACATTGCCATAGACCATCTGCTTGCTAGATAAGGCAATGTGCTCTGAGTGACTTAATATTTTTATGGCTGCAGCTCAGATAATTAAATATAGGAGTGGTGATGGCTGAGCATCCAGATAGTCCTCCTTGAATTCTCTTAGGAAACATTTAGAGTAGTACAGAAGATTCTGTTTGGCAATAGCATAATAAGAATGCTTTATGTTTATCTCATGCCTCACTTCCCAGGAGCTCAGGCAATGCTGACCTTCCAAATGCACATTAAATTGCAGAAATTTCGGAGAGGCACTTACAGTGCAAAAAACAATCTTTAAAAGAGGCCTTGATTCATCTCCTGGTAGAAGAATGCAATTTTCTTTCTCTCTCTCTCTCTCTCTCTCTCTCTCTTCCTCCTTCCCTCTTTCCCTCTCTCTCTTCCTCTTTTTCTGAAGAGATTCAAAGAAGAAAGAGCCATGAAAAGGAGGTAAATCGCTTTTAAAATATGTTTTGTAGAGGAGCTGAGAAGCAAGGTAAGACAGCATTCCAGGCCTTGTGTGGACTTGTGGCTAAGTCATTTTCAGCTTCATGATTCCAGAACAGAAACACTTTTAAAAAGAGTTACTTATGCTGGCCAGCCAGATAAGGAGAAGTAGATCTTATCTTAAATTCTACCTTCAAAAGCCTTACGAGGTAATATATTATCTATTTTTGCCAGATTCCAGCATTTTAATATGGATTCATGATGGCAGTTTTGAGTTTACCTGACACCTGTCATGCTCAATGCAAGCAGTGACATGAACTTGAATGCTCTTCTACCAGTAAGCCCTCTCTGCTGTTCAGCACATGATGATGTGATGCTTGTAGTGGTAACTGTTTGGAGATGTAGGATCTAAAAACTCTTCTAAGGCAAAGAAAGATTACATTTTAATCATAATAAAGTTACCATGTTTTATTATAATTTCATGAAATCACATTAAAGTACACTATAAGTTCTTGAAATCCATGTACATGTGCTAGCTCTATTAAGGGTGAATATTAAAATAACTAGGGGCATCTGGGTGGCTCAGTTGATTAAACATCGTACTCTTGGTTTCAGCTCAGGTCATGATCTCATGGTTTGTGGGATCGAGCTCCACATCGATCTGTGCTGTCAACACAGAGCCTGCTTAGGATTCTCTCTCTTTCCTCTCTCTCTGACTCTTCCCCTGACTCATGCGTGCGTGCTCTCTCAAAATAAACATTTAAAAAAATAAAATAACTAGAGGACTATATTCTCTGCCAATGCAGGGTAAGAGAAACTTTCACGTATTTCCTAGTTGAAAAAGTCGAAGCCCTGAAAAATTCATGGCTATAAACTAGCCTTTTTATATTAGAATTAAGGGCCAATTCAACCATGATGAGAACTAACGACTTTCTAAAAAGATATCATAGGCCATATACTTCAGGTTATGGGCAGGGATAGAACGGTGCACACTCGGATGAGAGGTTTTATATATTTATGGATGATAATGTAACATGACGTTGTAACTCTCCTTCACACATTCCACTGCTTATAATTGATTCTGTGGTGCTGCGCTCATCATTCACTCGGTTTCTTCATTCACTTGTTCCGCAAACGTTTACTGAACAGTTCTGGTAAACTCTGTGCTAGGCACTGCGCTGGGTACCAGGAATAGGGTGTCCCAAGAAACTCGTGTAACGGGGGGAGGGAGCCAGCCAGCCAGCCAATCACAATACGAGTGTTACGTGTGATTATGAGAAGACAGAGCTCCGCAGAAATGTCGAGGTGGGGGAGGGGTTAGGTTTTCCAGGCAGAAAGGAGCAGAAGGGTAGCCAAAGGCAAGGGAAGAGAGACAAAAGGGCTGTGAGTCCTGTGCTTTGGGGCAAAGGGAGCCTGCGAGAGGAAGAGGGTAGGGTGACAGCAGATGAAGCCAAGAGGCAGGGGGCCTCAGCGAAGGCGGCCCTGAAATACCAAAGTGAGAAATCTGGAAGGGATCTTATAGATGCTGGTAGTACCTGAGGTTTATAATCAGGGGTGCCATGGTCCAATATTTATTTATTTATTTTAAAATTTATTTTAGGGGCGCCTGGGTGGCTCAGTGGGTTAAGCATCTGACTTTAGCTCAGGTCAGAATCTTGCGGTCTGTGGGTTTGAGCCCCATGTTGGGCCCTGTGCTGACAACTCAGAGCCCAGAGCTTGCTTCGGATTCTGTGTCTCCCTCTCTCTCTGCCCCTCCCCTGCTCGTTCTCGCTCTCTCTCTCTCAAAAATGAATAAATGTTATAAAAAATTAAAAAAATAATAAAATCTATTTTATTTACGTTGAGAGTGTGTGTGAAAGTGAGCAGGGGAGGCGCAGAGAGAGGGAGAGAGAGAATCCCAAGCAGTCTCCGTGCAGTTAGCGCAGAGCCCATTGTGCGGCTCAAACTCACAAACTGTGAGATCGTGATCTGAGCTGAGATCAGGAGCCAGATGCTTAACCGGCTGAGCCACCCAGGCACCCCCATGATCCAATTTTTTTTAAAAGGAAGTTCACTTTGCCAAAAGTTTGGAGGACAGGCCATAGTGAAGGGGCTTAGAAACTACATAAAACTGACACTTTCAAATGTTTACATTTCTCTTCCATTCATATCTGACTAATAGTACATGGAAAATGTTGAAGTAAACAGGTTTTACTATCAGCACTCAGATTTGGGAATGGTGTATGTGACAAGGACAATATTTTGAACATATTAAACCAATGTATATTTGTTCTGCTTGAATCGTCACGCCTATGGTTCCCCGCCCATCAACTCAGTAGGCTTCCCTCCTGCAGGCAAATGGTGGATCCCGTTAGAAACAGCAAGCTGTCATCATTCAGCGTTGAGAGAGAATAACCCTGAATGCCAGCTTCGTATGGTGAGAAAGGGGGTTTCTAAATTCCAGAAATCTCCTTTACCTATTAAGAACCAAATCTGGCCAAGTCAGATCATCACATCTGGCCACAAAGCCTAGTGCGGACAGCACAGGGGACACCATATACGGATAGTTCCCATTAGACAAGGAAAAGGAAATTAAAACACTTTCCACTGTGGGGGTGAGGGATGGGGACGGGGGAAGAGAGAAAAGAGAGAGAGATAATGGACAGAGACAGAAAGGGAGGGTGGGGAGAAAGGGAAAATGAGAAGTGAGTTCCTTGTTCCTTCCCTGTTCCTTGGGAGATGAAGCCTGGCGGGGGGGTCAGGGCAGGGCTTGTCTCTTGAATCTCAGGGCCTAATTCAGGAAAGTGATAGAATTTACTAGAACAAGTTGGCACTACCCAGGCGGTTTATTAGAAAGTGCCAAGGAAATTGTGTGGACAGCACGGCGAGGAGAAAGTAGCTGGGAGTTCACCGGTGGCCCACAGGAGCTGAGCACTCAGGCGAGAAAAGCAGGTGACTAGATCTGACCAGAAAACTGCTAGGGGCTTGCCACGAGAGGTTCCTACCAGGACCACAGACTTCAGCAGCCAGAGCGAGTGGCCAGGCCCTGGGCGGAGTGCATATCACACCCATGGTCACCTAGAGGCCAGCATGGCATCACACCGAGCCCTGACCACCAGCTCTCCATGAACCCGGTGAGACCTAACAGGCAGTATGTGTGTTTGGGCCTTTCTCCCCAACGCTTACAGAGTGTTCACAAGGATAGGGGAGGGAGCGCCCCCCCCCCCCCGATGCCTGGATGGCAGCTGGGGCGAAGACATAGCTCTGATTTGGAACTGTTCACATTTCAGTCCTCCCAAAGGTCTGTTCCAACAAGAAAAAACTGTGATACCTTAATTGTCAAGTTTAAGCGCAGTCCCTGCACGCCTCTCCTCCCCACATCACCAGGAAAAGGTGGAGCCAGATAGATAAATTATAAAGAATATAGAACTTATTTCCCTCGCTTTCCTTGAGGCTTCTTGAGTTATACATGATGTCATTCCTTGTAAAGACAAGAAATTAGCCCCAACTATTTCTTCCTCTCATCCATAAGAATGCTAAATATTGTAGAGAAAGCATTGATAGAAAACCCATTTGGGTGGTATCCTTTTTAAAAAAAAGTATCTGATGCAATTGTTCTTCTCTGGATCCACATTCTATCCCCTGTAGGTTTTTAAGAGAAGATGATGTTATATTCTAACTAGTGACTCAGTAGCTCATTACTTATTCTTTTTTAAAAAACTGGACACAAAGCATGAGCCATTTGGGGAATATTAAATTATGTTTAAAGAACTTCTACTGGTGTCCAGAAAAATTGTCTTAGCACTTTACATCCTCTTTTCCAATTTACCAATTCTAATTCCCAATCTTCACAATCTCAATTATAAAGATTCTTTTCTCTCTCCCTTCAGAGAGCTTATTAATTGCATCAGGTGAAGGTATTTTTCAAAACGACTATTACAACTGAAGGCAGAAAAAAGGTCAAAAGTTACTGTAATCAAAACATCAGAAGCCCTGCCTGTTGCAGAAACTCCTTGGCATTTTAATAGAGGCAATACGCTTGCAGAACTAGACAGGGAATTGTTCCAGCTAGATCCTGTCCAGGTCAAGCCCTTTTGAAATATCTGTGGAAAAAATCCACCTCCAAGTCAAGAACCTGTTTGGGATGGGCTGCAAATGCGATTATGTTCATAATAACAATTAAATCCCTCAATCCTTAACAACAGAAGATTTATAATGCCTCTATGCATCATTGAAATTCTAGGTACACTGAGGTTTGATTAAGTCAAGAATGAAAACAAAGGGCAAAAACTGAGCTCGCTATTACAAAGAGAAGCTCAGTGTGATGCTGTCACATCAGGCTTTCTGTTTATCCCTAAGGCTGGTACAGCAGTGGCTTCAAAGTTTGATGGTGTCTTTTTTTCTTTTTCTTCTTTCTTTCTTTATATTTTTTTCTCCCTCCAAAGATGTTGAGCAGCAGGCTAATGGATCCCAGCAGGGTGCAAAGACAGCAGAAAGCACGGGAATCAGATGTCAATGTGTTCCTCCAAGATACCCTGCTAGGACGGAGCTAACTAACTGGGCTCTAGTCTTCTCTTGGGGCACACGCTCTGATGGGTCCCTGCCCACTCTTGAATTTCCTATATGCTTCCTGATTGAAATGCTGTCACAGATAAATCATGACTTCTGCCTGTTAGGACCATTTTCTGTTTTTTTCAAAGAAAAGTTTGGAGCCATCAGATTAAAAAGACAAGCAAGTTCTGGAGAATTATATACTCACACGTAAATATTAGTGTCACATCTCCCTACAATATAACTATCTGTCCATCTGGGAGTGTTCTGGGCATGCTCCTCCACGCACCACTTTGTTTATATATTTTTATGTATTTTCTGGCAGTCACTTCCAGTCAATCACTAGATTACTTAGGTAACTTCCTAACGAATAGATTTTAGGAGGATTGGAGGAGTTGGCCTGCTTTTCCTTCAACACAGGCCCTACCTGGAAGTTGAAGTTGTCTCAGAGATAAGAGTTTCAGTTTTAAATGCAGTGGGCATCCAAAATGCAGTTTGTGTGAGTTCCCACCTAGCACACTAGTAAGTAGCCCTTCAGGCATCCGAGACCATCGATAATCTACCCTTGGCTTGGAGGAAGGACAAAACTCCGCAAACTGGAGTGAAAGAGGAAAGTGCTTGATCTATTTTGAAGTTTGACGTATGCACAAGCTTTTCAACACCATGAAGGGAAACCACTTCACCCAGTGAAAGTCAATGAAGTCAAAAAGCTGTACTAAAACCATATATGTATCTACCACTCAGCTCCCTCTCCACCCTGCTACTAAACTCCTTCCACATTCCACGTTCAGGCCATCAGCCCAGTGCTTCGGTGAGCTTCCACCCTCGCTAGAAGGCGCTCTCCACACTGCTCCCCTGCACGAGATCCCAGCTCTCTCCATGAGTATCTATCTGCCTCAGGTTCTACATGAGGTTTCCAGCCACCCAAACCGCTCCACCTTGGGGGCAGGGTCCTGGCCATGAAAAGGAACATTCTTTGTCTCATCTGTAATATTCTGTATCCTCTTCCCTTGCGCCCAGACTGACCTAGCAAGGCCACCCTGGATTTCTACACTCTACATAATTCAGACCATGGCATTTCAGATAATCCCTTTTTGAGATTCTGGCCACCTGCATACTTTCCCATCTGCTTTCTATTTTCTCAGGCTCTTTATTACTGCACTTTCATGTTTTAAACCTCAATCTTCCCTTTTGGCAACAACCTGAGTTCCTGCAGACATTTGCAGGAACTAGTGTCACACCAGTGACTTCTCTTGCTTGGTGAGTTACTTCCTCAACGTTTTGTATCTTTGCACTAATGGTGATTCCTGCCCACTGACTGATTCCATTTCAGCTCCAGGGCGCAACAGTGAATGTCAGATTGCCCATTTAAATAACGGACAATCCCCTTCTCCCCCAAATGTGTGAGATGGAACAAAATAGGGACTCTCAGAGAGGATACTTAAAATCATTCAGCAAAGTTTCAGTTTGAGGGCTTTTTGAAATACTGGTTTCAAAGACTTATAAAGAATTTACAAATAAAATCTGTTATTTTTAAAAATAAGTGATGATAAGACATTTAAAATGAACATGATTTTCATACTTTGCTAGCTGAGAAGACATAGCAGCAGAAATGAACATACTTTAAAAAAATCTTTTTAATTAATTAATTTTGAGAGAGACAGAGACAGCATGAAGGGGGAGAGGCAGAGAGAGGGAGAAACAGGATCCCAAGCAGGCTCCGCACTGTCAGCACAGAGCCTTGATGTAGGGCTCAAACCCACGAAACCACGAGATCATGACATGAGTTGAAACCAAGAGTCGACGCTTAACCAACTGAGCCACCCAGGTGCCCCTGAACATGAACTTTTATAAACAACTCCTTCTACACTCCTCTTTACAATGCCATGATTCTCTCGTTAGTTTAATAAGAAAAGATTGTGGAAGAAATACCCAGCAGAGGTGGAATGGGTGGTAGAAAGACCACTACACCAAAACCAAGGCCACGGATATGTGGGACACAACTCTAACTTGGTGGGAATGTCACTTAAAACTGCTCTATGTTAATTTTCTGTGGATAAAAATAGCAGGTGTATCTAACCTCACAGACAGGGAGTAAAGTAAAACAGATGTGGAAAATCAAGAATGATAGATAATGTGATGTGGTATTACTCCCTAAATTCTGGAAAGTGCTAGTTTCGATTTCAATTTCAAGTAGTTTCCTTTTTAACCTGAAGATTTCAAAGTACTTAATAGGAAGTATAAGATAAGCCCAAAGAATTGTGAATCAGATGCAAAACAATGAAATTAGCATGGAAAAGCCCATGAGAATCCTTGCCAGCATTTATTATAACCAATCACATAGGAAGGATATGTGGACTTTGGGTCCATTCCAAAGAAGCTTTGCAAACTAATACCGAAAATTTATCAGTCCCACAATTACAAGTCTTCGTCCTCCTAAGCTTTACCCACCGTAAAAGGAATTTACTAATCGCAAAAATTCATCCCATTTATTGCCTCAGTGGGCACAGGAAACTGAATAAATTATAAATAATTCAACATGGGTAGTCAAGGCGAATTTAGCAAAGCAAGATATATCTGACCCAACAGCTGTGGGCTTTGTACCTGGGCACCCAGCTTATGCAGAGATACCAGAGAAGCAAGGGTGGGAGGAGCAGACAGGAAGAAAAGAAAGTCAAGAAGCCTCTTATAATAAAGTGTACGTTACTCTTGATTTTTTCACCCAAGTTTTCATTATTAAACAAGAGCATTAGGTGCCATTTATAGCTAAAATAATGTACTTAAGATTATTTTAAAACTTTGATTTTATGCTATCATGTATTGAATGGTTCATGTAAAACAAAGATATGAATTTTGGTGTTTTTTGCTGTTTATAGTCATTAAAAAGTTTCATTTCTATCTTCAAGATAGTATTCTAGGATTTTTTTTTTTTTTTTTTTTTTAGTGTAATGTGACAGGGCTCAGCAGCTCCTAAAAGTGTTGAAAACGAAGTGGTAGATAAGCCTGAAACTTAATGGTTGTGAGGTCCTTAAAAACCAATACTGTGTTTTTAATGGAGTTACACAGAGTGAGAAACTAACGCGGTTTTGCTTTCCCTGCATGTGTTTCTCACTTTGAAGTTGGAAAAGCAGCTCAGTCTGATTGAGCGAGGTAGGGGGTAAAGAACTCGCCAGGTTTTACACATGAAAGCAAATGCTTAGTAGCAGAATTAAAAGCCAATGAACACTAAACCCTTAGTGTTAGCTGGTGCCGATCCTAATCTGTACTCAAAAAGTGGAGTGTGAACATTCAAAGCCCATGACACTTGTCTCCTTGCCAGAAGCAGGGTCCCGACCACCAGGCATTTGTCACATGCATTTGTCACATGCATCTCAGAGAGAGGCAGAGCTTTCCCATGGAAGGTTCTTTCAAAACTCTGTGGCCCAGACCATGCGATCAGGACAGAAGGCCATGTGTCATGGTTTCATGGAACTCTTGTGTCTCGTAGGATATTAGTAAAAGTGAAAGAAAACTTGTAAAACAAAAATGAAGAAGATTTCCACAGTCAAATGTTTGAGAAATTTGGCATTGATCAAGGTTGAACATGTTTCTTTCCTGAAGGACTCCTCTGAGCCTTCAGGTTCCCTAGTTGTTGGGCCTGAGAGCTCTTTTTGAAGAGATATCTATCAGGCCATGGCTGGATACTTGTGTTCCACAGGGCACAGCTTGGGAAATACTGAGGTAAAATATTTTTAATCCTGGTTTATAGATGGGGGCATCAAGGCCCCCATTATGTCCTAGATTATGTCCTAGAAGGAGAACTCAGGTCTCTGGCCTCCTAGCACTAACTTTTCCTAGGAGACAGTCAGAAATCTGAGAAAAGATTGACCACAGCCAAAGTTCTTAGCAATACACTTACTCTGGAAAGGTCTCCTAAAACTAACGTTTCTGAGAGTACATACACTCTTCTTTCCTGGCTCAGGCAGGACATGCACCGCCAACTCCTCCCCCCCACCTCCCAAATCCTGAGTACCTGATACAAAGGCATACAGATGCTATCAATCCACTCCAATTGTAACCGAGGCAGTTCATCTTTCCGGTTCCGGTCAAAGATAGCCTAGAATGGGGGAGGAGAAGCTTGTCTTTATTACTCTGGAGTATTTTACAGGTGCTTTGTCAACACTTTGCCACAGTGATCCAATTTTTACCAACTAAACACTTCACAAATCACAATCAATCTTTACATGTACTTTCTTTTCCTTTATCTGTGATGAGAAAGAAAGTATTTTCACCTCTTTTTATGAGATTTGTAAGCGAATTTATTTGAACTTTATAGCACTCAACTCCTTGGGGCCAAAATCTGTCTTCAGATACAGGTAATGGCCACTAAATCAAGTCATCAGTTCACTGGGAATTGGGTATGAGTCAAGGGGAAGGGGATATGTTTCATTGCCACAAAAATAATGCAGGCTTTTGTTTTTATAGTGAAAGAAGGTGGGATAGATGAGAAAAGATCCTTAAAAGCAGTTTCATTTTAAACAGAAACTATTTGTATTCATTTTTCAGGGTGGGGTGTGGGTTTGACAACTGTGTTTTTCGATAAGCTTCTGTCATTAATAGATTCCTAAATTTTTATCTATCATTGGATGGATGATGGTGGCAGGTACCCATTCTCTCCTCACTCCCAGGCTTTAAACTTCATGATATTACAATGTTTAGAAATTTTAGGTATACTTTTTTGAGAAAAAGAAGGGACATATATCTGTTGGGCAGACATAAAAAGGGAAACGATCAGTTGGAATTGGGGGCTAAGGGGGATTCTTGAACAAACACTGCCAGTTCTACTCCCTTAAGAATGTCCCTGTCTTTGCTATCAAAGAATAAGGCCAGGGTCTGAGAAGCGACCTTTCCCTGGATTCCTGTCTTAGAGTAGGTTTGGTCTTTCCTCTACAGAGATAGTGGGTGACATCCACATCATCTCAGCATTCACACAGGTCATGAAGGAAGATCCAGGACTTTCCCTTGGTCTGGAGATGTTGCACAATCCAGCACCCTTCAGACTTATCAATGAGGGTGGGAGTGGGCAGGACAGAAATCACCAGCTGCCAGGGCTCACAAGAAGACATAAGAGTGCTGCTGAGGGAAATATCTCCAAAAAAGTCTCCAGTCAGAGAAGATCACTGACTCCTGCAGGCTCTTCTCATCCTTGTCTTGCAACATGAAATGTGAAATACCAGGAAAGAGGACTAGGGTCTGCTGGGGGAAGGAGTGGTTCTTGTGAACTGCACGAGTCTTTGTCCAAAACGTTCCTTTAAAAATATCATTCTAGGGACGCCTGGTGGCTCAGTTGGTCAGGTCATGAGCTCACAGTTCATGGGGTCAAGCTCTGCATTGGGCTCTGTGCTGACAACTCGGAGCCTGGAGCCTGCTTTGGATTCTGTGTCTCCTTCTCTCTCTCTCTGCCCCTACCCCTGCTTATGCTCTCTCTCAATTTCAAAAATAAATAAATAAATATTAAAAAATAATATTCTGTTATCTACTCTTCAGTGCTCATTGCCATCTGAAATTTCCTTATTTACTTAATTACTGTTTCTGGTGTATAGAATTGTGTTGTTGTTGTTTTTTTTTTAATTCAGTGTCAGTGGTTTTTAGTATATTCACAATTAGTTGTGCAACCATTACTATAGTCAATTTTAGCACATTTTTATCACCCCAAAAAGAAATCTTGTATCAGTTAGCAGTCACTCCTCAACTCCCCCAAGGCTCCACCCTTAGGCAACCAGTGATCTGTTTTCTGTTTGTATAGGTTTGGTTATTCTGCACATTCACATAAATGGAATCGTATGATACGTGGTCTTTTGTGACAGGCTTCTTTCACCACGCATGATGTTCTCAAGGTCCATTCCTGTAACATGCATCAGCACTTCATCCCTTTTATGGCCAAATGATATTACATTGTATAGATCACCATATTTTATTTATCCATTCATCAGGTGATGGGCATTTGGGTTGTTCCCACTTATCGGCTATTATGAATAATGTGAACATTCACGTACAAGTTTCTATGCAAGTGTATGTTTTCATTTCTCTTGGGGATATACCTAGAGGCAGAATTGCTGGGCCATGTGCTGAAGCCAATGTTTAATGTTTTCATTAATTGTCAAACTGTTTTCCAAAGCAGCTGCATGACTTTATGTTCCCATCAGCAGTGTGGGAAGTTCCAGTTTCTCCACATCCTCACCAACACTTGTTTTTGTCTATCTTTTTAATTAGAGCTAGTCCCTGTGAAAGTGGTGTCTCATTATGGTTCTGATTTGCATTTCCCTGATGACTAATGATTTTGAGCATCTTTTCATGTGCTTATTGGCCATGTATGTATCTATATATACATATATAGATATTCATTGGAGAAATATGTATTCAGATCATTTTCCCTTTTAAAAAATTGGGTTGTCTTTCTATGAATTGTAATAGTTCTCTATATATTCTAGATACCAGGCCCATATCAGATAGATGATCTGCAAATAATTTCTCTATACTGTAGGCTGTCTTTTCATTTTCTTGATAGTGTCCTTTAAGATGCAAAGTTTCACAGAGGGCAACGGCTCCTGCATCTCCTCCTTTTTGTGTACTCCACTCAGTTCCTACAGAAAACGGACACCCAGACAACTCCCACCCCTGGCCTGGCATCAAGAGACCGCCAACAAGAGTTGTGGCATAGGGCAGTGGTTCCGGTTTAAGGAGACTGGCCCGGGCCCTTCCTTGCTCCCCCACCCGCCTCAGTCTCCCCCCACTCCCACCTTGTCATGCATTGTGCGCTTGTCTTCCTACACTCTACTCAGCCGTCGTTGCAGGCAAACACTCCCCCCACCCTCCATTTTCCCCACTACTGCAGCCACCTCCCAGCCTGTTGCTATAGAGCCTACCTGTGTCAATAAACAACAGCTGAAGTAAAAAAAAAAAAAAAAAAAAAAAAGATGCAAAGTTTTAAATTTTAATGAAGTCCAATTTATCTATTTTATTTTTCAGAAGATTTATACCTTGTTTTCTTCTAAGAGTCTCATATAGTTTTAGCCCTCACATTTAGGTCTATGATCCACTTTGAGATTATTTTGAGGTTTGGTGACAGGGATCTAGCATCATTCATTTGCATGTGGATATCCTGCTGTCCCTGCACTATTTGAGAAGACAGAAGACTGACCCCATTGAATTGTCTTAGCATTCTGTTGACAGTTGGCCATACTGTAAAAGTTTATTTCTAGACTAGTCACTTCTCAATAAATGTTTTTGAGTGCAAGTGTGAGATAGCACATTGATTGTGCTGTGCTTTCCTTTTACAGCCTTTTGCATCTTGTAGTTGATTATGAGTGATTATTTATATAATGTCTATCTTTCCCATCAGTTGACAGCTTTGCTCATGGCTGGATGCACAGTGCCCAGCTTCACGCTCGCTACCCAGAGGTGCTTGAGCATGTTTTACTAACTGACTCACTGCTTCTACTATTAACCCTTGGCTGTGGTCTAGATTAGCTGTTGTCTTCAGAAAGTTACCCTGATGACCTCTAGGACCGTGACACCAGATGGAGGGACTCCCAGACAATTTTCTCCCTAAACATCAAGGAATAAAAGACACACAACTGGTGTCACCTCTGCGTGCATGCATTTCCAGACATCTCTGGGAAAGGACTAATGAGAAATACCCCTGCCACAGCAGCCAGGAGACTGTCATTGGCAATGTTGAGTAGCCTTTTGCGAGGAGAGAGTAGCATTTAGTGCTATGTTTCCACCGCAAAATTAATTTCATTTATGTGTTCAGCGAACGCCTTACCTGAGTGTACAAAGCCTCCTTAGTGCTGTGTCACTGCACTTGCCAGGTCGCCAATGCTGGCAACCGACTCATTTTTTTTTTCCACTTAATTAAATGACCTGTGGTATTGCTACATTATAAACCCTTCAGACAAAGCCCCTGAAACAATTTTTAAGTGGAAGAAAGCTTTCATTTGAAAATAAACATGTAGCTGAGAGGAATTTGGGTTGTCACTAGTGTTTTACACATTAACTCTGTACCCCAAACTGGTATCACAGCCAAATCTGCTGATACCACCAAAAAAGAATAAAGGGATGTTCTGGAAACAGTATAAGTAGATACTGCTTTGAAAACTAAAATATAGGGTGAGTGTTTTAGCCTATGGAGTCTTCTGACCTTTTATAGGTAGGCAACAAATTAAGAATAGTTAAAATTAGTTAAGGCTGTGAGGTCTGACTTCAGACAGGTGAAGCTGTTTGACTAAGAGCTAGCTCTCTGGCTTTTCCTTACTTTTAAATGCTCGAAAAGAAAGGCGTCCTAAAACTTGAAGATCTTACAAATAATCTCCAAATGTTCAGAACTCGGTTGACTTGAATCCTCATAAACAGACATTCCTGACAATTCAAACATTCCTTAAGCCTAATGAATCTATTAATGAGTCTAATTGAATCTACTGTGCTGTACCAGCTTCACAGTGCTTTGTACCATTCTTTGAGTTGTGAGGTGACGATTTGTAGCTAACCATTCCTTAAGGATAGAGGCCACCCCCTCCTTGTGGATGAGGCATTTATGTCTTTTGTCTTGTTTGAGTAAAAACAGCATCATCCTGAGCCTACAGTAAGCATTCTCAAATAATAATTGAATGGGTGAATCCAACAAAAATAGCATTTCAGTCAACAGAACCTAGTTCCCCAAGTGAGACTTTTCATTTTGCAAACAAAGGAAAGAAACAGAGACTTGAAATGATCTGGGTTGGGATTTTAGAAAGCCCCAAACTGGAAAATAAAACCCAGAACGACCATTATTTACTGCAGTTGTCTGTTCTAAGCTCCTCAAGGCTGGACAGGCTGCCTTTAACTTTTGTCTGTATTTCTCTTCCAAGGTAGGTACGGACCACTTATGTAATGCCAGCACTGGGCTTGGAGCTACTCCAGTGCCACTCGGTACATCCTCCCTTGTGCCCACTTGTCTTACCATGTGAGCTCAGGAAATGCTTGTTAAGTAGCTCACCACTCTTAATCAGAAACCTGGGAATAGGAGTGTTTAGCGTCTAAGTTTAATTAAAGTTTTAAACTTTCAGGAGTGCTTTCTTAAATCCACTCTCAGTCTTTCCCACTTTCAGGGTGTGATTTGGAGTTGCTTCTGAAAATGTCATTCCAAAGGCTAAATGTGTCATAATAAAAGGATGGGCTTACTGAAGGAGTGAGTTTGAGTTCTGATCTCTCCCGATCTCCTTGTTCAAAGAACTCACTGGTTACAAGTTCAGCCACCTGGAACATATAAATATGTAATTTATGGTTATGTGTAATTTATCATAAGACTCAGAAGTTATTTCTGCCTTATGTGTATGGTGATTATCTTCAACATAGATAATAATTTAAAAAGCTTTTGAAGGAGTACATTAACCTTTTCTGTTTCAACATATTATAGAAGTTAATCAATGAAGCTGATTTCCTTTTAATCAGAAGAACTTGTGCAGGGTATTTTCAGATGCCTGCCAGTAGATGATCTCTGACCGTGCAGATTCCATATTCACAATGAGGCATGGGGTTGCCAGCTTCAAAGGAGGAAATGTTCTTATTATAGAAAAATGAGGCAAATAATCCCTAATCATAATTTCTGTTTCCATATTATAATATACTTGTAATATTTTTGCCAACCTTTGGTTGTTTCAACCCAGATTCTTTACTTTGTTGCATACTTATATCTTAGCTTGGTTTGATTGGCCATCCCCCAAACTCCTTAACTGCCTCACCCTACCAATAATTGCGTGGACTCTGGAGAGGATAACCCCAGGGCACACCTCTGCTTCTTTCTGTAGCAATTAGTTAAGGGGCAGGACTAATGCTAGATTCACTGTTCATACCAGTTTTTTTGTTTTGTTTTGTTTTTTACAGTGTGTCATGATACAGTTTGAAGAATGTTGATTTGGTCTTCAGCTGTCTTAATCTATGTACTAAAAGTATTAAATTATGGTAGGTTCTAGTTGGTACAAGCAAATGGTAGAGATTTTTCCAGAGTAAGGACTTCTATTTTTTTTTCACTTTTCATCTATTAGCATGGATGATCAGAAGTTGATGATTGATCATTGTTAAGCTACAGAGAAGCTTCTCCAAGCCCTGTGCTTCTAATGATAGTTTATGGGAAGCATAATGATGTAACAGGTAAGTGTTAAACAGGTATTTTCAACAATACTATGGAACAAGATCTAGGAAATCTCTCAGATGAACTGGCTGGATTTACAAAATTTGGACGAGCAGAAAACAAAATTTCAGAAAAGTTGAAGGCAAGAAGGTCTAGATCCCCCGACCAGTTTTTCCTCTATTCCAGGATCTTATGAAGATGAGATTCATGGTCTGGAAAAGGCTAGAATGGTTTAATTTTTGGTCAAGTGGATAGAATCAACATAACTTACCTAAGTGTATCTCTCAAGAGATTTTGTCCACCATAAATCATAACCATTGATAAAACATAAAAACATCTCTCCTACACACACACACACACACACACACACACACACACACACACACGCACACCCTGAGAATAGCAAGTATGTAGCTCATATGTAAAGAAATAGAATATCTAGTCAGTCCAGATTTTAAACATTTCTAATAAGGAATATGGGTACCTTTAAAAAATTTAATAGCATAAAATTAGTTGGAGCTGGCTCCATTTTTCTAGGGCCTGATTCACTTCTCTCTCTAGTCTCTGCCACATTAGCACTCCAGGCCTCTCTTTCTGTCTCTGGCCTTCCTTTAAAAAAGAAATGGTCCCCTAAGGGCCTGGCCTCATTTATTCAGTCCCCAGAACACTCCCTCAGATTGCTCTGAGGTGGGTCTTTTGCACTAAAGAATACAAATGTGCACATCAGGTCACCCCCAGGTAGGAGTCCTACACAGGTCTATCACCCCTGGAAAGCAAAGAAATTAAAACACAATCCTGTCCTTGATCTTTCTAAAGTGGTCCTGGGTATCTCCCCTGTGCTTCTTTCACAGTTCAACTTGTATCACTGTTTCATTTGTACTTAAAAACCCAATCAGGAACATTAAGTGGCTCCTAATTGAATTTTTTATTAAAGAAGGAAATTGAGATGTTAATCAGGCCTGGGGGTGGGGGGTCACTGGGGAAACCCACATGCTTAGAGTCATGTTTGTGAGGAAGTAAAACTGGAATAGACACCAGTAAAAAAAACCATTTTGCAAGGAAATTTAAAAATATCAACTTCTAGGAAATTAGAAATATATTTATATTTTTAAAAGAGGGTTCTATTATTTTTGTCCAAATGTTTCCTAAAATCATAGAAGTATGTTTTTGAAAATGTTTTAACCTATTCAATTTGGAGACAAACACAAATGAGATCTCCAGTTTAGAGTTGTGGCACGATTTCTGATGCAAGTGTTTGGAAAAACATGGTTTTGTGGCTTTATTTCCCCAAACTCTTGTGTTTTTTCTGCACTGATCAGCAGAACTTCACATCCTAAAAATAAAATACTATTTACATCAATGACCAAGAGACCAGCCAATAGGCCTCCCAAGTTGGTCTACAACGTCAATGCAGAAACTTTTTTTCTTGTTAAGTACTTTGTCCTGTCCCTTTCCCACTCCCAAGTGGGCTACTGCTCCTTTAGTTGTTGACATGCATTTCACTGGGGTTTCTGAAAATCCAGGCATATCATATCTCATCCCACTCTCTTTCCAATCTTCTCTATTTTCCCCCTGGTCCCCTGAATTTTCTTCTGCTCTCTACCTCTCCACTTCTTTCCATCCCAATTCAAGAGGCCACCCCACTACTACAGTTTTTCCCGATACCTGGAAGATACCTATCTCTTCTCTGGTCCAGACTTTACTATAGGGGAGGCTTCCCATACTGGGGAAGTGAAGGGTGGGCAGAGATATAGAAATACGCTACTCAACCAAGCAAATTCCTCCCTGGTTTATGTAACTTCAAGTGTGAAGTTGAAAACCAAAATGAAAACCAAAGTTCAATTGGAGGAGAACTTTATAGGAAATCTGCATTGGACTGTGATACGAACAAGAAATAAACTTTTCTTTGAGTAAAACAACTGAAATTTGAGAATATATTTGTTATTGTAGCAAAGCCTAGCCTAGTTTTGACTCACACAAAAAAATGGTATGGAAATGAGGTGTGTTCTTTTTAGAAAGAAAGAAAAAGAAGGAAGAAAAATAAAAGACCCTAAAATATGTAGCATCAGCTTGGGGGGCAGGTATAAAACAGTGAGGAAACAGCTGTTGGAGGCTGTAAGGATGACACCCATGGTACACAGTGGCAAAATATTTTGTACAATTCTCTTTGAAATAAAGCAAATAATATATCTGATGAATTTACAGCCTTAGGGGAAGATACTGGAAAACAAAATGTTGGTAGCATGTGAGAATTGCTATTGACTGTGTTTTGCTAAGTATTGTAAGAAGTGAGCTCTGAAAAGGATTGGCAGGTTTACAACCAGGAATGAAAGAGAAAGGAGAGAGTCACAAATTCAGAGTCTTCATCTTCAGGGATGGAAGACAGAGCTGCTTTTTAACCCCAAAGTGTAAAAATAAAAATTGAGATATATTTCGAATGACAAAGGCTGATCAAGACCCAGCCTTACAACTAGAATCAAAGGTATGGCCAGTGCATCCAGAGTTAAAAACTGAATGAATTAGGTGGTACATAGGATATCCCTTCAATTGGACAAATGGCCCAGAGAAATCATTAGGCCCCGAATACTAGGAACTGGATCATGAAAGAGGAGGAAAGAAGTACATATGCTAGTTTTCTTTGTTCTTTAATACAAGGAAGCAAAGAGATAGAGCAGATCTAAGAAGTCTGTCTAGAATGGAACTGTGGATGTGGTTATTGGCAAATGGAAGTGACTAGGATCAAAGACATAAGAAGCTGACTAAATGTTTAAGAGAGTTTAGTACCAAAACCCCCCTAAGACTGTGACTACTTAAAACTTAAAACAAGCCTTGGGCCCTCAATCTTCTTTAGGTGGGAAACAGGCTGAGAAAACTGCCTGGTCATTGGATACAGCCAAGGAAGGCAATGGAAAAGGAATAATGTCCCAGGGTAGATCTAAGGGCCATGGACAATGATGACTGGGGAGCATCTCCCAGAGAATCAGGGTCTACCACAGAGTGGATGGCCTTCCAGTGAATGCCCAGTGGGATTTTGGAATTGCCGTGGCCTCCTAACTGCCAAATATTGGTCATCTCTTCCCCTTCTGAATGGGAGTGTTGTAATGAGTATTTTGTGGTTTGAGTGTAAGTCAGATGCTGTGTTTGGGGTGCATGTAGGTCTTTAATTTGCATCCAGACCTGATGTGGAGACTGGCATAGATCACCCAGAGATCCTGGACTTGAGCTTGATACCATGACTCTTGGGACATTTGGGTCATCTCCCTTGGGGACAGGATGAGTATATTTTGCCTGAGGAAGGAGAGTGAATCACATTTTTGGTGATTAGAAGGGCAAACTGTGGTAGTCACGTTTTCATCAACTATTTCTGGCTTTCTACGTTCTGGGCACAGGAAAGGATTTTACTTCCTGGTTGGGTGGGGTCTTGTGACAAGTTCTGGCCAATGAATTTCTGGGGATTTATTTGCATTTATTTGCCAGTGCAAGACATGCTAGGGTCTCTGTCGGAATGATCCAAATGGTAGCTGCTCCCTCAGTCGCAGTCCAAAATGAGGAATGGTACCAAGCTGGTCCTGGATGCACATGTTCATAAGCAGTGTGTTGTGTTAAGCCACTGAGGCTGAGGGATAACAGCCCATTCTGCTGACACACTGGCATCATTTAAAAATGCCAACTGGTATATCTGGTATAAGAAAGAGTAGAAGTGCTGTAAAGAACGAAGGCTTTGGAGCCTACTCTGTTGGGATTTGAATACCTAGCTCTATCAACTTACTAGGTGTATCACCTCAAGCTACTTATCTTTTCTAGGCTTCATTTTCCCCATTTGTGAAAAAGGGGTAATAACTGTATAAGTTTCCCAGCGTTGCCAGAAATGACCACAACTTGGTGGCTTAAAGCAATGAGGAATCTGTTCTCTCATAGTTCTGGAGGTTGGCAGGTCAACATCAGTTCACTGGACAGCAATCAAGGTTTTGCCAAGGCCGAGCTTGCTCTGGAGCCTCTAAGGGAGAATCTTTCCTTTGCCTCCTCTACTTTCTGGCAGTTACCAGCTTTCCCTTGTTTGTGGCCACATCACTCTACTCTCTGCCTTCTCTTCACATCCTCTTCCCCTATTCTGAATGTGTAATCTCCCAGTGTCTCTCTCTCTCTCTCTCTCTCTTAGGAGGACACCTGTCATTGAATTTAGGTCTCACCTGGGTAATCCAGGATAATGATGGCCCTTAACTTAATCACATCAGCAAGTACCCTTTTTCCTTCTAAGGCAATGTTTACAGGTTCCAGAAATTAGCATCCAATATCTTTCGGTTGCCATTATTCAGCCTACTAGACTAACTATACCTAAATCAAAGTTGGAGGATTAAATGATATAATACATATAAAGGAGTCATTTAAAATTAGATATTTAGTCAATAAATATTAGTTATTTATTGTTATATGAGTCTACTTTATTTTCCTTAAAATGGTGAGACTTAAGATACCAAGTTACTATTTTAGACCCCACACAGTAGGTGTGCCACATGAAAATTAAAAAAGAGTTTAATCTCCAAATACTATCAGTAATCAAGGATCTTAAATTGTGTGGTTACTGGCTTGAAACCTGTTCTTGCTCTAAACTAACACTTTTAGCAGTAAGACCAGATAGATGGTAAAGGCACGATTTTTTGGGGGTACAAATTAAAGTTGGATATTACACACTTTGGCCACAGTGATTTCATCTCCAAATAGTCTTTAAATAAAAAGAAATTTTCCTTTTGACCTCCTTGGTTTGTTTTTTCCTTTTTTTTCTTTTCTTTTTCTTTTCTTTTTTGTTTTCCAGATGAGAAAAAAGTGGACCTCGTGCTAAAACACAATTACCTATTTAAAAACACTATTTTTGAAACTCTTGCCTTAGGAAATGGTCAATGCGTTATTTGGATTTAGAGTGTTAACAAAATCTTACAGAGTCAGAAATACTATTATTCAGTGGAAGCACATTAAAGAAAGGCTGTGCAATAAACTATGTCGTGCCCAAGCCTCCCGCTATTTTTTACACCATGTTAATACTGATGCAAATTGACTAGGGTTTCAGTGCCTGGGAGTCTGGGCTCTGGGAATATTGTCCCCCCCGCCCCCCTCCCGCAGTTCCTCCTCTGCTGAGCCCTGCCATTAATCACCACTTGCCTGTCTCGAGATCTCCCATGGTTTGGTCACAGCTCCAAGGTCACAGGCTGTCATTAACATTGATCTGAAAAACAGAACCAAACAAAACAGCCTGAATAATCTTTTGTTGCATTCCGAAACAATCCCATCCTGGATACATAAATAAATAAAATGGGACTAAGGCCAACTCACATGTCTTTCCCTCAACAAGGGAAGCACTGTTTACCGTCCCCATGTTTAGCATCTCCGTCTTGTGGCCACACTGCTTAGGAAGACAAAGCTCACACACACCCTCCGGTGCCCTTTTGTTATGTCTGCAGCGGATCAAGGAAGGCAAAGCACTACTTTCTCTGTACCTGAGCTAAGCAAGTTCTGCGTAAACTAATCTCTAATGGACGGATGGACAATGCTTTTTATTCTTAACTATCAGCAAGGGAATCAGTATATAATGCCACATACACAGCTGATAAATCTCTTTACCAACTTATCACTGATTGATGGGAATGGACGGAAACCTATAGCAGAAGGCAAGGCGCTTGCCACCATAGGAACTCCTTCATTGTCACCTGCCTTACGGAGCTCAGATTTACTGGGAGAGCCACAGTGTTTCACTCCAGTTTATTACCTGGCTGCAGCCCTGTTTTGTCACCATTATGAAGAAGAAACATATTCAGCTAAGCTCTCAGTAATTTGAGCACATAAGAAAGCACAGGAACATTTGAACCAGATTTTTGGGGGACAGATTTCTACTGGGTTTAACTAGAATTCATCCAACCATGGATATAAGAACACAGGGAACAATTGAAATTGTGGATAACTCTGGTGCTTATAATTTGATGTGGTGAGAAGCGGGAAAAACAAGGCACACTCCTTGTCCAAAATTTGCTTTCTTTGTGCTAAAGCCAGCAGTATGTGATGAAAAGCAATGAAGGATTGGAATTGGGACACCACATCTTGATTGGCTCCTTTTGGAAGAAAGGGGTGTGCTGTTAGAGGTCAGAGGGCTGTCCTGATGTCGGGTGTCAACATTTCATACTCGAATGCCTTGGAAACATGTCTGCTTCCCAGATGGCAGAGCATGCCTAGATGCTAGTGGGGTTTGTGTCACTTCCCCGGGCAACTCCTCCAGGGAACAGGGCAGAGTAGCCGGTAACAATAGGTCTTTCAGAGCCACCAGGCACAATGGTGTCAGAACCCCCCTCCAGGAGTCAGGTAACATCTAATCCCAAGCATCCCTGTGTTAAGCACTATGCGGAACAACAAATCAGAGCATTCTTCATATTTGATCTTTTGTAACAAGCAGTCTAGTGTTTTCCTCCCTCTGTACAAAGTGCTTTACCAACTAACTACTAACTCAATAAATCTTCTGAACCCACTGGTAGGGGTCATTATTCCTATTTTTTTAATGTGTTTTTTTAATTTATGTAATATTTATTTATTTTGAGAGAGAGAAAGAGTGTGCAAGAGAGTGAGGCAGGGACGGGGAAGGGGCAGAGAGAGAGGGAAAGAGAGAATCCCAAGCAGGCTCCACACTGTCAGCACAGACCTGATATGGGGCTTGAACCCACAAACTGTGAGATCATGACCTGAGCCCAAATCAAGAGTTGGATGCTTAACTGACTGAGCCACCCAGGTGCCCCAAGTAGGGGCCATCATTCCTATTTCATGGAGAGGTAAATGATTAAAGATTAAGTAACTTTCCCAAAGTGAGTAAGTATTCAGGATTCTGTGATTATCAAAAAGATACCATGGGGCGCCTGGGTGGCTCAGTCGGTTGAGCTTCTGACTTTGGCCCAGGACATGATCTTGCAGCTGGTGGGTTCAAGCCCCCTGTCGGGCTCTGTGCTGACAGCTCAGAGCCTGGAGCCTGCTTCGGATTCTGTGTCTCCCTCTCTCTCTGTCCCTCCCTTGCTCATGCTCTGTGTCTCTCTCTGTCAAAAATAAATAAACATTAAAAAAAATCAAAATCAATAATAATAATAAAAAAAAGACACCAGACCCCCTCTTGTTACACCCTGATGCTTCTCACTTTACATTCTGCTGGTACCAGAGTGAGACAAGGCATTGGACTTTTCAATCTCTCTCCAGAGTATCTGATACTTGCACCATTTTTTTATTCATACTTCTCCTCCATATGCCAAATTATTTCAACAATAATCTTGTGTTAATCATTATTTTCTCAATTTGTTTTCTAATTTTAAAACAATTAGCAGGGGCGCCTAGGTGGCTCAGTTGGTTAAGCGTCTGACTATTGATTTCAGCTCAGGTCATGATCTCACGGTTTGTGAATTTGAGCCCCACGTCGGGCTCTGCACTGACAGTGTGGAGCTTGCTTGGGATTCTCTCTCTCCCTCTCTCTCTCTCTGCCTCTCCCCCACTCATGCTTTCTTTCTGAAAATAAATAAACTTTAAAAAAAGAAAAAAGAAAACAACGAATAAATTTTAATTTAAAAATATTCATATTCAGTAAAATAGTTCACGTATGAACTGAATTTCACATTTACCAAACAAAAATCACACTTCGCACTTCGCCCTCTGTTTCACTATTTTAAATTTGAAACACAAATAAAAAGTCCAAATAGTCGACGTAAAATAACAGAAGTGAAGTAACTCCAGTTGTTTTTTATCCTTGCCATTACTGTGCTATCCTTGTCGGATATGCTGTTTAAAAGCAGGACTGTGAAACTCTGCAGGCTCAGAAACATGAACTATCTCCAGAGCAAGGGCAAAAGGCTCTGAAGCATCAGGAACTTGCACTAAGGTGTGGACTGCATCCACCTGTGTCAGGGGCTGGTTAGATAATGGGGCACTTTTACACTTAGCTTACATGTACGAGATATGTACGACTATAGGTAAGTAATAATGTGCTAATTGGGAGCTTTCATAGCAACTATTCTGATACTCAGCAGTAGTCTCAGCAACTGTTTAGAACCTATGCCAACAAAAGATTTTTCTCAGGGAGAAGTAGCTTATCATTGACATTGTTTAGACTGCAGGCACATGGTGGTGATAAAAAGCAGGCCAACTTTTAGTTGGTTTTATTACTATTTTGAAATTCTCTAAGACAGTGTTCCCCTAGAGCCCCCCGGCCCTTTCTGCACACGAGTCTAACCATGAAATGGGGTGGGGGGGGAGGCAAAGATGGGGGCCAGTGGAGAGCTCCTGGAGCACCTGTTTCACATACTGAGCTTCCAAATAAGATTTTTCTTACATTTGGGATTCCCAGCCAAAAAAAGTTTGAAAACCTCTGCAGGATAACACCCAGGTAGAGATGTGGAATGGGCACTGGCATTTTAGGAGTTGTGCTCAAAAGAGAGGCCAGGCTCGAGACATGGGGTGGGAGTCATTTGAGCAGAGATGGTACTTAAAGCCACAAGCATGCATGCTGAGGAAAGTAAAAACAGGTCCTTGGAGGTCCTTACATTTTAGGGGGACGGGGGAGGAGGAAGGGCTGAAGAAGAACAAAGAGGAGAAGCAGGAGTCAGAAGAAAGCAGAAAATCTGGAAGAGCTTGGCTTTGCAGAATCCAAGGCAGGAGAGAGATTTAAGAAAGGAAAGGCCAGGGCAATTAGGGGTGTGACGAGATCAAGGAAGAGAACAAAGACCCTACGATTTGATCCTTGAGAGGTGACTGGTGACTTTCAAAAGGAGCAAAAATCACATTTCATAGACCCAATTCCTCAGTAGAAGAATGGCTAACTACTCTGTGGTAAATCCATACTTTGGAGAACTATGCAACTATGATGTTTGGACATGGAAGAAATTCCAAGGCATATAGTTGAGTGAACAAGCAAGTTCAGACTGAGATATAAATATATAACTTACATTAAAACAAACAAATCCACACTACACAGTATTTTTCCTTAGAATATACACATATATGAATGCTTTGGAAATGTTGGAAAGGATACAACAAATTGTGTAGCTATATGTCAGTATGGGACATGGGAGTGAAGCCCAGGGGGGGTCTGGGGGCCTGTCATATTTTGTTACAGAAAAATATATCCCTATAATTACTTGTGGAACTAAAAATTATTTAAAAAGAAAAACACTGCCTTCTGAGAAGTTAGGAGGAGTGTGAATCAAGTGTGCAATTGAAGGGAAGAAGGGGGCTATGATTGGACTTTGAGAAGAAGGCAGATTTCAGGGATGAATTTTTTTTTTCCCCCTGAGGAGTTAGAAGAATATCTTTAGGCCTAGAATGATCATGACGGAAAAACAGATTCTGAAAATGCAAGCAATTAAATGCAATGTAAATGAGTATAATCGATATAGCAAGTTCAGGAGTCGGGGGGGGGGGCAGGCAGGAGGAGGCAGAGGGAACAGAGTTAGGACACAAGGGAAGAGCTAGTTTAGGACACAAGGAAGGGTCCCCCTCCTTCTCTGTACAGGAAGAAGAAAAAGGTCTGTAAAGATAGCAGAAAGAAATATCACTGTGGGAGGGGAGAAGGCCTCTGGAAAGTATGAAGAGTGGTCCTGGGCAGAGGGAGGGGCAGGCAGCCCTGTGTTCTGAAGCTGGAGGGGGCTGGGGGCAGGGCTTGCATGGCAGGTATGGGGCAGCCACGATAGGGGTGGTGCTCTGGGTGATTCTAGCAGTTGTGGAGCAGATACAGCGAGCCCACAGTCCTGGCCTCACGAAATTTTCCAGAAATACCAGCTTGGCACAGGAATAAGACAGCAGAAGTCTCGGGGTGAGTGAGGTAGGGACAGTGGAGGGACAGGATATGAGAAAAAGAGAAGTAGTGCCTAGCTGTCTGGATGGCTACAGTCAGGGGGTTCAAATGTGCCACGTAAGGATAGTGGTTTGCTGCTGTCTTTTCTAAACAATTAGGAAGAAGTCCAGTGAAAAGTGTAGAACAGACTCCTTATTTCTGCCACCAACACGGTTCCAACTGGTTTTCTGTGTATAACATCTGTTGTCTCTAAAGAAAAACAAAAGTTCATTCGCCATTTTGTTTTCGGTAGTGATGTTTTCTAAGGTTCAAAAATCCTCTCTCTCCTCAACTTACATACTCTGCTTCCCCAGGAAAAACAGGAAGTCACAGCTTGCTGAAACTGAATCAATTTGAGCACCATTTTCTAATTCTGAAGGCAAATTTATGGTGAGGGGGCAAAAATATAATGAATTAGAAGATGGAAAGACACCCTACCTTTTCTCTAATTATTCAACTACTCTCTGAATGTTTTGAACGTAAGCTAAGATTTGTTGCTTTAAAAATCACTGTGTGCCCTTAGCACTGTCAGAAAAGCATGACTAAATCTTCAGATAATGAAAAAACACATAAACAAGAGCTGCTTCTTACCGAAATATATCACGATGGTTTTTGATGTTCCAATCATATTCTCCTTTACTGACAAGTTCAAAGAATTCAGTTCTCCTCCTGCACAAAATCAAATGAAGGAAGAAAGAAAAAAATCTGGAATGAAATTTCTCAGTCTGCGGGGTGACATAAACACATTTATGGGAAAATATAAGATCACCTGAACCAAGTAACTTAATATTTGAAATCATGAGGCTAAAGCACTATCAAAATAAATCACTTTTTAAAAAATGTTGAGGCTTCAAGAAAAAGCCACAATCATTTCTGAATGCATTTACAACACAGGAAATCATTGAGCCATAAAACAGAAAACAATGTGGCCCGGCATTTAGGATTACTTGCTGTGAAGTCCTTGTGACACTTACCCGAAGTCAGAGGAGGGAGGCAAGGACAAATAAAAAGCGGGAACAATTTTGGAATACCCTTTTATCATTCAACGTGGAACTGAGCTGTATGAGGATCTCAGATAAGATAAACTCCCTGGTAGTAAATTCAGGGCAAATACTTTTTTTCTAGGGTAGAAAATAACTATTTCAGCATTTCAGTGCTTAAATACATAGTCTGTGGAGTCAGAAATACCTGTGTTTAAACAGTGGCTCAGTCACCTACTTACTGTGCAAATTGGTAAGTTACTTAAACCCTCTGAGCCTCAATTTCCAAATCTCTAACATGGGAATCATATTTGTTAACTCACAGGGTTATTGTGAGGGTTAAATGCAAAGCAGTTAGCATAGTGTCTGCACGTTCTAAGTGCTGGATGCACACACACACACACACACACACACACACACACACACATAAGGATACACATTTGGAGTTATATAGATACAGAAAAGACAAGAACAGGATATTCTCAAGTTGTGAAAATAAGGGTGATTTATTTTTATTTTCACAACTTTCCTTTAATCTAGTTATAGAACTTTTCTTTTTTATAGTGAAAAAGGAAAAAAAGGAAGACATTAACATTTTGATTCCTTAAGAATAATTTCCCAAGGTTTCACCTTCTTGGCACTTTCTCCTGAAATACTGTCTAAAAGATCCTGACACACAGCTTCCCAGAGTCCATCCCATGTGGAGGTACTCCACATAAAGGGATTCCCTGGCCAACTGGGTTGGAGAAATGCTGCCTATAATCTACTTCCCTTGGAGATTCACCACCCAGAGCTTTTGAAAGCTCTGAGAAATACTGACAGAAAATCCTGTTGGGGCACCCCAACTGACTGTTGGCTCAGTTGATTAAGCATCAGACTTCGGCTCAGGTCATGATCTCACCATTTGTGAGTTTGAGCCCTGCATCAGGCTCTGTGCTGGTAGCTCAGAGCCTGGAGCCTGCTTCAGATTCTGTGTCTCCCTCTTTCTCTGCCTCTCTTCCATTCGCTCTCTCTCTCTCTCTCTCTCTCGAAATTAAAAATAAACATTAAAAAAAAATAATAATAAAAAAAGAAAATCCTGTTTAAGCTTCCTTGACCACAGAATTCTATCGTACTGACGTTTCAAGAAGTACACTTTGGAAAATACAACCATGTCTTTCATGGTAGAAATCAGAGTAGGATCTTAGACATTTAGCACTGACCCATTATATTCTGGGGACAAAGAACATAATGCTGGGTGCAGTTGGTTCCTTGTTTCTGATGTGGGGTGCCTATCACCAGCTGCCCAACCGCATAGACTTCTTGTCATCTGGTCAGACTTAACTACTCAATTTACCCGAAAGGAGGCAGGTCAGGAAGACAAACATGTGGCTCTCTTATTTGAGACACACAGACAGGTCTTCGATTTACCCCTTCAAGTGGATACAGGTCAGGGCCACACCACAGTGTAGGATAATCTCCACAACAACCTCATAGCAATGGTCAGAGATGGCATTGCACAGTGATATGGAAGGGCCCGGCCACTCCCCTTCCCTTTGGGTGTTCAGTGTGGGTCTATCTTTTCTTTGTATAACTTCACCATCTTCTTCATTTGCCTGCTCCCTTCTCTATGGCCACAGTCATGCCACAGTCTGTTCAGTGACAGACTATACACTGAAAGAGAAAGGGAGGTGGTAGAATGCAAAGAACCCAAGTCTGGACTCACACTGACCTGGGTCTAACGCTGACTGTCACTTACTAGCTGTGTGGCCCAGGGCAAGTGATTCCACATTGCTGAGCCTCAGTTTCCAGCTTTGTGATGAGAATTTGAGATGAGGTGTGTTAAGCATTTGACTCTAGTAGATACCCAATACCTGACGGCTGTGGTTAATATGTAAATAATATTAATAGTATTACTGACAATAATAAAATACAATGGACTAATCGTACTACATGAAACTGAAGAGGTCAGCTAGTTCTCTTTTCTCACTGAATGAGTCTTCCTTTGAATTATTGTGGAGCAGAAAGTTTGGTTCAACCACTATTTCTTGAACACCTGCTCTGTGCCAACTCTTAAGGCTTTAGAGACACAAGACATAGATGGAATCTTTAGACATCTCTGAATTCAGCAGGGGCAATCAACAAATAAATAGGAACTCCCCTTCTAATGTGATACCAATACTACTAATGATGCTGGGACTAGAGTGAGGTAAGAGAGGCACTCACTTTGGGCGCAAAATTTAAGTGGGTGCCCAAAAGCTCAGTTATCAAGCTAAACAATATTTTAATACAATATTTAAAACAACATAAATGCAGGAAAAATCCATGATGAATAAAGTATTAGGATTTTAAATTTTTTAACATTTATTTATTATTGAGATACAGAGAGAGACAGAGCATGAGCAGGGAAGGGGCCGAGAGACGGGGAGACACAGAATCCGAAGCAGGCTCCAAGCTCTGAGCTGTCAGCACAGAGCCCAACGCGGGGCTCGAACTCACAAACCGCGAAATCATGACCTGAGCTGAAGTCGGACACTTAACGACGGAACCACCCAGGCGCCCCTAAAGTATCAGGATTTTAAATAGGCTCTGACACTGCATGTGCATGACCTGCTCCAACTCCTGGTTCCCCCCCCCCAACCCCCACAGCATGAGGTTAACATTTATTGGGCCCTTACTACTATGGTCACTTACTACCCACATGACTGACCTCAAGTAGGTTACTTAGCCTCTCTGGGTTTCAGTTTTCTTATTAGTAGGAGGAATAGTAACGGGATCTGTCTTGTAGGGTTGGTATAAGGATTAGATAAAATGATTTATGTAAAACACTTAGTAGAGAGCCTGGCACATAGTAGATACCCAATAAGGATTAGCTAGTTATTAAGCTCGAAAGGGTTGAGCTAACTGGTCCAAGGTTGCACAACTGGTGAGTGGCACTGCTGGGATACAAAAGCAACCTGTTGAAATATCAGTTTCCCTGAGTGACAAGGGTGTCCTGGGGCACAGAGGAAGGCACTGAGCTTTGCTTGGAGGGTTGTGGAAAATCATGAAAGTCTTTCTGAAAGAGCTTGCCTATCATCATCCCTGTTGTCATGTGTACCTGATGTCACTTCAATCCTCTGAGTTATCTTAAGAAATCACTAGAAGGCAGACTCTGTGAGGACTAAGGGCCTGGCCTCTTTTCTTCACTCCTGGATCCCCGGTGTCTATGACAATGCCCGATGTGTAGGAGTAAGTAGCTCAATAAATATTTGTTGAAGTGATGAATGAATGAAAATGATTCCCTCAGAAACCTATTCATTTTATAAAATAACTCTCCAGCCACTGGTTTTACCTCGATTCTAATGGTATAGGACTATTCACAGTTGCCATTTGGAGAGATTGAGATAAGAGAGCAACATAAAATCAATCCAAGGAAAGCTCTGTTAGATTCTTGAGGACTAGATTCCTACCAGACCAAGAGGCCAACAAAACACGTTGTGGGAAATTTAAGAGCATCATTCCAATCTGATGTCTGACCCTCCTGCCACTGATACTGTTTTATCTGCTGAGAGTATGCTCAGTATATGATACACAACATCTCTGATGCAAAATGGAGACATATTACCTAGGCGGCTAACTCAATGCAGAAAAGAATTTTTTAAAAATGCAAATCTGTGACAGCGCAACTGAACAAAACTGTAAGGGTAAATTTCCTAGCTATGGAAACCGTAATAGCCAGAGTTGCTGGTGTGAAAGCCTTAAATCAACTGAACCCAAAATAGGTTATAGGCTTCACATCACATTATAACAAAATTAGATTCCATTGCATCAGGACAAAAGGGATTATCCACGATCCCTGGGGGATGGTGGGTAGAGGAGAGGTGGGAAGAATCTTTCTGTAGGGCAAGGAAAAATGTGGCATACTAATTTTATTTTTCCTCCACTGCCTAAAGTATGGCTATTTCTTGATTATTTATTCTGGCCTCCCAAGGTTTGACTATGACCTCAGAAGGTAATAGGACTTTCTGCACACCATAGTTTTGTCAAGTTTAGTCACTGGTGGAACCATGTATATCATACATCTGGTAATATGTTTGGTTACACAAATAGTCATATGCTTTAAATTTGAAAACAAAATACATCTAGAAAATTTTTAAGTTTCTGAAAATTAACTAGTTTGAAAGATCAGGAGATCGGTTAAATCATTTTCCTAAGGCTGCAAAAAGGATTTTGAAGTAATGATATGCAAAGATGACATGACAAGTTTATTATTCATGCTTAAAATGTTTTAAGAGGTATGAAAATTGCACACCAGAGATAGAAAATGTATCCATCTCTCCACCATCCGGCCCCAAAATAAAGATTTCCCCGTCCTGTCGAGGCCCCTGAGCATCTCTGTACTCTTGCTTTTGCCTCCCTCCCTCCTGCCACAAGATGGCTATTTTCTAAATTTTGTATGAATCATCTTCACATACATCCTTATAATTTTACTCGGTAAACTATGCAAAGTATTGCTCTGTGTATTTTAAAACTGTATAAATGGTATCATTGTAGTCTATGTATTCTTCAGCAACCTGCTTTTCTTGATCAATGTTTGTGACATTCATCCATGTTGTTATGTAGAGTTTTAGGCCATTCCTTTTTACTGCTATGTGGTTATTCCATGTATTATTAAACCACTATTTATTTATGTATTTCCTGATGATGAAGGTTTAGATTGTTTCTTTTTTTTTTTTTTTTTGCTATTACATAGTCCATATACTGCTGCTATGAACATCCTTATACATGTCTCCTTGTGAATTTGTGTGCATTTTCTCTCTCTCTGCCTCTATGTGTGTGCACACACACACAAGCATGCATATATACACTTGCTGGGTCATAGAGTGGCTTTGTTTTCTATATGTGAGTTTTCACTATAATTATAGACTGTTAGAGGTATACAGGTACCTTTGAGAAACATGTGCTGTTTCTCTCATGTTATACGTGAGCAAACGATAAGGTGAAGGAAGGTGATTCTGGTGAAGGAAGGTGATTTTTCCAGGGTCCCATGGCAGTTATGGGCAGGTCTAGGTAGATTCTAGGCCCCTAGCCTCCCAGTTCTGGCCTCTGAGATCATCTTTGTAAACTGGGTGACGCATGAGCCCTGCGGACCAGATAGTCTTGCATGCTGAGACAGCCCTCATGAGATGTAATGGCCTTGCAGCCTGCTGTGCCAAGGAAGTGCCAAATACCAAGCACCAAGCCAGGCACCAGACAGAGATCCTTCCATCATCAACAAGGGGATGCTCCACAGAAAAGTTGCAAATGGCCCAGGCCAAGTTGGTGGTTCACACTCCAGGTGGGGTGTATTTCTGACCTTCTCCTTAGCGATGATCATTACAAAGCAACAATGTGAAACCCACTGACTGTGCTTTTGAGAAATGAATTTGCCCACACAGCTGCTCCTTTCAGCATCTATATGTGTGTGAGTATATAGATTATACAGACTCAGCAGCATGAGCATACGTGAAACTGTTAGAAATATGAGCACTTTTAAAAACATAGGACTCCTAAAACGAACATTTGAAAATCTACAAAGTTATATAATACTCCCTGGATCCAGACTCTTCTGTCATGAGGAGCGATATCATTAACTTCTCAAGCAGATCATTGCGAACCTTGGTTTTCAAGGACAATGGCAAATACCTCAGCTAGTGAAAAGCAACTTACTGGAAAATCTCATTTATAATCAGATATGTTTTTATTAGGCTTTTATCCTGCTCTCTTGACATATGCTCCACTTAGAAAAATAGCGGTCTTTAAAAAAGCATCATTTGAACAGAACTGCTAAAATTACCCTCAAAAATAATTCTAAAGATCGGTTACCGGTCACCCATCACTACACTGAAAATCTTTCCGGTTTGTAATTTATCTGCAAGACACCTTTTATTTATAAAGTGAGAAATCACCATTTCTGTGTATATGTTAATCAAATAACTTTGGGGTAAGTTTATATATCTGTACATGTATATATGTACACATATTCTTCATCTATCTATTCATCTCACTGTTCTGAATCTACTAAAAGTGCATGAAAGTTAGGAAGGTTTTACTCCCAAAATGGCAAATCGTCATTGTGATCTTCTGTAATTCCAGCCCCAGAATTATCAGGCAGGGGTGGCAAGAGTGTGGGGGCCTGGTGGGTGGGGGGAGGGTGCAGGGGGGAAGAGATTTGTTCCTTCAGTGTTCTTTAAAAACTTTTTTAAATGTTTATTTATTTTTGAGACACAGAGCATGAGCGAGGAAAGGACAGAGACAGACAGAGACACGGAATCTGAAACAGGCTCCAGGCTCTGAGCTCTCAGCACAGAGCCCAATGTGGGGCTCGAAATCGTGAACCAGGAGATCATGACCTGAGCTGATGTTGGTCGCTGAACTGACTGAACCACCCAGGCACCCCTCCTTCAGTGTTCTTAATATTCACTCAACAGGCAAATCATATGTCTACAGTTGATTGCTAAATGTAGACTCTGGAGAGATTTCTGGAATTTGGGTGTTAAAGCACCAGAGAGGAATAGAAAATTAATATTCAGATGTTAACTCTAGTAATTATGACTGATGGACAAAAGTCATATATTCAATTTTGAAGCTGCATTGTCTCCTGGCTTTAGACTAGCACTGATAACACACAGGCCAGCTAAGAACCTGAGTGAAATTGTTTGTCTGATGCTGTGCTTCTGTTGCCATGAATAAAACTGGCAAAATGCAGGAAATAGACTAGAATGACTGAATGTTGAGAAGTGCAGAAGATGAGATAACATAGGTCCTAACAGTCGGTTGAGTCCAAGCAGAATTGCCAGGCCACGAGGTGGTTTAGGTGTTGCTGGATGGCACCCGCCCTAGTTGCTCCTGTATTTCTTTGGCTATAGCACTCCTCACGCTGCGGCATTACGTTTTTCTCTCTTTCCTATGGGCACAGAGCCCTTGGGGTAAGAATTCTGAGGTGTATCCCCAGAAACCAGAACAGTGCCTGGAGAAGTACATAAAGAAGGCAACAATATGTGCTAGTAGATGAATTTCTCATGTTTTATTTAGTTGCGATATCTGTGGATGGGGACATGGGGATGAACCTATGTAAAAGTGCTTCAAAATGCATCAAGAGATGCCAAAATATTTCTTTCATCAACCTGCTGTGGTGCCTGTTCTAACAGTAGAATAATTTCAGTGGGTCAGTTCACTAGGCTCTGTTCAAGTGTAAGAATAGGTTAAGACTTATAAGTCATTACACCTTACTGTGCGTTCATTTACCTTTTTTCTTTCCAACATGGTGGCTAAGTTGAGTGCAGGCAACTGTGGAAGTTGAAAACACCAAACATAGTGGGCTCTTAATAAACATGTGTTAAATGATGAATGAGTGAATATTCCTGTCCGCATAGTAGCAGAAACATTTGTTCAGTTCCTATTGTATTTAAAAAATGAATTGTTGTAGATATTAATCTAATTTTAAAAGGATGGTCAAACTAGAACTCCTCTAACAATCTAAGATAATTTAGTACATTTTGCTGTCATTATCAGATGCTTTTGAAAAATGTTACTTATTGCCTCCCTCTGGAAAGACAAAGACAGAGATACCATTAGATTGGGCATTTTCCATAATTGCTGATGAATGCTTGTAGAGCACAAAGGGATGGGGAGATTTTTCAATTTGAAGATCAGTCTGATTAATTTAGAGAGCCAACTGGAAAAGCACTGAGCATCCAAATGGATTTATAAAATCTGAATTGTTGGATAATTCTTGGTTTAAATAGTGGTTGAGGCAATGTGGCACGGAGATATGAGCGCAGACAACTTGATGACTTTGGGCAAATTACTTACCCTCTCTAAGCCCACGCACCCTTATCTATAAGATGCAGATAATAATATCCACCTAGGAGGTTGATACGAGAATTCAGTATCAAAAAGTTCATATTTTGAGACATCGTTATGTCAGGCAGTGTGTCAGGTTTGGGGGCTCTAAGAGTGAGATGTCTGCATTCACGAGGCTCCCATTCTCGCGGCGATACAGGGAGATACTATAAGGCTGCGAAGGTGCTGGGCACGGAGCAGGCCCTGCTGGATGACAGATAAGAGTGTTATGTGATCAGAGCCTTTTGGGCACGGCTGCCACACTGCTATTGCCGCCCAACAGCAACGCCCTCCATAACCATATTAAAGCTAAAGAAAGAGTTGCCAACTCCTGATGCCCCAGCTTAGCTCAGGTGCAAACAAGGAGCCTCTCAATGAAGTCTCAGCCCCACCAGACAGGCTCCTGTGCAGCTCTAACCTGAAGCCTCTACTCCACTTCCTGGTGTGCTTGTAACCGGCCTCAGGCATGGGCGTACTCAAGATACTGCTGCCCCTAATGTCTGCGTGTTCCCAGGACTGGCCTCAGTTCCAATGGTTCTATAACCGCAGAGAGAATGCCACAGTACTTACAAACAGTTTGGAGTCCAACTTCTTGGTTCAGATCTCAGATTTCCATTTGGCATTGTGAGGAATTTACTGAATCTCCCCAAACATCAGTTTCCTCCTGTGTATTAGGAGGTCAACAATAGTGCCTATTCTAATAGGACTGCTCTAAGTATTAAATGGGATAATGTGTACATAAAGCTCCTAAGGAAGCACTCAGGAAACATTAGTCATTGTTTTTATTAATAATCATCACTTGTGACTTACATGCAGACAAAAGGAAAGGGCATTTGTGACTTCTCTTTGAAGTTTCAACACTTATAATTTTGGACCTCTTCCTCTGCTCCCCTCCCCTGCCCCAAAGCATCATCTTTTATGGTGAAACTTTTATTAAGTGTTCTGGCTGAGTGATTCTTTTATCAGTTACTTTAAGTCATCAAAGTTATCAAATTTCAATTATTTAAATTTACATTATTTAGATTATTGAAATCTTAATTATTTAAATTACAAAATTATCTTTCAAATAGGTAATCTCCTTTGACCACCACAAGGACGTTAGGGGTTTGATATGGGTGATATGCCTGTCCCCATGTTGCTGACAAGAAACCAAGGCAAAGAGAGATTAAGTGACTCCCTCAAAGTCGCATGGCTGGTTACTGATAGGGTATGTCTGGGTCCTGCTTGAGATGCTGAAATTACTATTTAATTATCAAAGCCTTATGTACTGGAGGGACTCAGAAATAGGCATAGAAATCAATTTCTGAAAATCACTCAGCAGAAACTGGAAAATGTTTCAATGAGTTGGAAAATCAGACTGAACAATTAACCCCCAGGCTTGGGTTGTGAAGCCTAGAAATTCACACTAAGGTTTTTTTGTTTGTTTTATTTTTGTTTTTTAAATCTGTGAATTCTGCTTTTATCTGTCACTTATAGTATGGAATCCCAAGAACACCTAAAACCATTAGAAATTGAATTTACAAGTTTTTGTGGTCATTTTTAAAGGGGTTCCACATTTCTAGGAATCTTTTTTTCCTCTTTTTGGCACATGGCAGGAGATCTCGCCTGTAGGAATGGATCATAAACTTCTCTTCGAAAGGTCCAGAAGAGCATCTCCCTGCCTGCACTGGCTCTTTCCAGAGTGCTTTCCCTTTCCTAGGGGAGGAAGGCAGTGAGTCTCTTTTGATTGACCTCAATAGTATCATGACTTTCAATTTGAGTAGCTATGGCAGAAGAACCAGTGATGCCCCAGAGTCTTGGAGAGAAGTTGTGCCAGGCCACCCCACACCCTCTTGTCCCACATTTCTCTAGCCATTGCTGCACCAAGTTCCTGCCCAGGCTCCTTGGTGCATTGCTTACTTTCTGCCGGGGTGCTGCTCACTCCACGTGTGGGATGAGGACTGCTGGAGAATCCCCAGCTCTCAGGCGTGCACATCCTGAAAGTCCCAAGTCCTAGGAGTTAACACCCATGGAATAACCTTTGCTGATAAAGAATGGAGGTGGGTGGATAATTTTGAGGTGCAGCATCTGAGACTTTTCAGACAGTCCCTGCAGGATCAATTCCAGGTGACCACTGTAACTACCAACAAGGAAACGCGTCCTGGCAACAGCTTTCCTACCTCCCGAGTCACTGTCCCAGAGCCCTGCTCCTATTCCTGACGCCACTTCCAAAACTATGCTACCTGCACGCAAGCCCTTGACTCTAGCTCTGCTTTGGGAGAGGGCACAGGGAACCCATGCTGGTTTGCAAATTAAACTGATTGACATACACCCGGGAAGGTCAATATTCCATAAAATGTATCTCCAACTCGAATGATGACTATTTCTTGATTCTTCCATTAGAGGAGGAATACAGTGATTGTGGAAAAAGCCCTGAAAGAGGAGTGGTTTTCAGTTTAGCCATTAATTAGTTATGTGACCCAAGCTACACTATTTAACCTTTTGGAGCTCAGTACCTGATCTACAAAATAAAGGAGATGAATTGGATTACATCATTTCTAACATCCCTTCTAGTCCCACCATTGTATATGTGTGAAATAAATGCATCTGGGTGACAGTCTATAGTGGCTGCTGTTCTCCTCATTAACCCTAGGGATTGTTTTGGCTAAAAATATGGCAACGCTTTAATGCAACTTTAAACAGGCAAGTGAATCAGCCTCCTGAAGGTCTAGATTAGGGAATGAGCAGCTATTCGGAACCTCAGAAGACAATAATGCTGACAAAAAGAGAACAAGCCGACTTCTTTGGGAGTCAGCAAACAGCAGAGGCTGCAGCGTTAAGATAAGAACAGAGTAATGAGAAAAGGAGTTGCAACCAACTTACTTGGCCGCATCCCAGCGGTCACTCAGTGATTCGACACGTCCCTAACAGGCCTTGATAAATGGACTCCAACTGTGAGATTTTTTTCCCCCTTAGAAGTTACTTGGAAACTTGGCTTGGGAAAATGTTTCTACTTTGAGAAAAATAACACAAAATCCTGAAGTGCCAGAGACAGGAAATAAAAACATTAAAGGGGTATAGGCCTCCATAAATCCTAAATCAAGGAGCATCATTTCAGAAAGAGATCAGCATAGTTAAGTCAATCATGAGGGTCACAAAACATGCAAAATAAATGGGCTATAAAGCAATGAGATTGGATACCATCATTTATAAGACATACAAGGCATTTATGAGATGTAAGACGTTTATAAGACAGATAACATAGGTATTGTTATCTCTATTTTACGTATGAAGAAAAGAGGCTTGGAGAGGTGAATAATTTGTCTGATAACACACAGCCAGGTAGTGGCAGAGCTGGGATTTTTGTTTTGAAACTACATATTAAAATTAATTAAAATTTATATTTATCAAGGTATTCCATGCACATAGTTAACAAATCAAACAATCCTAAAAAGCACATAATGAAACAAAACAATATTTTCCATATTGCTGCCTGTTTGTCCTTTGACTGTATTCCCCAATGCCTTAATTTTATTTATTTTGGCTATCCTATTTTTAATATCAAGAGCTTTTTCTTCTGTGGTTGTTCCTATTATTTTTTAAAGCATCCTGTTCTTGTTTCATGGATGCAATACATTAGCTGTCTAAAGATATTAATAATCGCTTTGGGGTTTTGTTTTCTTTCTCTCCCTGCTTTCTCTGAATTTCATTTTTTCCCATTTGCTTTGGCTTCTGTATTTCATATGGGAGTCTTTCACAAAGTGTTCTGTGAGCCTTGGTATCTCTTTGTATGTAATGGTCAGGCATTAAAAGGCTGAGCAGCAGTTGTATGTATGTGTCCTCCACACACATTACATGGGACATAGCTATACTAAAAATTGTTCCTTGTTTATATGAAATTCAAATTTAACTAGGATTCTTGTATTTCTATTTGCTAAATCTCACAACCCTGGATTTATGGCTTATGAACTCCTAGCTTCTGGGTGACTGGGCTATGGGTTTTCAATCCAGAGACTTGTTCCATTTCTTTTTATCCCCTGTTCTGGCTCTGTATCTCATTTCTACCTTGTATTTCCCTCAGTCCAGAGTTTGGTCTTTTATTTCTCTAGGGAATAAACCTCTGACTATCTCCAGGGGTAGAGGAAAAAAAGCTAACTGACTATGTTGGGGAAGGACTTTGTGGGCTCTGAGTGTTACATAAACTGACTTTCTATCAATCTTCTTGTCTTAAGCTTTGAGAGTCATATCCCCTTTTCATGGCATTTTTTTTTTTTTTTTTTTTTGTCCCTGGGCTCCTAACTAAGGTCTTACAGGGCAAACTATCTTGCTTCTCAGAGATGTTTTCCTCTGTGGGCCCTACTTTTCACTTCTGCTCTGCTAAATCAGTTACCATTTGTTGGTCAGTCTTCCGTTTTCCACTTATGTATTGACATCTCTTTTCAGTTGTTGCGTGCCCTCTCTCTTGCAGATTTATGCTTTTATTTTTCTTTAAATTTATTTGGTGTCATTTCAGTGGAGTTTCAGGAGGGAAAGGACACAGACACTTGGGCTCAGTCTACCAGGTTTAAGCAGAATGCCAGAATGTGATTTAAATCCAGACCAGTATACTTCCAAAGCCTTTACTCTTTCCACAATACCATGCACTAACTCATTCAGCAGAATCCAACAATAAATACCTAGGGCACAGATTGTTAGTTGTCTACTCCAATATCCCTCCTTCCTTTATTAACAATAGAGCCCCTACTTTTCAGCAGGGCACACAGCTACCCAAAATAAAGACTTCCTTCCCCAACCTTCCTTCAACCTAGGTTTGGCCAAATGACTAAATTCTGACCATTGAAATGTAAGTGCAAGAATTATGTGGAGTTTCCAAAAAACTCTCCTAAAAGATAGCTTGCATCACCTTTTGGCCCCTTTCTTCCTTGTCCCTTCTTTCTTTCTGCTTGTTGAAATGTGGACATTCTGGTTGGAGCTTAAGCAGCTATCTTGGATTAAGGTCAAAACCATGTGCTGAAGGTGGCAGCTCGGAAAGATAAAAAGAGCACTGAGTCCCTGATGACTTCATATAGCTACTCTACCAGCTCCAGATTGTGGATCTCCAGATTTCTTCTACGTGACAGAGATGTAGTCCACTATTGTTTTGGGTTTTGTGTCCCTTACAATTGATTCTAATTCTAACTGACACAATAACAAAGGGCAGTTAAGATTTCAAAGGGAGTGAAACAAGCTTCCTAGAAAAGGTGATGGAGGAAATGGACCTTAAAGGAAAATTCAGCTGATGAGGAAGGGCAGGGACAGGATTTCATGCAGAAACAGTATGATTCAGGCATCAGGGCACTGTGTGAGATGTTTTCAAAGTGTAATATGTAGACCAGTCTGGTTGGAGAAGACAAATCATGTAGGAGAGAAGTGGAAGATAAGAAGGAAAAAAGGTTAGGGGCAGATTATGGAGGGCCTTGAAACTTGAACTAAGTTTCCAGGTTGCTTTGAAAGCAATGAAATCACTGAAGGTTTTTGAGATGGAAGTTGGAGATATGTGATTAGAATGTGATGGTTAGACTGAAGAATTCCAGGGCCTTCTACATACCTATACAGGTTATATGGAGTTGAGGCTAAGGGAATAAATCTTATTTGAGAAAGAATATGGGTTCAAGAACTCATATGTAGGAACAAGGAGAAAAGAAACCTACAAAGAATCCAGAAAAAGAGGGAGAAAAGCAGCTGGATGTTGGGGAAGAGAAGAGGGTAGAAATTGACAATAAGAAGACTGTAAATCTTCAGAGGTCTCAAAGAAGCTAGACAATATCAGAAATGGGTAAAGGAGGACACTGAATTTGAGGATAAGGAAGTTTCTGGTGACCTGTGAAAGAACAATTTTTGTAGAATATGAAGGTACACATTGGTCTTCAAAGCGTAAGCAGGTGTTAGGAAAATGTGTTCCATTTATTTTATTTTTTATTTTTTAGTGTTCCATTTATTTTGAAAGGTAGGCAATAAAAGAAAGGTAAGTTGAAAAGCAATTAAAGATCTCCATCAGATCAAGTGGAAGAATTTTTTAAGGAAGGGAAACTGGTCTTTAAGAGGAAACTATGCATATTGGTGAAGGAAAAGACTTTCAGGCTGCCAAAAGAGGTGGTTTTGCTCTGGTGGAGCAGGTATCAGGGGAAATAAGAGGGATGGAATTTCTAGCTCAGATGGAGGCTTGAACTTTGGGAAAAAGGAGGACAGCTCTTCTGAGAAAGAGAGATAGAGTAGAGGCAAGAAATGAAGACTTGGATTTCAAGTCAACCTTTCAGCAACAAATCTTTCATTAGCATCATCAACACCATTTTGGATTTCACCAGAAATAAAATAACCAAAAATAGCAATCTTAGCAAGTGTCTAAAATAAAAATGGCCATCACCTAGTTTCAGAGTCAAAAGTTTCAGACAAAGTTCATTAAACAGAAGAAAGCTATAAATCACGTGATGGTAGCCCTGATTTTCTTGTCTTACAGATACCACCTTAATGAAGTTCATTTAGATAAGGGAAAACAACAAAAAGTTTAGCTCATTCACACATTGATACCAGTGGTAGAATAACAGGCGACCCCCAATATGGACTTGAACATTAATTACAAGATGAAATTTTAGATATCCATTTGTCAAATAGATCAAATGCCAATACCTACTCAAAGTACAGCGTGAGGTCTGTTGCTAATATTGACTGCTTCAAAAGCTGCATAAGGTCACTATATTCCTTGGAGGACAAATTAGCAAAGATGTTGTGACCCTGTAATGAGAAAGTAAAAAGTCACAAAAGACAACATTAAATCTGAGGTTGTCAATTACATGTCTCCTATATTTAAAAAAAAAAAAAAAGTATGGGAACATGATAAAAACATTTTTTTAAAAAATTAATGAAATTTTGTGCAAATACAAACAGACCCTCTGGAAAACAGCAAAGCCAGAAAGTGCAACCATTTTTGAGGACAACCACCAAGAGGCACTTTATTATTCTTTATTAGACCTAAATAGAAGACTCTGGAAATGTTTAAACTTGTGTTACTATGGATATGTTTGTGCCAATAACTCCATTTGGCTGCCATTTCCTGTGGAATTGTTGAGCGTAGAAATTGACAAAATATTTGAGAATCTTTCTGACCCTAAAATGAATACTAGTTTCACTAATAAAGACTTAAGTTGGCATTTTGGAAGCACTTGTTATGACAACAAATTACTTCAAGGAGGAGAAAGAAACCTTAGACCAGTGGTTTTTAACTGAGAGTGATTTTGGCAATATTTAGAGACTTTTTTATCATCACTCTGGTTGGGCATGCTATCAGGATCTGGTGGGTAGAGGCCTGGGATGCCGCTGAATCTCTGACAATGCATAGGATAGCCCCCACAATGAAGGTATACCGGCCCAGAGTGTCAACACTGCCGAGTTTGAGAAACTCGGCACAACTTAAATTGTGAAGATACATCCTAATGAAGTGTGTGGTAGATTAAATTCAGTACGTAATTACTGAGTCGCTAGAATGTACAAGATAGTGTTATTGGCATAGTTCTTGGGACTGCTAAGATGACTTTTACCTAGGAAAATTTGTACCTGTTATCTCCATACCTTTGGAAAGCACACTTCTTTTCATCAAAATTTGTTTTAGCTACATTAGACAGTTCTGCGATATTTTTAGTAAAGTGAAACAATCCTGTAAAGTGACCAACAATTCACTTAACTTGCTTTGAAAGTCAGGGGCTTTTCATTTATCAAGTCTTCTTAGCATGAGTTATGAACTCAAAAACATGTGGCCTGGGAACCGGAGGGGTTTTAAAGTGGGTGCTGAGAGCCAGAAGATGGTATGGAAGGAAGGGGCAGATGACTGCCTGAGAATAAACTATTCTCCGCTAAGAGGTAAATTAATTCTTTCAGGGAACCAGAATATCAATTAGCAAATTACTTCTTACCAGCTACCAGATGATAATCTCCTTCCCTGAGTTAATTTATCTCATTGGGTGAACCCTCCACTCCCCTAAGACTAGAGTATATTGGTTCCACCTGGGACCAGGTCCAATATTAATAATAATTTTCAAATGAACTCTTCCAGACCCTTAATTCAGCCATTAAGAAGAAGACAAGTAAGTAAAGGTAGACCAAGCCATAATTCTGCCCAGGTTTCTTCGCCTGAGCCTTCCCCCATGGATCAATCATAGGTTGGTGCTCTGGGGCCTGGAAGAAAGTGGTTGGAAGCTGTGGAAAAGTCATCACCTGGATCCAGACAATGGCTAGCATCTCCCAGTGAAAGAAAATAGCTTTATGAGTAAGTTACAGTCAAAAGTATGTGGAGTTCAGAGAAAGCTGGTCTGAATTTGAGGATCTTGATCTTTTTGTGAGAGAGTGCGTTTTAACAATTTTAAAGAACATATAGTAACTGACACAATTTACAGCTAACAGAGTGATAAAGCTAGCCAGATAGGCTTTGATAAACCAAAACAGTTAATTTGCAGTCAGTGTATTGTTTACATGCAAATTGGCCTTCTACAGTGCCTCAAGGGTTTGGTCCCTGAAACAGATTTGTGCCCCTGAAATACTGCTTCTACTGTCATTTACATTTATGGAGGAGTGGTACGGATGAAAAGAAAACCAAGTGTGGAGGGAGAAAGGTCTGGAGTAGCTTGCCTCAGGCCTCTGCCTCATTTGAAAAGCAGGGTGCATTTTTGCCTTTCTGATGCGCAGGGCAGGGGTGTGTGTGGGATAATAGCCAGACCAGAACCCACACAACAGTTGCTCAGGATGAATTTCCATTGTCATTATTCTGTGTTCCTTACAGAGAACCCCGGAGTGAAGGCCAGCCAATGTGTTTTATTTGTATGAAGACAAATTCTGAGTTAGTGGGGTTTGTTTTTCCCAAGGAGACAAACAAATTACCTTCCAAGAAAACCCTAACATCCTGTTCATAATCCCTGTTATTAGAAAGGTGGGAGTTTCTGGGGTCTGAGGTGTAAACTCATCATATTGCCAGTACAGAAAAGACAGTCTGCACCCAAGCTCCAAGCTCCTCCTAACCCTCCCTCCCTCTTCCATAGCGCTCAGCTCAAACATGGCTTCCATAGGAAAATTCCAGAGCTGCAGAGGCTGGGATGCTGGTTTCTGTCAGAGTTACTGAGAGGCTAACCCTTGATGTTTCATTCCCAACTGAAAATACATCTCCCTCAGCGGGTTTGCCCTTCCCCAGTTGCATTCGGGTTCCGGAGTGCTGACTCTCCTTTATGGGGTCGAAGAGGCTTTTGTGATATTGCAAAAGACATGCTTTCTCAAGATAGGCTGGAGGGAAAAAACCCCTCCATATTTAATGATGCTATTCCAGCGAAGCAGGGCCTTAATGATGATAATAATAATAATTAATGGCACAGCTAGAGAACTGACAAATAATGGGGAACAGATGATCCCTTCTTGGCCTCAAAAAAAAAAAAAAAAGTCTGTACGCCTGCAGAAAATTAAACAGATCCTTTCCTGGCAATTTAAAACTCAGATGCCTCAGCCGGAGTCAGTTAGTGGTTTTTCTTTTTCTCTGTGGAGAGCTAAAAGTACACAAGTCCAACTATGTCTAACTCCTGCATTGCGACATGAAGCAAAATAAGGCATATGGCTTTAGCCTTGGGTCTCAAGTTTAGCTGCAATTCTCACTTTCAGACTGCTCTGACCAGCAATTTTAGGCTCTTTTTATCTTTCATAGCTTTCTCAATTGTGCTAATAAAGTGTAATTTTCTCACCCTGTTTCTATTTCTACCATCTTGTAAAATGGCTTCGACTTTTGCAAAATGGGAATGTGGGCCACTCACTACTTGGGTCAAGTCACTTTGCCAGTGGCTTCTGTGCTCCTTAAAGAAAATAAGCCCATGCTCTGGTGACAAGCTATAAGCCGTCTTTTCTGCTAAGTGAATCTGAAAAGTCTCCTTACCAATCATGAAACCCAAATGAATCAGCTCAGGAAGAACTGAATAAGGTTCTTGGTCAGCCATCTGAAAGGATTTTAAAAAGCCACCAAGAAAAGCAATAGTTTGGCCTAAAAAAACTTGTCTCTTTTCTCTGTATCTATGTGTAGCGCTACAAAGTAGCAAACATTGTTGTATTGGTTTTCTGACAAGGGGAGCAGAGTATTAGGCCTGTACCTCACTTTGAAGGATCATCACAGCATGGTTAAAATGGTGATGCTCCAGGGTAGCAGAAGTTCCATACAGTTGGGCCAGGGCAGAGCCGCTCCTGAAAGAGGAGAGAAGCGTGAGTGACCAGGGCCCTCCACCCGCCAACGATTCTCCCATGCCATTTCTTTGGATCAGACTGCTTTTCCTGCTTTGGCAAAGGAACACGAGCATATATATTCTTAGGAAACTGGGCACTTCACTCATCCACGAAGTAAACTTTTCGAAAACCTTCTATGTGTTAGGCTAGATCCTGTGGATGATAAAATAGATAAGACACAGGCCATGTGGCTAAGAAATTCAGATGAGATGTGGTCATAAGATAAATAATGCACATAACACAAATACCATAGAAAGCGTTCCATGTCCAATCGAAGTGCTTCAGATGTTCCAAGGACAAAAGACAGAATTTGTAGCTTAGGGGATCAGGGTACACTTCATGAACTAAACTGTATGTAGTTTCCGAGTGTTCACAACAACTAACCGTCCTATACCCAATGTATTTGCCTTTCCAGGGGAAAAGCCCTTGGGAATATTATGCAGAGTCCATTGAACCACTTTACAGGTAAGGCTGACAAGCTTCTCCTATGATTTCCCAGCTCACAGTCCCACTGTATCTCAGAGTAGAACTCTGGAAAGTTCCCTGGATTTGGAATCAGACCCTAGCTCTTGAAAAAGCTTTGGACAGTTACTTGGGTGCTTTAAGGCTCAGTTTCTTGGTCTCTGAAATTGTGAAAATGCTACCTACCTCCTGTTATTTATGAAAATGTAATAAAATACTTGGAAGTGCTTATCATAATACATGACATGTAGCAGACTGCAGTCTATTAAATCAATTAAAACCCATATCAATTTCCATTTTAAATACTTGAAAAAGTTACTTTGAATTATCTGTAAATCCTGCTTATGCAGAACCAGTTAATTCTCAATAATATCAGTTCAGCAAAGTGTTCATTGGACATGTTCAAGTGTGTTCATTTCCAGCTCTTGTGTAAGGATTAGGATTTAGAGCATCTTAAGAGTCAAGAGAGATCCAGAGAATCCTATGGTTTAAAGGGCAATCACGGCAATCAGAGTCCCTGTGTTCTTTCCTGCTCATTCCAGGGAGTTTGGACATCAAAAGGGCAATTTGGCCTTTTCTTGGAAATGCCGGAGACTGACAGCTCACAGTCTGCACTGCTAATGAGAGGAGCCAAGAACTGCATATACGTGCAACGTGAAGGATTTTGGTCCTAAGCTGCCCACCATCTCCACTGTGAAGCAGCCCAAGATCACAGCCAGATCAGGGGCCCAGGGGCCCATAATCTTGGAGAGACTCAGAGCTGACCACATGCTGGAGAAACACAGGGTTAGGTTCCATAGGTATCATCATGAATAGAGTTGCTAAGGGGGAGGGTGGTAACTACATTTTAATCAGGTATGTGTTGTTTCTTTAAATCTTACCTTCATCTATGCCATTTAATAAGTGCAAAATTGTTAGGCTAATCTTAGTAACCAGTGATTAATTAATATTTAATTTTAGTTAACTATTTTCTATCAGAGTTCCTTTTTATGAAAATACATTTTTCAAATTGCACCCTGGGTGGCTTTGTTTTGGATTTTGAAATTCCAGGATGTTTTATGTGCACATCATAGCTGATTGCCTGGCATGGAATAGGTGCTTAAAAAAATATTAGCTACTTGGTGGGGCGCCTGGGTGGCTCAGTCAGTTAGGCATCTGACTTAGGCTCTGGTCATGAACTCATGGTTAGTGAGTTTGAATCCTGCATCAGGTTCACTGCTGTCAGCGCAAGAGCCACTTTGGGATCCTCTGTCCCCCCTCCTTTTTTCTGCCCCTCCTCCATTCTCTCTCAAAAATAAATAATAAATTAAAAAAATATTAGCTGCTTGGCTAATAAGCTTACAGTAGTATGGCTAGAGATTATAGTTCAAACTTGAAGGTTGGCAGTAATAAGTATGTTACCATATATATATATATATATATACATATATATATATATACACACACATATATATATGGCATATATATGTATATATATATATATATATATATATATATACAATTTGTATATATACATACAAATATATATATTGTCGATACATCTATATCTCCAAATTGTGGATATCCATATTATATATCTGAATTTCATAGGCACAGGAATATTAATACATGTGATTGTTTATGAAGCTCATTGTTGATTAGGTCATCCTGACATACTGAAGACTTTCATTTTTGGACAGGTGACACACCGAGAAGAGACTTATTAAAAAGAAAAGTCAAAGTGAAAATTCTTTCTGTACAGGCACTTTGCTCAGGCACCAAGAAATAAATGTGCAAAAACGTGCATAAGTTCTCCAGATATGGCTTATGGGAAAGTTTTAAAAGGAAAACTATGAAAGGTAATTAGGAAATTGAGAATTGCTGGGAGGTGGTGAGGAATGGGATTAGGCTGTCATGGCAGATTAATGTGCCCCAGGATTTCACTTCTGGGACCTGGCCGAAAGCGACAAGATGGGTTTTCATTCCCAATAAATGAGTATAAGAGATTATGCTAGAAATGAATAGAAGAAGTCTCCTAGGAGAATATACTACAAAGCTGCTTGGTACTGATATTTAATCATCGGGGGCAGCTGTAATGGAGATGGGGGGGGATGAGTGGGAAATGCTGTCCCTGGAGAAAACGGGAGAGAGGTGTTCACAGAGCAATTGGTAAGCGTGGTGGTATGGTGGCCCTCTCTACCTATTGATCATTCATTGCACGTGCTCCAATACTTAAAAATTAAGAATAAAATATGAAAATGCAAAGGTTCACTCATCAGAAAGGCTAAGAGAATAAATCATATTGTGCTATAACTAAAGTCACAACTTTTTATTATAGAGGCATTTTGCATTTTATATAGTAATTTGTCCCTTGCTAAATGTCTCTTGTTTCTTTATAGCCTTATATATGAATAAAAGGTACTGTATGCTTTGCCACATAATAACTGGTGCATTTAAATCTATTTCCAAATCACTTGAAAGATTGGAATTATACTGTGACTACTTTTAGGGAAGGGACTGTTTGTTATGCTTCTTTATTTCTCCCACAATGCCTAGCACAGAGCCTTGCACAAAAAAAGCACTCAATGATTGTGGAATAACAAAGGAAATAAGGACTAGATTTCTTCCTATGGCTTTTCTAAACAATGGCACGCTTACTGAATAAGTGTTATTCTAATCAATAAAAAGGTAATCCCTTCACCATGATTTAAAAGGTCTCTTTCAGTATTCGTTGTTGAAGGACATTTTAACAAGAGGGTGGGTGGTGGTGATGTTTGGTATCCTAAGTTCAAAAGGAACTCTCTTAGGTAGAAGCAGGGCTGATAGACATCCCGTGAGCTGGTTAAGTTGTGTACAGGATTAATCATCTCGCGGAAACATGTCAGACTGTCTTGGAAGAGTAGATTTTGATCATGTGGTATAAGGATGCAAAAAAGAAGAACCAAAAACCCAAAACCCCCGAACTTTGAATTCTAATATCAGCAATCAGCAACTTAACCCTTATCTCATATGTTGAAAGTTGTTTAATCTTACACCAGTCACTTGAGACTTGGGAACTGTGGTGTTTACATGGGGTGTCTATCTGATCAGATGGGGCCCCCAGATGTGGGGGGATGATATGGTGGAAGCCAACGGCGCTGGTGGTGAAAGAATTCACCTGAGGCTGAAGAAAGGATAGAAGTTTATTGGATACACTGCAAGGGAGCAGTGGGCAGGACAGCAGAGGGAGAGGCTGTCTGCAAGTAGGCAGTGGGTGGGGGCTGTTTTTAAAGGGGGAAGATGAGGAAGTATGGTAAAGTATGGAATTCTCCCTTTTTTGGCAACTGTGCCTGGTTGTAAGTAGCCCATTGGTCAGTTAGGATATTTGCAGGTGGGTCGATCACCTGATGGGATGGTTTGCATTCAGCCGGGTGGTCACTGTGGGCACTTCCTACATTCCATTGCTCAAGCTTGTTTGCCTAAAAGTGGCCTCTACAGGGACCCCTCAGTTTCCATTTTTGTAAAGTTAAGGTGTTGAAAAATATGACGACCAAGGTCTAGTTCATTTCTAGGATTTTTTATGGCTCTGTGTCTTGATTTGCTGGATGTCAAAATATATTGTAGTTTTCCAGAGCTCACATATATGGCAAGTCAGCTAATAACCTGGAAGCTTAAAGGCCCCAAATAAATAATACAAAGTCATGAAAGGGAATATGATGCGGTGGTTAAGCAATGGCTTTTGGAATCAGATAGTCTGGGTCCAAACACTGTTGTGCCACATTCTGGATGCATGAATCTGGGCAAGTTACTTCCCTGAGGCTCAGGCCCTCCTGGTTAAATGGAGACAAAGATATCTACCCTACAAGTATGTTGGTGAGCACTGGAGGTAGGATACAACAAGTACATTGTAGTACTTCTCATTGTCTCAGGCACTGGCAGTTGCAAAAAAACAGAAATCAATTAGAAGCAGCTTCATTAAAGAGGTTGATTAAATGATAAAAGGAACTTTGAGGGAACCCAGTTATCACAAGTGTGGCTGGGTCTCCTGGCAATGGATTAGAGATGTGGAAAGCCAGGGATCAAGTCTGCTTTTTCTGTCTCCAAGGTTGTATAATCTTTTTTTCTGTTTCTCTATGAATATTTACTTTCTTCTTCTCTTCTCTCTGCAGACTCACTTTCTTGTTTCTCTTATCTATTTCTGTCATCACGGCTTTCCCAAAATGGCAGCCTACAGCTCCCAAGTCTCTGTGATCCACAGCTTGGATCTCAACAGATAACTGAGTCAGTATCATGGTAATCCAACTCTGAATTCCTGGTATATGAAATATGATTAGCTGGGTTTTAATCAGGTGTGTATTCTTGGTCCAAAGACCTGAGAGGTCAATTAGCAAAAAGGGCCGCCTTTCTCAGTGTGATACACAGGCTCTCTCTGGAAGGGGATGTTGGTATCTGAGAACAAGTATTGTGCACTTGACTCTTAAAAGAACCCACAAGGTGCTCAGTCTGGCTTTATGAACATATTTCTAACACATTTATCTCCTCTTTATGCATAAGTGGCAGAATGGTAGGGGGCTGGAGACAGGGGGCTAAAGGAAGATACACGGACTATGATGGTACCTCAGAGATAAAACCCAGGGGGTGATGCTTTCGGAGGAGTTTGGGGCAAGAAGGAGAAGAAGGGCATTCCAGGATAGAGAAGCAGCACACCTGGGAGCAGAGAGAGGTGAACTAACATGACCCCATTGAGGACACCAATAGCCCCTGTGTCTGGGACACTGATGCATTGATGGGGGGTGGGGGTGGGAGGAGTGGGTGCTGGGCCAGGAAAATGGGCAGGAGCCCAACTGAAAAGGGCCTTCAGGGGGGCTAAACCAAGTAATTTGAACATTATCCTGAAAGTCACAGGAGGCCAGTGAATGTTTTTTAAGCAGGAGAGTGACTTAGTCAGCTTTGTGAATTACAAAGATTATTCTTTTTTTAAAAAAAATTTTTTTAACGTTTTATTTATTTTTGAGACAGAGAGAGACAGAGCATGAACGGGGGAGGGGCAGAGAGAGAGGGAGACACAGAATCTGAAGCAGGCTCCAGGCTCTGAGCCATCAGCCCAGAGCCCGATGCGGGGCTCGAACTCACGGACTGCGAGATCGTGACCTGAGCTGAAGTCGGACGCTTAACCGACTGAGCCACCCAGGTGCCCCACAAAGATTATTCTTGAGTGCCAAGGGGGTAGGGGGGAGACTGGAGGAGGGAATATGGGTTGCTTGCTGTAGCAACCCAGGATGGGTGCAAAGAAGCAGTAGTTACCCAATAATGCAGATATGTCAGTTTTGGGGTGCTAAGGAGAGAATCTGGGTGACTGGTGGATTTCTGGCCCTGCAGATATGTCAGTTTTGGGGTGCTAAGGAGAGAATCTGGGTGACTGGTGGATTTCTGGCCCTGCTATTCACTAGGATAGAGGAAAAGAGAGAGGTGTAGAGGCAAAGACTGAGACTGAGGTGGCTGTGGGGCTCCAATAGGAAGACAGAGTTCCTGGAAGGAGGGAGTGACAAAATGTGGCTCATGGCAAGAAACGTCAAGAAAGAAGGCCAAAAAGAGTGTCCATCAGCTTTGGGAACAGGGGCCATTGGTGGGCTCCCCTGGGAAGGTGGAACTGGATGGCCATGTAGGAGGCGGGGGTTGAGGAAGTGAAGACAACAACAGACAACCCTCCAAGAAGACTGACTGGAAAGTAAGGGAGAGAAAGAGAACCGAAGCCGGAGGGAGAAGTAGGGTTGGAGGCAGGCTTCTTCAAGATGGTGGAAAATCGCTCACATTAACAGGATGCTGAGCACTAGTAGGAATGGAAAAGAGACACAAGGCAGAGGGAGGAAGATTGATGGAGCAGGGTCCCACGGGAGGGGGCAAGGAAAGCCCCCAAAGCTGAGGTGGAGGGATTAGTCTCAGACAGGAGACGGCACAGCCCTTTGGTTGAGATAGGACGGAAGGGTGAAAGGATGGGGCCAGACAGATAAGTTTCTACATGGCAGGGGAGGAAATTGAGGGAGGGCTCAATTGATGGCCTCAATTTTCTCGGTGAAGGAGGAGGCAAGGTGATCTGCTGAGTGGTGTGGGGGCAGTGGTAGACAGGAGGTGGTTTAGGAAGGGAAAACAGTTTGGTACACATAACTGCTAAAAGCAAGCGGGGATGGAGCTGGCTAGGGACACAGAAAGATCTGTGGGGAGTATAGAGCCTCCAGCTGAGCTGGGACAATACATATTTGGCATGTCTCAGACTCTCGCAATTGTGACATTTTCTCCCAAAGCCTGTAAAAGTCTAGGTAGAGTAGCAAGAAACTGAATTGTTTGACTGTATTGGTGCTGAGTTTTTGCACAGTGGATGTCACAGAAGGTTAAGAGGGTCAAGAAATGGTAGGATATTCAGAAAAGAGGGTTAAAGTGAGGGGTTATAATAGGATCCAGGATGCAAAGAGAAGTTTATAAAATCAAAATTCATTTGATTGGGAGGATATGAAAAGAGCCAGGAGTCCAAGGCCCCAATAGGTCAATGTTTGGGGAACAAAGGGAGTGATGCTGTTGACACACAGTGGGCTATTGATGTTCACGTTATGGAGGCAGACCTGTTCGGGGGCTTGGAAATCAGTTATCTGACAGTTAATCTTACCTCTTTGCTGAAGCCTTTCTTAACTTCTCCATCCCCAAACGTTTTGCTCCAGCCCCTGAACCCACGTGTCATTTTGTTTGCAAACAGATAGTAAAAAGAACACTAAAACTGGACCTTCAATATAAGTCAGGAGATTGGGGTTTTGGTCTTATTTCCAAATAAGACCACAGTGTGAGCCACCAAGTAACGGCTGGTTATTTCGACCAGTCCAACTTGCTTAGGGGCACATTATTCTGTCTGTGCACATTAGGTGCTCACACGTTCCCAGGATTGATGCAATTCCTTTGTTTGCTTCCCACCTTTCTGTGGACAGAGGGATGGGAACAGCAGAGACCGTATTCCTGCGTTGCTTTAGTTCACTGCAGTTTATACAACACCCACCATTAAAGAACCTGCAAGAGAGTCTATTGGGAGAAGAGACATATTCTGCTTCATAAAATTTCCGAAGGCCACTTTTATTTTAATAGTCTCAAAACCTGATTTTGAGAGTAGCAAGTCCAAGATGCTTATAATGCCATGAAGGCAAATATTCTGGAAGGAAAAAAAAATAGGCCTTTTAAAATCTGAGCTTTGTTATCTGACTGAGGTCAACAGAGACAGACCAAATCAACAAGCATGACATGAAGGGCAAATTTGCAATTAAAAGAAGAATAGGGAATTATAAAGATGGATGAGCCCCATGACATGCACACCCAAGCCTGCATGGCCTTGGCCTCGGATGCCAGAAATTAATGCTTTACTCTTTAGCACTCGTCACCTTTGGCTCTGAACAGAAAGGCAAATGCATTAAAATAACAACAATTAGAACACTTACTTAGCTTGGAAGGCATTGTTGGTTCCCCTGTGGTCGAGGTCATGACACAGGCATCCCACAATCACCGCTAAAATTTCCACCTCGGTCAGAATCTCTTGAAACCCTGCGGTCTGGGGAGAAGGGGAAATGGCCACAGTCACTACTCAGGGCAGGGAGAATGGATAAGGTTCGTCTGCTGAGCAACAATCAGCTGTTTCCATACTCACATCATTTAAGGAAATGATTAACTGCCACCCCCCTTTGATGGCAGTCAGTTGGGTGGTCAGTTGCACAGCCTAAGGTCCCCACAGTGATGGATTAGCTGGCTGTCATGGTGGCCCACACTGGCACACCAGGACAAAGTTCAGATTATTTTGTTCCCTTTTTAGAGAGGAGATTGCACTATCCAGATACAGTGACAGTTTGGCAGAGGCCCAGAGCAAAATGTGTTTTGTGATTCTACATTGCAGTGAGGAGTGTCTAGTGGTAGGAGGAGAAAGGGGGGCTGTGAATTTAGAAGCGGATGCTATACCCACCAGCTGCCACTTAAATGAGGGCAGGCAAAAGAGAACACCTTAAAATATATATATATACACACATATATATATTTATTTAAAGAAGCAACTTAAAAGTACTCAAATTGTTACATGATAGTATTCTAGAAGTTGTCTTATGAATACCTTAATTCATATTAGCTTGGAGGACAGATTAAATTTATACAGATAATAAGGCAGGGTATATCTTGAAAACTAGGGTTTGGGAGAGGATTTGGCAACCCAGATTGAGAATCAGGTAGAGTATCTTATTACACAGAATCCTTTTTTTTTTTTAAGTTTATTTATTTTTGAGAGGGAGAGAGGAGAGAGAGGGAGAACCTGTGAAGGAGCAGGGGAGGGGCAGAGAGAGAAAATCGCAAGAAGGCACTGTGCTGTCAGCTTGAACTCACGAACCGTGAGAACATGACCTGAGCCGAAATCAAGAGTCCAACACTTAACTGACTGAGCCACCCAGGTGACCCTAGAATCCGTTTTTATTGGCCTCTGGTAGCATGCTTATGAAATGCCTAGGCTCAGTGTGAGATATTTGGGGAGCAGTGGGATATAATTATAGAACCAGGATTCTTTGGTTCCTGCTGTCCTTTGGTTAGTTTGGAAGAGACAGTAAGCCTCTGGAAACACAAATCTATGCATTTTCTTGACCCAAAGCCCTTATGTCTTCCCCCTTGTACTTAGTTAAGTCTCCCATTTCATTATTTATTAAAATCTTTATCAGAGGGCAAGAGGAAGGGAAAGTAGGTTCAAACTGCTTCCTTTTTCATGTATATTTTTTCCCCAAACTCAGGACCACTAGATAGTATCTCTTCTCTTAGAGCAATAAAAACTTTGTTTTTTAATTAATTATGATTTTATTGCAGAAATAACTGAATAAGTTTCTGTGTTGACAGTTTTATTTTTAAAATTTTTTTTTTTAACGTTTATTTATTTTTGAGACAGAGAGAGACAGAGCATGAATGGGGGAGGGTCAGAGAGAGGGAGACACAGAATTGAAACAGGCTCCGGGCTCTGAGCTGTCAGCACAGGGGCCCGATGCGGGGCTTGAACTCACAGACCGCGTGATCGTGACCTGAACGGAAGTCGGCGCTCAACCGACTGAGCCACCCAGGCGCCCCGACAGTTTTATTTTTAAAAATTAAGTTGGGTTCTCTGCTACATTCAGAAATACACGTAATTTCACTAGCATAGCAAATAGGAATGTTAGTAAATTGTTGATGGGGGGAATGAAGTAGTCCATATCAAAGCTGTGTGTGCCCCTTCATTTTAAAATTTGGAGTTGGCTGTTGGTTTTAAGTTAACTTTATTTTACTTTAATGTATTGCCTGAATAGTTAAAAAAAATATAATAAAATCGTAGTAAGAGACTTAGGATCAAAAACAGTAGTCCCTCATCCTTCCCCTTTCCTGATTCCCAAAGGCATCTAACCTTTTACTAATTTGGTAATTATTTTCTACCATATTTCTATATAGTATGTACATATTATTAGCACTTGGTTAGTCGCTAAGTGCCTATACAGTCCTTCCTATGTGCCGACACTCTCCTAAGAACTCTACAACTGTTTAACTGACTTAATTCGCATCACAGCCGTGTGAGGTAGAAACCACTGTTATCCCCAGGTAACAAGAAACAGAGGCACAGAGAAGCTACGTAATGTGCTTAGGGACTTAGAGCTAGTACGTGGTAGAGGCGGGCCAACTCCCAGCATACAGGTGCCAGAGTTTGCTCTTAAACACTGATGTCTTGTGATGGGTGAGAATTATCTTCACACGTACTCTCTTCCCTCCCCCACACTCACAATGCAATCCAGATACAGCGCTTTCCTGATCTGCACTCTATTCATAGACACTGCTGAGCCAACTAGGATCTGGGGCTTGTTTCCCTTCTGATGTGAATGTTTTTATTTCCTGGAGTGAAGATTTCTTTGAACATCTGAGTCTTCTCACATCCTACACAGCTCTCCAAAGGGGCACACCATTTCTTAGATGCCTTCCCATCCTGGGGACACCCTGTGGTGGCCTGGTCCTGCTCTGTGGTCTGGATTCTCTGTCTGCTGCCAGCTTTTCTCTCCCAGGGTTGACCTCCAGGCTCTTGCAACCCACATCTCTGTCCTTCTTCATTTCCCCCCTCATTTCGCAGGAGCACATCTGTCAGTGGCGTTGTGAGAAAGGGTATTAACTTTTCAACACTGGGGGAGTGAATTAGCTTTTGAGGCTTTGCAGGACTGAAAATGTCTTCATTCAGTTGTTAGCCTCCCCTACAATTCTGGGTTGCAACATTTCCACTCAGAATGTTGAAAGACTGCTCTATGGTTTTCTAACTTCTGAAGCCGTTTCTGAGAAGTATATGCAGTTCTTATTCCTAACACTGTATGCTATTTGATTTCCTCTCTCTTAGAATCCTCTCTCTATCCCTAGGGTTTGGCAATTTCTCAAAGATATGCTTTGGTTTGGGACTTTTCCCCCATCATTTGGCTTGGCAAGGCTTTTTCAACATGGAGGCTCAGTTTCTTCAGTACAATATTTTTGTAATCTTTCTAAAAAATAGTTTTCTTTTTACTGTTGTGTCCTATTGAATGGAACTCCAATTGAATATTGGACTTCCTGTATTGATTCTTTTATTTTCTTGCCTCTTCTTTCCCACATTTTCCCCCTCTTTCCAGGAATAATAATATTTTTAATTTGTAAGCATTTTCTTGCCTGTTGCTCCTTTTCTCATAGCATGCTATTCTTTTCTCATTATAGTCTTTTATCTTTTTGAAGATAATTATAATTCCTCTGAAATTCTCTTCTGCTCCTTGTTACCTGTTTCCTCTAAACTCCTTCTCCTCTCTGTTTGCTGGTTTCCCTCAAACACCTGATATCCTTGAGTGTCTACTCATCTAAGAGTAAAGTATTATAATGTTTGCCACACACCAGTGTTTGGGGGTGGTGTCTGTAGATTTCTGGGCCTTCCCACAAGGTGAGCAGATGGCCAGCTGGTCTTTTGTTGGGGGCCCCAAATGTCAGTATCTAAACTCCTGTTCTGTGGACGTCCCAATCTCTTGCTTGGAAATGGTGTAAACATGGATGTTGACATTATGAGAAAAGAGACTTGTATCTTCTCATCTTTGAGAATGTAGACTTTCACTTAATTCTCTCATTTTCGGGATGTACTTCACCTTAACTTTTCTTTTGCTGGTGTCCTCAAGTCTGGGGTTTAGTTTCTGCAGCAAATATTCTATCTCCTGCATAGGTGAGAAGAGTAGGCCTCTGACTATATGGAGTAGGGGTGGGGACTTGGGGACTCAGTGTTTTCATCACCCCCTCCCTCCACTTCACCCCATTTTTGTGTTCTCTAATGCCTCTGGATCTTAAACCTTGATAGGTTCTGGAGGGGATGTTTCTCACATGTACCACTTCCTCCATCCCCTCACCCCAAAGGCACTTGGGTTAGATCTTCCTTTTCTCTACTAAACTATGAACATCCTCCCTCCATTTTCTGCCCTCATGCATTATGGTTCCATGAAAGGTGGGATGTGTATCCATTTCTTGTTCCCTTCCTATTTTTGGTGTGATTTTGAAGGGAGAAGGGATATAAAGGTCTTTGTCATCTCTGTCATCTTGAAACTATAAGTCAGTTTTGCTGGGTTTGGATCTTGTTAATAATAAGTAAATCCTGAAAGTCTATCAAATATGAAATAATTATCCACAATACTGTGGAAATCAGTGCTGTAAACAATAGAACTGCACTAAAATTTAGAGAGGTTTTGCCTGTGAAAATGTTATTGATTAGAATGAGCTGATGAATTAGAACAGTAAGAATAGGGATAATGTTAAAATAAGGTAATTAGATTAGATATTTAATTGGGAGTTGAAACCAAATGCCTCTAATAGGCTCCAGATCAAAACCCTGAGTCATTTTTCAGCCATCAGTTATCACCCATTATATAAAATGATGGGATATATTTTACTGTGATTTTCTATGCAGCCACTTTCCTCCCCACCCCTTCCTAGGAATCCACATTGAGCTCTTAAACTATTTGGATCATGGATACTTCTGAGAATTTGATAAAAGTCATGACCCCTCTTCCCAGAAATTATTCTATAATGTTATGGTATTCAAAGACCATGAAACCCAACTCTAGATCATCAGAGTAAAGAATCCCTGAAGTACAGCACACACACAGTCACACAGAACATATTTACCTCTCTCAACTGTGATACCTGAGTTACTGAAGCAGCACCTATCTCTTGACTGTGATTTAAAGCTGCCTGGTAAATGGTTTCTAGAGAATCATCAGGCTTGAAACGTGTCCACCTGCCAGTAAATGTCCGTTCGCCCCTCCCCCACCCCATCCATCTTCCTTCAAACCGTCTTCATTCAGACCTACACTTACCCATGTCGAAGAGAAAAAGTCAACTGCCTGCTGAGGACAATATACTATCAAAAGAACACAGTGGCAGTGGAAAGTATTATTTAATGTATTTATCCCATGCCTGACTCTATTTTATTCTTTTATTTTCAAATACAATGATATCTTTTCTCTTCCTGACCCAAGAATTCTGGGTTTTATTGACCTTCAAATTAATCTATTTTCTTACCTATATTTCTTCACAGTCCATATAAAAACTGTAAGGCAATGGGTACAATACATCTAAGCAAAGTGACGGTCAATTCATATAGACCTAGTTCTCACATCACCCTTTCCAGAAAAGTCTGTGGCTACTCTCTGAGTAGGCTTCCAATGATAGTCCTCTCTTGGCTTAAAATGTATGCTGAGATAATCCTGCTTCTGGCCACCAAAGCATATAATCAATGGGATCCAAAGAACCCAGAAAATTAGATTGATTCACAGGGTACCCTAGGCTATCCAGTAATTTCCTTTCATCTGGTCACCGTAAAATTTAAACCAGCTAGGATATACGACCATTTCAAAGCTGATCCCACACAACACTAGTGAATGGAGGAATATCATGGGCAGAGAAAAATGACTGTTGCTTTGTGGCTCCACAGAATCCAAAAAGGCTTAAAAAACAATAGCCATAATATCAACACAATATAGATGGTGCTACAGAGGCTTCATTCATTTAACAAATGTTATTAAGTGCTTATTATGTATCAAGCAACTGGTATATCTGAGAAAAGGCTTGGGGTATTATTAACAACAGCTAACACTTCCATAGTGCAGTGTATGCCAGGCACTGTTCTAAATACTTCAAACACGTTAACTCATTTAATCCTTCTAAGAACCGTCTAAGGGAAACACTGTTCTTATCTCCCTCATTTTACAGATGAGGATATTGAGGCACTAAACTACATTGTTAGAATGTAACAGAGGTGGATGAGAGCTCAGGCAACCTGGCTCCTGAGTGTGTTCTCATCCACTGTACGATTCCAGCCACTAGGGTGAGGGTGAGGGTGAGGGTACAGTTATGCAGCTTTTATATATTCTTGTGATGATAGAGTGCTAGGTGACATGGCTCTAAAGAATCAGTTGGTGTGTGCTTTATACCATGAAGGATGTTATTCTTGAATAGTAATAGGTTGATATTGCAGAGCCACTGGACATCTTGAGCCTAACATAAGCTCTGGTGCATGAAGATATAACTGATAATAAATAGTGATTTACAAATGAGGGTTGGAGAGAAAAGAGATATAATGGTTTATATGTAACATCCCAACTTTATAAAAATTCTCAATATATGCATAAAAAAAGATTGTAAGTATGTACATCAAAATGTTACCAGTAATGGGATCACAGGTGACTTAAAAATTTTCCTTCGCATCCAAAATTTCCATAAAGAACGTGTGTGTGTGTGTGTGTGTGTGTGTGTGTAGGTAAAAATATATATATAACAGCATGCTCAGCCACCCTGCTGTGTTTCTGGAGAAGGTAGATTACGGACTGCATGCTCCTTGTCATATGTGTGAACTGGCATGGGAATCTGAGAAAGTGATGCCAGAAATTCTGCCTTCACATTTGTTTTTGAACCTTGGGTGTCAGAGATACTGAATGATGAGGGATTTCTTGAGTTCATCCTGTTGATTTCAAGATCTGCCACGGCAGACTAAGGAGGGAGGGAGTCCAATGATCTACTAGAAATTCCTAATGGTCACAGAAATTCCAAAGTGAAGGTTCTTGGTTCTGAATGTTCCTCCATGGATGCTGACAGCCAGGCACAGAAGCAGAGTCCTCAGTGGATTGGCTAAGGTTGAGGGAGAGTGTGATGGGTTTTTGTAGAGTCTTTCTTCTCCCCTTCATCCTTGTCTCTTCGGGGTAAGAAGAGCAATGAGGCCTGCTCAGACCATTCCAAGGGGTTTTGGCAAACATGGTTTTTCAAGGAAGTGCCCTTCTCGAAGAATCTGCACACCATATCCCTAATTTGTGTCATGTCTCAACGGACCTACAGATGATTTCAGCTTGGAAGTGATGTGAGCTTAGGACTGAAACGCAGCATTTAAAGAAACAACATTTAATTTCTGGTTTTCTTAATTCTGGTGTGCAGAGTGTTGCAGGGTCACTGTCTGGGGTCTTCGTTTGGTACAGTATTAAAATCAAATTTGTTTTAGCCAAAGAGCACTCTTTGAGGGCTTCATTGTAAATGCCACATCCAGGATGCTCATGTCTATCTGTGAAACTTAGATCTGCGAACAAGAATCAGAGGTGCTATGAGAAGGGTGCCTTCAGTCACCCTCCCAACTGAGCACACACCCCAGTGTGGGTGGAACAGCGTCGTGAGAGTTGTTAAGGCACATGTTTGGGCTCCATGGGCATGTACAGTAAGCCCAGCATGTTTCCCTTTGGGGCTCTGTTTTGTCTGCTTCAAGAAGGAATGGCTACCTCTCAACATACAAATCCAAAGGACAGGCTGATGGGCATCAACCTATTCAGTTGCTCCAAAGCAATGAGTTTAGGCAGAGGACTTTCTCAAGCTTTAAGGTGGAAGCAGATTTCAATTACTTACCAAGAGCGCTTATAAACTAATGGATGCTACTTGATGCCATATCCTACCTTCTTTTAAAAATAGAATCCTATTGGGGTGCCTGGGTGGCTCAGTCGGTTAAGCGTCCGACTTTGGCTCTGGTCATGATCTCGCAGTTTGTGAGTTCGAGCCCTGCATGGGGCTCTGTGTTGACAGCTCAGAGCCTGGAGCCTGTTTCAGATTCTGTGTCTCCCTCTCTCTCTGCCCCTCCCTCGCTTGCACTCTGTCTCTCTCAAAAATATATAAACGTAAAAAAAAAAATTAAAAAAAAAAAATCCTACCTTTGTCGACCAGGGAGAGAACAGGTGTTAATAGCCACAATCCTCTACTAGGGAAAAAACACTACTTCACAAACCAGAGCATCTAGATTTAATGGTTATACCCCTCTGCTATTTACAGTAATATTTACCATAATATTTACAGTGTGCTGAGCTGAAAAAGAGGCACTTCAGTCCTATTTTTGAGGTCCAGAGACCAGAACCTTTCCAGCTGTTAGGGGACCAACATCCAGCACTATGTTTATGTGTCTCTTTAACCAAAGCATGTAATGTTACACAAACCAGTTGTAGTTTGTCTAATTGTCCATGGGAGTGGGGTAGTTTGATCAAATTTGCTTCTCTTTTTCCTCAAGATGAATGCAGCCAAATACTGATTAAGTCTACAATGACCCTTCCCTTACCAAGCTAAGAGTTGGGAAAACCTTACAGTCTATATTTAAATACTTTCTGTTAAATACTTTCTGTTACAAGCAGAAGCCTCTGAAGGCACTTTTCATCAAACTGTAAAACCTAAGTCATGTTTTGGACATACTGTGACTCTTAACCTAAAATAATGTGGCAAATGTTTGCTCATGGAAGTCTGAGAAAGGCAAAACTTAGTGGTCTGTCTGGTGTAATTACGTGTGTTGAGAAAAACGCTTGGTGCATGAAAAAAAACTGGGTTGATTTTAATAAATTTTATTGGGTTATTTTTTAACCACTTCCAAGACTTAATTTTTAATCTACTTACCACCATAATTTAAATAATTTATTTTGGCAAGTTAAAAGCATACACAGACTAGAATACTATAATGACCCCCCACATATTCATTATCTAACTTCAACAGGATCCATGGTTTGCTGGTCTTGTTTCACCTCTCTGTTCACATGTATTGTTTTGTTGGTTTGTGTGCTAGAGTCTTTTAAAGCAAACCTCCAGCATGTGTCAACACACTTTGTTTCATTCTCAAGAAGATCTGATGTAGTCAAAAACTGGCCAAATACCTCTGCTCTCATACTTTGATAAAATGTGTAAAAAGATATACAAATGGTATAATTATGGGAATTTTCAGGTAGGTATCTTAACAAGGCTTGAAAAAAAACCCAGTTTCTACTTCAATTTACATAATATAAGAAATATATCTGCATGCATGCAGCACACATTGTATTTCAAGAAGAAACAAGAAAAAGCATATTTGATTCTTAAGGACTTAGCTTTCAACACTAAAAATATATGTGCTTTGCAATATTTTGAGGGCAGAGATTTTTTTTGTTCCTGTTTGGGAAGATAGTTTATAGTTTATGATAAATTACTACTGAACTGAATATAATACAACATGTGGTTTGTGAGTACAGAAAATGAGGCCGATTACTTGGCAAACATTAATTGTGCAGAGATAGACCTCTCCGAGTACGAGGCCAGGCTGATGAATTTCAAGAATATGATGGCTCTTCAAAGATTACCCAAATTTGTATTAGCCATCACTGAGCCAAAATTGAACACGGGACTCATGAAGAATTAAAACTTTTTAAAGCTCCCAACTTGACACCCTGAAGTGCCAGTTTTCAGCCCCAAGAAAGTGCCATCACTAAGTTATAAACCGTGGAAAATGGAGGCTGTGATAAACGATCCTGGCTCTGCTGCTGGGTCTCCCTGACCTGGAGGACGCGGCTGGTGTCATAAAACACAAAGCGACAGATTAAGCAGTTTACCAACACCGTAAAAATCTCAAGAATAAATTCCCTTTAATCAAAAATCCTATATTGTAACTAGGCAGCCTCAACCCTGAAACCACATTCATTTCCTTACCAGCCTGTGTCCATAAGCAAGAGCTTATATGTTCCCCGAAATGCCGGACGTGATTATGTTCATACACTTTTACAATTTACATGTCCTAAGAAAAATACCCAGCTCTGGCTGATGGTGCGGGAGAATTTATTTTCACTAGAAAGGGAATGACCCATAACTCATGAATGGCAGCGCTTAAAGTGAGTTATGGAGGTTACTCTCCTGTGTGAGGAAATGGATTGGATTATCCTTCTGCCCAATTGTATGTTTGGTTATTAGCACACAGGTTCTTAATTATGTGTGGCTTTGCCTTTTCCCTTTTATAAAATAAATGTGGATAAAGGGAATGTCAACTAGAAGCATGGAGTGCCTAATTGGGGCTCTCAGAGGTGGCCAGAGAGAATAAAAATAGAAATGTTCTTAAATGATTAAAAAGCAGGAGTCATAAATGTAATTTAAACAGTATTCAAATTGATTAGCTCCATAGTTAATTTATAGTGCCCAGTACTGATAATCTGCAAATACATTGAAAATCACTCTTTTCTTAAATTAAATATTTACCATCTTTTAAAGTTACACTGGAAGTCAAGACATACCTACATGAAGATTAAAGAACTGGCTTTTCTAACATGCAGATTTTATTGCATTATTATGATAATGATACCATTTATTTTAAGGTAGGTAGAGTAGTTGCTACTTACATTGAAAAGGAAATACAATGATGTTTGATAATTATAAACATGATTATTGTTTGTCACTTTATTATACACAATTACAGAACAAAACAGGTCTTTGCACCTCACAATGTTACGATCTACAAAGAAATTAGATTCCTGTTGAGATTGGGATTCTGGTTACTTAGTGAAAACAATTTTATTCAAAAATTAAATTGGTTCTAAAAAAATTTAATTGGTTCTGTCCTTCTTGGGAGGTTGGGGGTGGTGGGGTGGTGGGGAGGAGAGTTCTAATTGTGCTTCTCAGATCTCCTTCCAGAATAAATTTTCTATCTCAAAAATCAAGGACTTCTCTGAAAATGGCAGACAGCAGACAGCACATTATCCTCAAGCTGGTGAATAGGATGGATTTTTCTCCCTAAACGTCCCTTCTGCTTTCTAGTTTGAATGATCAATAAAATGCCTTGGCTTATCTCTGAAAATAACCTTGTTGACAACACAAATATGGACTTAAACACGCTACCTCCACATTTAAGATTTAAGAAGCCCCCAGTAAATGTCAGGGGGTGTCAATGTGTTTGCTGTGATACTTGGTTATTATTAGTGTTTAACTGCAATCCCCCACCAGCGCCACACTGCCAGCAGCACCATAAATTTTAATGTGAAGATGTGCTCTTCTCTTTTCATATCCAGTGAATTCTGCAGGATCATAATATTCTATATGAACCCTAGCTGAACCTTAGTGTGATATGAAGGAAAAACAAGATTTCTAACAGTGATAGTTGTGCATCGTTTTATAGTTTTTTAAAAAACTGGACACTAAGCAACATGAATAATATCACTCTCAACTAAATCCACTCATTCAAATGAATCTCTATTGAGCCCTACAGGATGCAGGGCATGGCCCAAAGTGCTAATGAGTACATTTATGGGATAGTAAAGAACACTGACTCTTAAGGAAACCTTTTTCTCCCCCCGCCCCTGGAGAATCTGTCAGAACTCATACATCATTTATAAAACCAAAAAATGTCTCTGCAACCTTAGCACCACCACATACCTTTTATTTTACAGAATACAAACAAAAGCACAGCCATTTTCTTTATCTGGTCTGCATGTTAATATAAGAAATGCATTCTCATCTTTCATTATGTATGTGCTTAATGGAATATTTATTCTACACGCTTCCATAAACAAAGAGAATTTGTATAATTATTCTTGATCTGCAGGTTTTTATTCCTTGTTTTAACCACAAATAGTAGCTGGCACTACATGCTGTATTTATTCAAGGAATCCAAAATATTTGGTAAATTTTAACTATATAAACATCTCTTTAGAAGCAAAGAATAATATTGAAGCTTTCATTTCAAAATTTGGAATTTCAGGCCAGAGGCATGGAATAAATTAGGAAATCATTAGTAGGGTTCCCAGTGAGCTAAATTTCCACCCTTTTACATCAAATCACCTATTCTTCAAAGTGGTCCATTCTTTTTTTTCTCCCCTGCCAAAGGAACAAAACCTATTCGTTACCTAGACATGCGGTTGAATACTTTTGCAAAATGTAATTCTGAGTCAGTAAGTTTATTTTTCATATTCAAAATGACTTCAGGGTTAAAGGTTTGGAAGCTGCTGCGTATATTTACAATTTGCTTGTCCTGTTGTACATGGTGTCATAATTTGCTCAGCAATGATACAGGACTATGCATCTTCCCACTCTCAGAGACAATGGGCTTAGAAAAATACACACAAGCCCACAGATATAAGGTCGCATGTATTATTCCTGCTAACAGCTGGGTGGGCAAGGCAGTCAGAATACAGCTCACCCTGATAGGAGGGGCTCTTTTTGGACACACTGGTTCTGTTGGTGCCTCTTTAAAGAAAAGAGTGCTGCAGTGTGTGCCTTATTATCTCTTGTCCTAGAAGAAAAGAAATACTTTGAGGGAAGGTTGGGAAGGTTTTTTCCCTCTTCTTTCCTGGCAACTGGCTGGGAAACTTTGCCTTGGAGTGCCATCTAGAGGAAAACTTAGTATATGTGCGCCATGCTCTTCCGGCTTTGGGACTCAGGCCAAATCCAGTGGTGGGTGCGTGGTGATTTTTTTTTTTTTCTTATATTAAGAGAATATCTTGTTTCTAACTCAACACATGGAAATGCAATATGAGATAACTCAAATGCAAATACAATCACTGATGAGAACAAAACAGCGAAAGCTCCTAACGGTCTTCAGGAGTGTGAGGAGGTTATCATTTTGCCATAGGCTGAGGTTGTATTCCAGAAATTAGAATTGATGAGTAAATTAAATTCACCCTTTTCGTCACTGACCAAGTAATCTTTTTTTCATCTCGATAATTATTTTCTTAGTTAAAAAATTCTCATTAACCAGCCTGCCCATGGTCAAGTTGAAGAGACGGCTTGTGTTAGGGACAGAAGTTGACATTTTCAACCTATTGTAACCCTTAGTCAAGTTCAGCAAAATTTAATGAGCAGGAAATAATATCTTTTCCAGATGTGGCTTCTCAATTCAACGTGAGGGAGAAAAACTAACATTCACCAATGTATTCTTTTCAAAGTCAGGATGGGAACGTTAACAGAGAATGCTCCTCTTTTTGAGCTAGCATTAATACAAAAACAAAACTGAAAACCTCTCACACAGTGCTACTCTTCAAGGTTGCTGAGCAGGCTTGCAAAAATAACTATACCCTTGGAATATTCTGGAAGTATGAATACCCCCATTGTAGAGACAGAGTTTGAGAGTTCTGCTTTCTTCAAGTTGTTGAAAAGGATCCAGATTGTCTGTATTTTGGAAACATTTACTGAAGAAAACTTGTATGTATTTCCTTCTACTCCTAAGTGTCCTCCTCGACGCCATTGCTCTTGCTAACTTCCCCCATCCCAACTATTTTAAGGCTTGTCATAGAAGTCTGTTTCTATTTTTGACATCTCTAACTCACAGTATCAAGGCCATTCCTTTTTTCCTTCATTGAACAAGGCTCCTGCTTACTTATTTTTGGCAATCCACCATAAATCCAGAGGTTCTCCAAAATAACAGGTTAATTTCTTTATTGAATGTCTTCTGTGAGCTAGACACATAAACTCTGCACACAGAAAATTATTCTTTGTCTACCGAGATCTGATACGGAAAAGCAAGATGAAAGTGGTTAATTTATTTTTCTTAAAGCAACATTGGTCCTCAAGCAATTAAGGCTAATAGTTCAAAGCATCTTCCTCCCTCATTTGACTGACCAACTGCTTTAATGGGGTACATTACAGAAGAACAGGGCCAGTCCAGTTTTTCTAGGCCAATCTGCTAGTCCTTAAGCAATTGAGGACCCCAAAACAAGTTCTCAAGTATAAAAGTGAAGACTTTTTTGGTCCCATCTTTTCATGCTATATGCACACTTGAGTTCAAGTTGATCTAACACACATCTGTTGAAAACGTTCCAAGTGCATGATTGCATGCAAAATGCTGGTGAGGCCCTCAATAAACAAATGTTGGGCAAGCAAGTAAATGTTGAAAGAATAAGAAATTGTCTCTTTAGTTTCAAGCTGCTGATTCTATAGCATGAGAATGAGAGATCTGTGACTTAAAACACACAGCAGAAAGACATGTTGTACTAGACAAAGTGCAGAGACAGAAGTAATTATTGATGTTTGGGGAGAAAGGGGAAGACTTTGGGGAAAAACTGGCATTAGATCAATGCCTTAGCGGATGAGTAAAATTTTAATAGGCAGAGAACGGGGCAGAGCACTTCATAAGGAAGGTGCAGACGGTCCTTATTCATCTGGCCAAAGGAAAATGTATGTCATTTGGAGTTCCCTATCTTGGATTTCAATTTTAGTGTGGTTACAAAGATGGAAGCTACTTAAATTTATGTTATAATAATCTGAAACTTGTGTTCTATTTTATATGGTAAATATGTTAATACACATACACATATAGAGTCAGCAGCTTGAAAGTAAACATATATGTTTACATGTAAATACTTATGTTTTGCCATCTTCCCTGGCATTCTCTCAGGACTTCCATGTGCCTGTGGGTAATGCTCACACACCCCTACTATGGCTTTCCACCAGCCTAGAGAGTCTTACCTAGTGATCTCTTTGTTCTGTTACTCATACCCATATCCTCTGCAGAAAGATTACTTTGAAAATCCAAGCATTTCTTTTGTAAAAAGAACCAGTTTCCCGAGATAAAACATTGAAAAGAGACTCAAGCAATCATTCCAAGACTACACCTGCTTCAAGGTGTCAGTGATTTTACAGTTTTAAAGTTCAGAAATTGTTGTGAAATATATACTCCCATAACCAGGGCAGGTAAGTTCTAGTGTAAAATAAATCATGTGGCAATTTGTCAGAGAAATTGAAATATGAAGGAGAAGGCTGTAGGTCCATACAAATGACAGATGACCTTCCACCACCACTGAACACACTTACTGTTAACATTGCAAACATCAGCTGGCACACATTGAAGGCGTGTCTCCAGTTGTGGTACAGAACCATTCGATAATTTTTCCTCACTGTCAAGAGCCACCTACATAGTGTCTGAAATGGGAAGGGAGAGGTTGTATCAGGCAGTTGTATGTGTCTCCAGTGGGCTGTCATCAAAACGATGCCTTCTGTCTGAGTGATCTTCAACAACCAAAGTCCTCCCACAAAGCTCCCATGATTCTCATGGCAATCCCATGAGGTGTGCAGGCTGAGTATTATCACACTCAATTTGGGAAACCTGGCTACCATGCTGTCCCATGTACACTCCTGGGGTCAACGCAACATGGAATATCTTACCTCATAGTCAATTTTAAATTTCTGTACCATCCCCAGCTCCATGAACATCCGCAGGGCAGCTGTGATCATGGCGTCAACATCAAGAGAAAAGTCATCAAAATGTATGTCATCGATGGCAAGTTCTGACACCAGAGGGATGTTGGCTGCCTACAAAACAGAAGACATAAGTCAAGCCAAGTTCACCAGCTTTTCCAAAACCCTCATCTTGCTCTCCTTTCCTGCTTATCAGACATGCGACATAAATCAGACCCGACCTACACTTACACTCTGATACAGCTAAACCCTGAGCTGGAAATGTCTTTTGTTTCTGAACTGCAAATGCCCCAAGCAAATGAAGAGGGTGGGAGGGGGGAAGGAAGCTAATCTGAAGAAAAAATATACACACTGGATCTAGTCTGCAGAATTTAGAATACAAAGCTGTCTAGTTTACTGAAACTGCAGCCATACAATATATACTGATGCATATTACAAAGCACTAAATGCAAGAAACATCTGGGCAGCCAGCAGCTGTGAATTTTAATTGCTGCTATTCAGAGGAGGACATGGGAATACACTGCTTTGCCTTGTTTCTTGTATTCTTATATCCTTGTTTCTTGTATCCTAATATCCTGTAGCTGTGCACATGCGCTTTGTTACCATGTGTTCTGTATATTCAGAAGGATGAAAAGGATCAGACATCACATCTCTGGCACAAAATTTTCTCTTAATAAAATATAATTGTTTGGAGGATCAGCACAAGCATATGTTTCATCAAAAGAATAAATTTACAATATCATTTAGTTTCATTCTATATCAACATCACAACGTTAATTACAATACTGGTCATACATATTCAGGGTTTTCAAAACACTCACATTAGGCAGCTGTCAATCAGTTGCCCCACACAAACTTAAAGGGAAGAAAAAATCCTTGGGGATCATTTTCATGCTGATTTCATTGAGTTTAACCATATCCTTTGGGCCACTCTTGGTAATCATTTCCACCTTTTCAGGTTATCAGAGACATTCTGGATTCATATTTCTAGTCTAATTGCTGGGTATAAATTATGCAAGGGGTAATCTGTACCCTGGGATTATTTTGGCTGAGCAATGAAATCCAACTCTGGACATTCTAAACATTCTGGAACTTCCTTCCCAACTGCATGCTCCTCCATAACAGCTTACATTTCTAGATTAAAATCTAAACACTGGTTATTCCCCACAACACAGAAGAACAATAATAAATACAGTACAGTATTATCTATATGCACATGGTTGTACGATAGGCATCTAGAACTTTTTCATCTTGTGTGATTGAAACTCTGCACCCAGTAAACAACTCCCCATCTTCTCTCCTCTCAGGCCTCTGGCAGTCACCATTTTATTTTCTGTTTCTATGAGTTTGATTACTATAGATACCTCATATAAGTGGGATCATGTAGCATTTGTCTTTCAGTGATTGGCTTATTTCACTTAAGCATAATTTCTTCAAAGTTCATTCATGCTGTACCATATGACAGCATTTCCTTCTTTTTTACGGCTAATATTCCACAGTATGTGTATGCAGCTGACCCTTGAACAACATGGGTTTGAGCTGCATGAATCCATTTATATGTGTCTTTTTAAAAAAATATATTTTTAAATGTTTATTTATTTTTGAGAGAGAGACACACACACACAGAGTGCGAGTTAGGGAGGGGCAGAGAGAGAGGGAGACACAGAATCTGAAGCAGGCTCCAGGCTCCGAGCTGTCAGCGCAGAGCCTGACATGGGGCTCGAACCCATGAATCATGAGATCATGACCTGAGCCAAAGCCGGACGCTTAACTGACTGAGCCATCCAGGCACCCCTGTATGTGTCTTTTTTCAATAAGTAAGGCATAGTACTGTAAATGTATTTTCTCTTTCTTTGATCCTCTTTAAAAAAATTATTATTTTTTAGTCTATTTATTTTTAGAGAGAGTGTGTGTGCAAACAGGGGAAGGACAGAGAGAGAAGGCTAGAAAGAATCCCAAGTAGGCTCCACGCTGTCAGCACAGAGCCTGATACAGGTATGATCTGAGCCAAGATCAAGAGTCGGATGCCCCTTTCTTATGATTTTCTTAACAAAATTGTAAGAATACAGTACCTAATAAATACAATATACAAAGTATGTTTAACCGACTCTTTATGGTCAACAATAGGCTATTAGCAGTTATGTTTTTGGGAAGTCAAAAGTTTCATGTGTTATTTTGACTGCACGGGGGTCGGTGCCCCTAACCCCCATGTTATTCAAGGTTCAACTGTAATGCATTTTCTTTATCCATTTATTTGCTGATGGTTTAGTCTCTGTCTCAATCAGCTTATCTTTTGAGCAATCATTTTCATATATTAGAGGCTTTAGAGTGTTAGAGGTTTTCCTTAGCTATGTGGTCATCTTTGAATTTCAGTTTACAAGTCAGGCTCTATAGCTCCTGTTAGAGCTTCTGCTGCCTTCTCTGGAGGGGGAGTCTAACTGACCTGTTTCCTTGGGAAAGCCACCAAATGCGGGTACCTTTAGAGCTTTGCTCTTTAGCTACTCAGATTCCCCAGAGAAGAATCTTGTGGGTGGAGCCTGGCTGGGAAGGGGGTTGGGGGAAGAGCCTCAGCATGGGTTCCTAGCTTTTCATTCAACAGTGTCTTCAGCATGCACTCCTACCCTCAAGCTCCATGCTGGTGTCTTCCGAACCCCAAGAGCAGCTATTATACCATCTTAAGCCAAAACAGCTCCCAGTGTTTATGAAGTGGAGGTGTGAGGCAAAGGATCTGGAGATGTCACTGCTTCTTAGATTCCCTGTTTTCCTGTACATAGCCCCACCTTCATCCCCACTTCCAAAGGTACTTAATTAGCCAGTTGTGGAGCTATCTAAGAGGGGCTCTGTGTATAAATTGGTTTGCTTCTCAGCTTTTCCCACTGCTGGTTTATTTTGGCTTTCTTGGGTTTGCCAAATTACTTAATACTCATCCATCTGTTTTCTAGCTTTCGAAATTTTGGTATTGTCCAGCCCTCTCCTAATTTCTTTGCTTTTGAGAATTTATGCCTTAAAAAAATCCCTTTATTGTTTTTTAGTGGGGCCTGAGGAAGGAACAGAAGAAAATGAGTTTATTCCACCATTGTCCAAAAATTATTGAAATTATGTTTATTAAATGATGCCTTAAATGATCAGCCTGGAGAACTCAGAAGTAGGGTAACCTCTGGTTTTTAGAAACCTTTGTTTCTCTGTGCATGGGCCTGGCGGCAACCATGCACACCTTTCTCTTATTCTGTACCCCTGTGTCAATCCTGACCTTGCCTTTTAGGCTGTAACAATCTTAGAGGTGGCTGCCGTGTTTCTTTCCCTGAGGGAAATGCCAGAAGGACGCTCTGCTTCCACCACATGTTTCATGGATGTCTATGTACTTAGAGTATCTGTGCTTGTTGTAGTTTGTTCAAGTTCAAACCCTAATACAACTGGAAAACCACTTCCCAAGAGGGTCGAAGCCTTGTCTCAAAAGACACAAGTTTTTTCTGCTCCCAGGGGAAGAGTCTGGTTCTGAGTTGGCAAAGGAAGTCTAACCATCCCCCCCCCACCCCCTTGCAGTTGGTTGCTGAGGAGCATAAATGGCAATGGAGCCTGTGTTGCTCTCCAGGTGGCCTCTGTCTTGTAGATTATTAATAGTGTATTCCCTGACGCCATTATAAATCCTCTACACTTCAAAGGCACTAAATTCACTTAATTATCTTAAAAATTAAAGAATATAGGCATTTTTTCATTATGAAATGTTAATGGAAAGGAAATAAGAACATTAGGTTGAAAAATGTAGGGTGACCTCTGGTTCACCAAGACCCATACTTATTGACCTTGTCTTTTTTCCCCTAATAGGTTGATTGATCCACAGTTAAATCATACCAGTCTATAGATCACCCTGAGCCCTGTCGTAAACCCTTGCTGGCACTTGTAGATGCAGAGAAAGTCCCAAGCCTTTCAGAAATGACCAGTTGCAGCTATTTTGAGAAGTATAGATAGTTTTCATCCACATTCCTGGCTTCAAGAGCAGCTTCTGGAGGAAATCATGAAGAATTAAAAGTAGTGTGTGTCCTGAGCAGGTGTGCATGGAGATCTAGTTTGCAAAAGATTTGGGAAGAGCCTTCGGTTGCCAAATTTCCTTGTTATAGAAATACAAGCTCTGCATGTCTTTTGATAAGTTGAGAACGGGACCACATCTTCCAAACCTATAATTACTGTAGACACGGGATATTAACAAAACAAATCAAAGTCAATTTCTCCAAGTGTCAGTCTTCAACTTTTAAATATTTATAAGGCACCATATCCCTAAATCAAAGAGGAGTGCTACAATCCAAAATAACTACTGAATTAATAGCCAGGAAATAACATTTGGATAAAAGAACCATTTACTTTACTGCAGCAATAAATGAAAACACAGAATTATGAGTCCTGGAGCTAATTTGAATAATGTTCAAGAAGTGGGACTCTAGCTGGTTGGGAGTACCTGATATCCTTTGACCATTCCTCTTCTTTGTTTGGGTCTTAATAGTTAAGTGGTTATCAAAGGGACTCATAAAACTGCCTCCTCTAAAATTGAAAAGGTAGCTTTACAAAGAGGCTGTAAAATGTTAAAATACAATCCTGGATCCCCTGACACATGAATATTACATTTTGTGATGCTCAGAAAATGGGAAGAAACAACAAAGTGGGTGGTGGTCCAGCCCAAGCATTTCAAAGGAAAAATGACTTGTTGCCAATCCAGCCCACTCACTCACTGCCCCCTATGGACAAGAGCAGAAGGTGGGGGCTTTAGGATCCTGGGATTAATGAAGACAGGAGACTGAGCTGTGGTGATGTGGAACGGATTGCAAAGCTCTTATATTGCCACACTTTTATAGCTCTTACTACATTCCAGGCACTGTTCTAGCACCTTATGCATATTAACTCATTTGCTCCTCACAAGGATCCTAAAAAGGAAAGAATATTTTTAATCCCATGTTACAGATGATAGGCAATCTGTTCAAATTCACACAGTTGTGATTGGCAGAGGCAGATTTGAACCCGGGGCATCTGGTTCTAGAGACTGGCTCCTAACCACTACACTGCCTCTAAAAAATGGGCTGATATCAAGCCAAGAGGGTCCCCCATCCCTGTTCTATGCAAGCTAATTTGGATGTACCAGGGTAGTGTTTGGGATTTAGATCCAGATAGCTATCAATCCAGTTTTCATGATGAACAGCCTTGATCCCCTTGAGGGGACCATGTTTCAGACATATGAACTCGTTTGGGAAGTCTCTAAGCTCACAGCTGCCTTAGGAATAGCCTCAGTTGTTAGCTTTGTTTTGATTAGAGGGAACACAGAGTCAGCTCAATACTCACAAGACCATCCTGAAAACAATAACTAATCTTCTGAAGGAGCAGAAGAAGACTTCAGGCAAATGACTTTAGCTTCCAACTGGTCAGCAGAGCATTCATGGGGCTGATACTACCCTTGACCAGGCAAGGTAAGTGTAGAGTAAGGGAAGCAGCAAACAGGGGAGATGTTGGGTATAGAGTAGGAAGATGAGGGGTCCTTCTATCTAGATGGGATCCTTTCTGTCAGAAATTTGGGAAGGTTTCTCTGACATTTGGGACACAGGTGAGAAATGCTTAAAACACACACAGATGCACTCAGGCTTTACAGGGACTAACAGTACTAGAAGTAACTAGTTGTTTCCATAGTATATAGTCACATTTCCAGCGGCGAAGAGTGACATTTTAACGAATTTCTGTTTTTGTTCGGGGGTGGGGGGGTGGGGGGAAGAGGACACAATTTCTTATTAGTACAGAATAGTGTTACTTTCCTAAATCAACTTCTAAACAGGGAGGCTGGGATATTTGGGAACCCACAACACGTGAACCATGTGGGGAAAGATGCAGAGTTCAAAGGAAAGAGGGCTACAAAGCCCCAACAGTGTGTGGCCCACAGAGAAGGTGCTGGCCTAGCACACTGGCAGGTAACACCCACTCACTTGTCTGCAAAAACACCACCAGAAGCCACAAAGTCTGTGAGCCAGCTGGTAGCCTGTGTGGCAGTGATGTGAAGATCTGAGTCCTGTTCTTGGGGCCAGACAAACAATAATGAGATGATCAAACACTGCAGCTGATAGGCTCAGTTTATATGCGGGAACAGAAGAACGAATATAAATGCCTAAGAATTGTCAAGAAATATTTTTAAAAGAATTGTAAGGTCCTATCTTATCTCAGATTAAAATATAAACATTTTAACATGTTTATGTATTAAAACATAGGCTTAATCCCTTTAACTCAGCCTACACCATTTTTATCATGTAACTCCCTCTTCAAATACCTGTAAGTGTTCAATGTGGCCTGCTGAATGAAGTGAAATTCCTTAGCTCAGCATTCAAGGCTCTTCATAAACACTGCCCATCCAGTGTTACAATCTTCTAGCCTTGTATGTAAGCATCAGGTTGGGCATTTCATCATCCTTATTCTCATCTTTCCCTCCACATTTCAGATTATTCTACCCCTACTCCCCCATTAGGTTTGACTTCTTTCTTACTCTGTGCCAACAGAAATTCAAACCTCAACTTCTTTACAAGTTCAGTCCCATTCATTCATTCCTATCTCTTCCTATAGCAATGATTTCCTTCTCTGCAGTGATATAAATCACTGTAATATTTACAGTCACTTTATCTTCTAGAGTTTTTAAGTATATACATTAAAGCAGTAAGTAGGTCCCTGAAGCATGTGTGCAACTGGTTTGAATGTGATTATTTGTGATTTGCGGAGGAGGGTCCATAGCTTTCTTCTAACTCCTCTGTAGTTTAACATGGGTTCTGTACCTTGGCAAACTCACCAGGTGATCCTACGTACATTCAAAATCTGTTATGTACATGTTGGCAGCTGTTTCCTCCCAGAATCTTGGTACACACGAATACCTAAGCTTCACCTAAAGAGGGCCAAAGCTTCCCATTACATAGTAAGTCAAAGGGCATCTTATGTACTTGTCTTTATTAAGTGCATAAAAGCAAGGAAAATTGGTAGCCAAAAATCACTGTATTGAAAAAGAGAGGAAAGTTTAAAGAAATACTAGCTCCTAGGTACAAAATATGTCCCTTTTCTTACTAATATTTAATTATCCTCAATTATTGCTTAATTCACTTTGGTTTTCTAGACTCGAGTAGACCTATAACTTTGAATCTCTTTTTTTTTTTTTAATTTTTTTTTTTAACGTTTATTTATTTTTGAGACAGAGAGAGACAGAGCATGAACAGGGGAGGGGCAGAGAGAGAGGGAGACACAGAATCTGAAACAGGCTCCAGGCTCTGAGCTGCCAGCACAGAGCCCGACGCGGGGCTCGAACTCACGGACCGCGAGATCATGACCTGAGCCGAAGTCGGACGCTTAACCGACTGAGCCACCCAGGCGCCCCCTTTGAATCTCTTAATAGGAGAATGAAACTTATATCATCTCTTAACATGAGATTTTCAGAAATTTCACCAGAAGTTAAAAATCTTATGGCTTTTCTTTTATTTCTGTTTGAGCAGTCCTAGTTAAACAATCTTAGCTATACCTGTTTTCTATTGATCTCAGGAAAGATCTTTGTTTTCTTTCACGCAACAACATAAGCCTTAGAAGGCATGGTTCCTACAAATTTTTCTTGTCATGGTGAGAACCAAAAGTAAAAGAAACATCAGAGTGACCGTTACCTTTTGAAATAGAGAAACTTTCTTTTATGTGACTGTCTTTTTAACACTGGCTTTTCATATTTCTAAGGTGCCCTTATTATTTATGTTTATGAATTAAACAGTCTCCTTTGCAGCACTGAACATTTAAACACTGCATTTCAAAGAAACTAGTCATTTTAATGGTGATTTTATTTTTTTGTAGTATGTGGCATTTAAGATAAAAGATAAGTTGTTTTTTTTTAAAAAGGTATCAAGTATTTCTTCTTAAACACATGCAGATATCTCATGTCAGTTGGTGCAATATTTGTTTATATATTACCATGTTTTCTGTAGTTTCTTTACTAAAGAAAATTTTTTAAAAGTAAGAGTACAAGATTAATCCATCTTGCATCAAGTACATTACAATGGTCTTAAAGGCAGGGGGTAAGGTGAAACAGAATTAGCACTGAGAGATGATGATGTGTTGAGTCTTTAATATAAAATCAAGCCTGTGGTACCTAAGTGAGGTGAGCACTCTGAGGTAATTTTTCTTAAAAAATTTTTTTCTGTTAGAAAAGTTTACTACTTTCTTAATAAAGTTTAGTCAATGTGGTATATCAAAGTGTTTTGTTGTTGCTAGTGGTAGTGGTATATACATAAACTTTATTCCAAAAAAGGTTTAATGTGGATTACAAAAATCTATGCAACAACAAAGCATAAGGAAAAATAAAAATAGGCCAGAAAGACAAATCAAAGGGAAACTAAGGATAGGAATATAAATCACGATCAGAAGTGAAGTTACTAGACAAAATGCATGCCCTAGCATCAAGACATTTGTAAGAATAGTCAGAAATTTGTCTGTAAGCATCCCAGCAACCACTACAAAGAGAATCTGGTATGTTAGATAATTTACAGAGTTCACAAGATTTTTTAAAAAGACAAGGGCTGGGGCGCCTGGGTGGCTCAGTCGGTTAAGTGTCCGACTTCGGCTCAGGTCACGATCTCACAGTCTGTGAGTTCGAGCCCCGCGTTGGGCTCTGGGCTGATGGCTCAGAGCCTGGAGCCTGCTTCCGATTCTGTGTCTCCCTCTCTCTCTGCCCCTCCCCCATTCATGCTCTGTCTCTCTCTGTCTCAAAAATAAATAATAAAACGTTAAAAAAAAAATTAAAGACAAGGGCTAAGGAAACCCATAGAGACACAGCTATGTTATCTCTGAGTCTGGAGAGAAACACCTCTTGTGGTTTTCAGGGAAAATTTCCCCAAGCCAGTAATTCTCAAAGTGTGGACTCCAGACTAGCTACATCATCACCTAGGAGCTTGTTAGAAATGCAAATTCTGGGGGTGCCTGGATGGCTCAGTTGGTAAAGCATAGACTTTGGCTCAGGTCATGATCTCACAGTTCGTGAGTTCAAGCCCCGCATCAGGCTCTGTGCTGACAGCTCAGAGACTGGAGCCTGCTTCAGATTCTGTGTCTCCCTCTCTCTCTGCCCCCTCCCCCACTCACACTCTATCTCTCTCTCCTTCAAAAATAAACATTAAAAAAATGAATGCAAATTCTGAATCAGAAACTCTATTTGTGTTTAACAAGCCCTCCAGGTGATTCTGATGCTTGCTAACATTTGAGAACCATTGTTGTAAACATTATCCCTTCAATAAGTACAGCACTGATTTACTCAGAGATGGAGTGGCTCTGGGGTGGCTCTGGGTGGTGAGCAAATTTGGGGGATGGAAGGCAGAATACAAGGGTTGCCCAATTAAGTGAAAAGCCACTGATTGATGAGGGTTTGCTATGCAATTCTTTTGACTTTTTCTATGTTTGAAAATTTTCATAATAAAATGTTGGGAAAAAATAATTCACTGCCAACAACTGATAGGACATCAACCTAACAATGCTATCCTTTAAGAAAAAGGTTTGACTCAATCAGGGTGTTGTACAGTGATGTTTCTAAAAAAGTGTGGTTTAGATTCTAGTAATTGTTTTTTCTTGAAGCTACTTATTCAATTTATCTGGTAGCTGCCTAGAACCCTCTTCACAGCAGATATGGGCTCTAATCCTATCCCCGACCCTACTTGTTAAGTGGTCATGGGCAAGAAGCTGAAGTAAGCCTGAGATTGAGCGTCCTCCATGAAGACATAATAATAAACCTATGTTGTGCAGTTGCTGTGAGGAGTAAATGAAATAACATCCATGAAGAGTCTAGCACAGTGCTTGAAAATAAGAAACACTAAGTAATAGTGACTGTTATAACTATGGTTGTTGTTGGCATGTTGCTGTTATACTTGTTATTATTATTTTTTAAAGTTTTTATTTATTTTTGAGACAGGGAGAGACAGAGCATGAACAGGGGAGGGTCAGAGAGAGAGGGAGACACAGAATCCGAAACAGGCTCTAGGCTCTGAGCTGTCAGCACAGAGCCCGACGCGGGGCTTGAACCCACGGACCGCGAGATCATGACCTGAGCCAAAGTCAGACGCTTAACCGACTGAGCCACCCAGGCGCCCCAATTTTTTTATACTGATATTAGCCTCAAAGAAGGAAGGAGTGGACATAAAGGATTTTGGTGACTAGACCCTGAAAATCAACTCTACCTGCTCCCTTAGGAGACCTCTGAATTTAGTTCAGTTTCATTCAACACACCTGTATTGGGTGCCTAAGCCTACGACAGGCGCTGCACTGTGCTACAGATACAGTTATGAAATCAATGTGGTCCCTGTGCTCACAGTCTGTCAGGGGACACAACGAAGCAAACAGGCAATGACAATACAGTGTGGTAAGTGCTGTGATGGGGGAAATACAGGGCACTATAGGAATCCCTGGGAGAGTTTGATGAAATATGTCTAGTTTAGTACCACTGCCTTAATTTTAAATCATTGTGAAACTTCAGCTTTATAAAGTATATTTAGAATAATTGAAAATGTTAAAACTATTTACTATGATTAAAAGGTTCTCAAGGTCATAAAGCTCGTATTGAAACCTAAGAAAAGATGAAGACTCCATTCCTGAGATGCCCATGGTCTATGCAGGGAGGAAGAAGAGTGAACAGAATGATTAGTGAAAAATTAGAAGCATCAAGTTCAGAGGCAACAAGAGGAGGGAGCATATAGGAGGACTCCACACAGTGGAAGAGGATCAGTTGATGTAGGCACTGAAGGAGGAATACAAATTCACCAGGAGCATTAGGAATCATGGACTATTCCAGGCAGAGCACAGCATGGGCAGAGTAGAGTTCCCATCTTGCCTGAAGATGGCATAATACCAGGAGGCACAGACCTGCAGGACCCCAGGTTGATGAAAATGGCTTGATTCAGGACTTGCCTAATCAGCCTTTAGAGCCTGTGAGGTACCAGCTTGGCCAAGCTCCCACTGCAGTCTTGGACCACAGCCCAGGAGCCTGCCTTGCCTGCAATTCCAGGACTGACTCCTCCTCACTGTCCACCAGCCTGCTCCCTTGTACCTGGGCGGTAACCATGCTCTGTCCTTTGTGGTCAGAGCTCCCAGAAGTCCTCTTTCAAAGCTCTGGTCACAGTTTTTGTGGTGGCAGGTGATAGATAGAGACTCTTCATATGGAAAAACACTTTCTTTGTTTTTCCCTTTCTTTGCTTCACTCAGCAGCAAACCCTTCCCTTTCTCTTCTGGGGAAAATGTGATTGTCAAGCAGCCCTCTGTGTTCTCCAAGAAAAGGAACTTGTTCTCAGTGGAGTGGGGCTCTGATTCAATGGACCATCAGGATCTATTTTGAAAGAACCAAAGGAGCTCCTGGGGGAGAAAAAAAAGGGGGAAGGAAGAATGTCACCACCTCACAGAGGTCACAGAATGGGGTAAGAGAGGAAGGAGAGAGTGTCTGGGAGCCTGGCAGCTGATCCCAGTGCACTTGCCTAGGATGTAGATGCATCTAGCAAAGGACCGCCATGGAAGCATCATTTGAGCTCCCAGGAGCACCTAGTAGCTGAATCAGGATCCACACATAGACTGTGCTGCCTTTGCTCAAGTGGAAACCTCCCATTGTTTGCACTCGAGGACTGACCAGCTACTCCTCCCATGGGGGACTGGTGAAGACTTTAGCTCATCAATGTCAGCACCTAACCCACTGATCACTCAATGGGAGTGACACTTCTCTGGGCAGCAACACCTCTGCTCGGTCCCCAAATACATAATATCTAAGGATACCAATAAAGCCAAGAAAATGGGGTAGGGTCCTACATACTTACAGAAGTGCTGCTGGGGGAGCCGCACACCTGAACTTAGGTGGGAAGCTCCAGCTACGGCTCCCTGAGAGAGGTGGGGCAGTGAATAATGACATCCCTGCAACATCAGTAATACATTATGTAATTATTTGTTAAATGTCTGATACAGGAAGGTAGGGATTGTGTCTGTCTTCTTTACTTTTGTGTCCTAGGTGTCCAGCATAGTTTTTACTATTGTGGGCTGTGCCTGGCACCTGGAAGAAACTCACGAAACATTTATTGAATGAGTGGATGAAGACCTGCTAATCTCGTGGAAAGTTACTTTACTAGTTCTCTCCAAGCCATGCCACAACATCCTCTGGTGGATTTGAGCTTGTGGGACTTTTTGCCAACCACTCTTGTGACTCCTCCACACATAGACACACATGTATGCAGAAATCCAAGATCAGGCAACATATGTGAGTCAAGTAGCCTTCTAATTTTGAGTGAACCTAATGCACTATTTGTTTGTACCATCACCAGAGCTATTTGTAGAAGGAGACACATAGAGAGGCCCCTGACCCCTCCAGAGAGGTCCTGGAGTTGAGGCTCCAATCTGAGCTCAGTGGCCCTGTGACTCTGAGTGGCAAGATAGCCTGCTTCATCCCTCTAAGGAGGAGGTAAGTCCCTAAAGCAAGTGCTGCCCATCCAGCATGGTCTTTCTAGCCAGCAAATTGCTGCGTTTCGCCCTTGGCCCTGCCAGAACCACCTATCCCCTCTGTATAGTGCCTCTCTGATTCACATACTTGGTTGGAACTTAATAGCCTCTTGCTCACCTCAACCACAACTTACTGCGCTGTGAGTGTTGCCTGAGTCCTTGCTGCCCCTCTCTGCTGCAGTATTACCCAAGAGAAGGAAGGCACAGCCACTGACACCTTCCACACTCCACGGTGCCCGGCAGCTTGTAGGACACATAGCAGGGACTCTGTAATTGTGTGTGAGTGAGGATAAACTCTACATTCACTGGCAGTTCATCCAAGTCCCTAAGTCCACCTGATGAGTACTCAAAGATGAATTTGGAATTAAACAATATTACAAAAGAGATATATAGAGGATAACCTAGGAAATAATAATAATAATAACCTTTAGGAAATAATACAGATCCTATATCAAATAAAGTAGATTTGATCAACATTGTTTCTACCTAAAAGAAAAGGACACTTCAAATGTCAGCTTCTTATAGCTTAAATACCATCTACTCTAACCAGTACCCACTCTATATTAATTTCTGGAACAACCCAGGCATCTTAGAAAATAAACAATAACTTCATCTGACACTGTTAACTTTTCTGCTATTAGCCTTGGCATGCTATAATTTTTTCAAAGGTTTGGATTTAGTGAGGTGTTTGGGTGGTTCAGTCGGTTAAGCATCTGACTCTTGATTTCGGCTCACGTCATGATCTGCTGGTGGTGGGATCGAGCCACGTGTTGGACTCTGCACTGACAGTGTGGAGCCTGCTTGGGATTCTCTCTCCCTTCCTCTCTCTGCCCCTCCCCCGCTCTCTCTCTCTCTCTGTCTCTCTCTCTCTCTCTCTCTCTCTCTCTCTCTCTCTCTCTCTCACACACACACACACACACACACACACACACACACAATAAATAAATAAACTTAAAAAAAAAGGTTTGGATTTAGTGAGCAGACTTAGATGTTAATTTCACAAACAAATTTGCAAAAGACTGTCAGAGATTCCTAACTCTTGGGGCACCTGGGTGGTTCAGTCGGTTGAGTGTCTGACTTTGGTTCAGGTCATGATCTCATGATTTGTGGGTTTGAGCCCCAAATCAGGCTCTGTGCTGACAGCTCAGGGCCTGGAGCCTGCTTCAGGTTCTGCGTGTGTGTGTCTTTCTCTGTCCCTCCCTCACTCATGCTCTGTCTCTCTGTCTCTCTCTCAAAAAATAAAATTAGAAAAAAAGAAATTCCTAACTCTTGGCGAGAATAATGCAAAGAAAAAAAAACGCAACTTCATGCACAAATATGATCTCAACATGGATTTAATGGATAACTGCATACATGCCAGGATGTGGGGGTAGATCTATAATTCCAGGTGAGCTCTCTCTCCTGCTTGCCTGAAATATCACCATGATGTGATATTTCAAGAGGCAAGGCTGTCTGGGACATAAGCTCCTGATGATGTATCAGGGTTTAGAAACCAGCAATAGGGACCAGGTGGGTTGGTTCTGCACTTTATTAACAAACCACTAAAGACTAAGGAACATCATCCTCCCTTGTTTCTGTAGCTTGAAATTACGGCTTATCAAAGGATTTCCACTAATAACAATTCATAGAAATAAACAAACACTAATGCTGAACCATGACGCCTAAGGCACCTGGAGGTCTGTGAATGATAGAGAAGGATAATGTTGGGGGATCAAAGAGAAATGGAAGCTCAACTTCCAGTTTTGGTAAAAGTCTACCTGCCCCTGCCTTATGTGTGCTGGGATGATGGGTCCCAGTTACAAAGTTCCACACTCCCTCATGAGAAGAGAGTCAGGGAGAGGAAAACCTGAACACTGGCATTAAAATTAGAAGCTAAGGGCAACAGTGGGCCATACTGGGGGTGAAGAGGATGGTGTGAGCCACTGACCAGGACATGGTTTGGTTTGGGTTTTCCATTCATGTTACTGGCCTGATCCCATGTTCTCTCCCTTTGTTCCATACTCTTCTTGGCTTGCTAATTGGAGTTAGGAGTGTAATCTGTCACCATGGGCATATATGTGGCTAACCACCCAATCATCACTTTCCAGTGAGCTGATCAGAATAAATATTTCAGTATTCATGCATTCAGTAGAAACTATTTCCCATCCTGTGCACCCAAAAGTATAGTAGAGCCTCTTTGTCACTTCTGAAACTAAGCATTTCTCTGCTCTTGCCTCAGCATGTCGTTGGGTAGCTTCTTGGAGAAAAACAGACTCAACTTTCCATGTTTTTCATGGCTCCTCTATGTGGCAAGATAAATAAGAATTTATATACTTTTACTTATAGATCCAGTAAATATTTTTATTGGTTTGTGCCATAAAAGCACATGAAGCATTCTAAAAAAAAAGTTTCTACTCTTAGGGCTGAATAAAGCAATCACCTGCAGTAAAGAAGCAATCTATCAAGTGAGGCAGAGACGGATGTGGGGCCAATTCCTCAGCCCCAATTCCATGTCTTGAATCATACCTGGATTTAGTCTCAGATGGACAGAGGTGCTTCTGAAAACACATTCACATCCATGCACACAGTGTCCTGTGCATGCATGCGCGTGCAACACACACACACACAACACTTCACTTTTAATTTGCTTTTTGACTTCTATCAGATATTTTATTAATTTTTGTCCTGCCTTTCTGTCAGACCTTCCCCCTACACTGGTGAACGTTTTCATTTGCCCAGTTGTGTTGTTGGTGGTGTGCGTTGCTATCTGACTCAAGCTAAACATGCTGGAGGACAAAAATACTTTGGAAAAAGGGGCCTCTGAGTGGCTCAGTCAGTTAAGCATCTGACTTCGGCTCAGGTCATGATCTCACACTTTGTGAGTTCAAGCCCCACGTTGGGCTTGTGCTGACAGCTCAGAGTTCTGGAGCTTGCTTTAAATTCTGTGTCTCCCTCCCTCTCTCTCTCTCTCTCTCTCTGCCCTTCCCCCATTCGTGCTGTCTCTCTCTCTCTCTCAAAAAAAAAAAAAAAAAAAAAAAAAAAAAAAAAAAAAAAAAAAAAAGCTTGGGGCACCTGGGTGGCTCAGTCAGTTGAGCGTCCGACTTCAGCTCAGGTCATGCTCTAGCAGTTCGTGAGTTCGAGCCCCGCGTTGGGCTCTGTGCTGACAGCGCAGAGCCTGGAGCCTGCTTCAGATTCTGTGTTTCCCTCTCTCTGCCCCTTTCCCGCTCGTGCTTTGTCTCTCTCTGTCTCTCAAAAATGAATAAATGTTAAAAAAATATTTTGGAAATTAAATTGTATTTAGAAACCCACATATAAGGGTCAGTGAAAATATTAATAAATTTAATAACAATAATTTTCATTTAAACTATTAAGAACTCAACCATGTTCGAACAGATTGGCTATTTTTGTTAGTACTTAGTAGCATACACATTAGAAGAATTTTTTTTTTTATCACCATGATGTACTTATCAAGATGTACTGCATACCAAATACCATGCAAAGTGTCTTATGGTATCTCATTTAATCCTCCAACAACCCGATGGGTAATGTTCTATATTAATCCTACTTAGCCCCACCTAGCATTAATGAGGACACTGAAGTTAAGAATGTAAGGAACTCCCCTGAGTTCATATAACTAGGAAACTGCGGAATCTGTCCCCTGTGTGATCATTACCCTATGTTATCTTCACAATCTTCTGAATGCTTTCCTAGCTTACATTCACAGTGACATTGCCATGGCATTATTAATTCCAGATGTTCTCATCCATGCAGTATGTATGTATGTATTTATCTTTGTAAGTCTGTCTCTTATCATTTATAAGTTCCATAGGGAAAAGATTAAGATTCTCAAAGGCTAGCAATCATAGCCTAGTACTTCTTTCATGGCTAGTACTTAGTAAACGTGGGTTGCTGGTATGTTATGTGCACAATGTCAAAGCCAACAGTTATGTCTTTGAATTTGAGTTTCACCACCTACTAGAGCTATGGCTTCGGGCATCTACTCTCTCTTCTGAAAAAAAAGAACATAAAAATAACTCTCATAGCATTGAAAGTGTTAAGTGAAAGCACAGTGCTGGGCTCACAGTAGACCCTCAGTAGATGACAGTGCATTAGTTTGCTAAAGCTTCCACAACACGTGGAACAAAAATATATTTCCTTATGGTACTAGAGGCTGCAAGTCCAAGATTAAGGTGTTGGCAAGTTTGGTTTCTCCTGTGCCTCTATCCTTGCCTTGCAGATGGCTGCCTACTTGCTGTGTCCTCACATGGCCTTTCCTGGGTGTGGGTATCCCTTGTGACCCTTCCTTCCTTTTCTTTAAGGACACCAGTCATTTTGGATTAGGGCCCCTCTTAGGATCTCACTTAGCCTCAATCACTTCTTTAGAGGACCTATCTCTAAACACAGTCACATTCTAAGGTACTGGGTGTTGAATTTCAACATATGAATTTCAGGGGGGGTGTGAATGGGGTGGGATACAATTCCATTCATAACAGATGATTATCATTTTGCAGATGAATGGAATACTGAATTTCCAGAAATTCAAAACAAATTATTTCTGTCAGACTCAAGTGTGGTAGTCCCCTTCAAAAGTATCCTGATTACAACCCCAGTCCTTCCTTTGCCTGGTTTCTTAGAGAAGACAACCTCAAGAGGCTTTCTCTCTCTAGCAAACTGTACCATATTCACTATTGGAAACAAATATATTCAGTGCTGGGGTATCCAAGATACACTGGAGGAAAATATGACTCATCAAGTTCAAGCTAAACATCTCAAAAAGTAAAGATCAGGGGAACTGTAAACTTGTGGAATGTGAAATCAGCTTGCCTTTTCTGCCAGGGAAGGTGATCCTCTTGTGGAGAGCCGGCAACCTGGCCATTCTTTAGCCTAGTATCTTGTTGAACAAGCCCTCGCCATCCCTGTGTTCCTATCATTTTACCTCCCTCATGTAGAAAATTACTGCATGGCGGTGCCATTGAGAAAAAGTCAGGAGAGATTTTTCATCCCCAGAAAGCCTTAGTGCACCAACCTCAATCTGTCTCACCCCGCGGGACCCCGTTTCTTATCTGTCTCCCCTTATGAAGCCGTCCCCAGTGTCTCTAACCACTGGCAGCCTCTCCCAACAATTCTCTCAGGATATTTTGTTCTCTTCTCTTCTGTAGCATTTACCATAGCCTGCTCTCCATGAAAGTTACTGTGTACTCACTCTTTTGCTCATTCATTCAAGAAATCCTTAGTGAGGGCTTACTTTGTGCCAGGTACTTTACAGAGTGCTGTGTCTGAGTTCATTTATCCTATTAGGGACTCTCTGAGGGGTGGGACAGAACAGAAACTGTGTCTGCTTCATTTCTGTACCACCCAGAGGGCAGCCACTTGGCAGGCTTTCTGCAAATGTTAGCTAAATTCGATGGACAGATGTAAGAGGATACTTTCTCTGAGAACACTCTCCACAGAAGGAAGAGGTGGTTAAGAAAGTAAGAAGTGGCAGTTTCTTGAGGTTTGAAGAACAGCTCCATTTCCAAAGGACAATAGGAATAATAGAGGTTTCAACTCTCAACCTCTACCCTGAGAGAGAGGCCCCCAGGTGAAAGGGATCATGGTAGAGCCAGCATGATGGGAGGGTTGGGACCAACCTTATCACAGGGGAATTACCAGGGAGCTCAGTATCAGTTGCTCTACCCTCCTTGCCAGCTTCTGGAATTTGTGGACAACATGTTTTTGAATTCATGTCCTGCTTCTACATAAACAGCAGGTTTACATAAACAGATTTAATGATGTGAAGAGTCGTTTGATGAAGCTGTTTATAATTGTTTTTCTTTCATTCTCCTTGGAACAAGGAGAGGGATAGAGGAATCAAAGCTTAATACAGAGGCTTGATTACAGACACCAGAAGTAGAACTTAACTTTTAAACAATGGTCCTTTGCTACTTTCCTTATTTCCTGTTAAACTCTCATAGTCTCTGATCATTGGGATCATTGATTGTTAGCCACACACAAGAGCTGAGCGTGCAAATACTGCTCTCTTGGTTTCAGCTGTGCAGGAAAGGAGATTAGAATAGGACATGTGTGGAGGGCATGGGGATGACAAGGTGGGGGGCAGAGAAGAAGGGACGAGGGAAGGAAACTGGGCCACCAGGTGCTCACTGTACTCTTTGAATTGCGCAAACATCAGAAAAGAGCGCTCAGTGTAGAAATGCCTCCCAAATCAACCTCACCTGACTTAGGTTGGCCAAGGAATAGTTCTCTCAGATCCTTTGAAGAGAAATAAAAAGAAAGGAGCTAGCATCTTCTGAGTGGATCCCACCACAGCTAGTTTCTCTTTGAATATTCATGCCTCTGTGAGGCTCAGAGAGGTTGACCAACTTGCTGGTAAGAAGCCAGAGTAAGTTCAGAAACATGAGAGCTCTGAAGGAAGAAGGGAAGGGAGGGGTGCAGTAAGAGCTCAACCAGCTTTATCACTGTAACACCCAGGAATCAGGGAAGGGTTGCTGAAGAGGACCTATGTGTGAAATTCAAGTTGGAAATGAGAGAACATGTGAACAGGAGAGACTAAATCTATGTCAGCCTTGTCCGTGTGAAATGGCTTGTACTTTTCAAGCCATCTGGATCATTCAGAAAGAAAACTAAGTAGCTTCCATGTGGGGTCCAGCCCACCATGGGGCTTCCCCCTTCCCCACCTCCTCTCCCGCCCCTGCCCAGCACTGAAACCAGGCAAGAGAGGCTGGAGACTTAAACATTTCTAAGACTAACGTGGGGCTCCAGCTCAAGAAACACAGGGAAGAAGGAACCTTGAAGGGCTAGAAATGGAAAAAAGCAGAGATCCTAGGGGAGGAAAGGAAAAGAGGATGTGGGAGAGCTCTGAGACAAGGGTAGGAGGAGAGATATACTCTGGTGACCTGGCAGGATGCTCCTGAGGTCTGCCGGTGGTCCTCTGTGCTGGCGATGACTGCCGAGGAGCAGGACCACTCCGAATGTTCCAAGCTTTTTTTTGACTATGTAACATTGCATAGACTGGTATGAACCTAAAGTGCGTTCAAACCTTCTTCAAATTCCTTTTTGCACATTCACACTGTGGGAAGCAGGAGAAGAAAGAACATCCCTGTTTCCAGAATCACGGAGTACCAGAGATCAGCCAGCCGGGAAGTGCAGTGGGCCAGTGGTCCAGATTACGTTATTCAGTCACTGTCTACCAGGTGATTTTCCTGATTGGGCCTCTTTATGGGGATAAGTTCTGAAAGGGATGCTCAGTGACTGTGATGAATGGAATTATTATTCTTTATTATTTGCTTCTCTCCATGTGAGAAGATTCTATGTGACCCTGTGCCTCCTATGGAATGGCAATACTTCCCTGTCCACTGACTTCAGGCTTGGCCATGACTTGCTTCGGCCCATGGAACGTGAGTGGGGATGACTGTACACCATCCCATCCCAGCTACACATATGGGGAGCAAATCTACAGGGCCCATCCTGTGGTTTGCCAGCTCTCTAGCTCACTTCCTGGAATTAAGAAGATGTGTAGAAGGAGCCACAGAGCCATAGCTGAACTATAGCTGACATTTATTGAGATCTAGAAACGTCAGTTGTGGTTTTTTTCCCAACATAACCTAATAAGAGTTGCTATAATGACCCTTTCCTTTGTACACTCTCTTTATTTTATATTGTTCTGACTTTTTAGGTCTAGTGTCCACAGGAAAGGATAAGTGTTCCCATTCATAAATACATTTCCTTCTTATCCCAAACTCTAGCAGACTTTGTTTTTGTTTTTTAATTTTTTTTAATGTTTATTTTTGAGAGAGAGAGAGAGAGAGAGACAGACAGAGCACAAGTGGGGGAGGGGCAGAGAGAGAGGGAGACACAGAATCTGAAACAGGCTCCAGGCTCTGAGCTGTCAGTACAGAGCCCCACGTTGCTCAAACCCATGAACCATGAGATCATGACCTGAGCTGAAGTTGGATGCTTAACCAACTGAGCCACCCAGGCACCCCTGTTTTTTTTTAAGTTTATTTATTTTGAAAGAGAGCAAGTATGAGAGGGGGAGGGACAGAGAGAGAGGGAGACAGAATCAGAAGCAGGCTCTGTACACTGTCAGCATGGAGCCTGATGTGGGGCTCGAACTCACAAATTACAAGATCATGACCTGAGCTGAAATCAAAATCTACCTCTTAACCAACTGAGCCACTTCAGGCGCCCCTAGCATACTTTGTATGTGACAGAAATATCATGGTATAAGAAAAGGAGAAAAATCATGGTATAAGGAGAGGGAGGAAAAATTAAAAAAAAAATAAAAAATAACAAATAAAAAAAAAAAAAGAAGAGGGAGAAGAACTTGCCAGAAAAAGAGACTAAGTGTATCTCAGGTCTTTGGGAGACTTGGCACCCTTGGATATAAAAGCACGATGGCCAAAACTCTCCCCAGAGCAAACAGCCCCTATCAACACTAGAATGGGCTCCAGCTTCCACCTTCAGTCGGTGGTTTTGATACTCAGTTCTGTTCCAGATCAGATGGGTAGGTTATAAATCCAGATTTCCAGGCCCTACCTTGAAATTCTCCATCAGTATGTCTAGGATGCAGGCTCTGGAGTCTTTATTTTCTAAGCATTCCCCAAGTGATGCTGATGAGATGCCATGATGGGAAGTCACTGGCAGTTTTGCAGGACTGTGAGGGTACCAGAGAAATCCAGACTCTGCCAGTGTTCTGGTCAGAAGGCTACTGGTGAATACTGGCCTCTCTGGGCCCAATAAGACCCTGGGTACAGCACTGGATATCTCTGGGATTTCAAGGAACACTTAGCCCCCAATAGTCCTTCTTGGAGGGGGTGGCAATGGCATAAGTGACTGTATATGTTCTTGTTTGTACCTCCTCAGCCTTTCTCTGGCAAGCTTATCAGGTGATTTGAGTTTTCCTCCACCAGTGAGAAGCAGCAAGTTGAGCAAACCAGAAGCCAAGGTGTCTTCTGCTGTAGTCTGTGTAGAGGTTAACAACCTACCTGTTGGCTCACTGCTTACTCAGGGGGGCTTCTGTGTCTTTCCATGTTCCTTGGACCACTACCATTGAAGTCTCCTAGGAATTCGACCTGACCTCAATGAGCAAAGGAAAATAACAATGCATAGGAAGGGATCCAGCCACCAGAGAGAAATAGAGCTGCTAAAGGAGACAGAAGAAAATTTGCAAATCAGCATCATCTAAGGATTATAGCAGGAAAAGGGGACAAAAAATGTGATTTTTCTTTTAAAAAAAATCAGTAGAGGGGGCGCTGGGTGGCTCAGTCAGTTAAGGGTCCGACTTTGGCTCAGGTCATGATCTTGCAGTTTATGGGTTCAAGCCCCATGTCGGGCTCTGTACTGACAGCTCACAGCCTGGAGCCTGCTACATATTCTGTGTCTCCTTCTCTCTCTGCCCCTCCCCTGCTTGTGCTCTGTGTCTCTTTTAAAAATAAATAACTGTTAAAAATTATTAAAAAATTAAAAAAAAATCAGTGGCTAAACTGAAGAAGATAGATTTTGTTTAGATCCAAAGTAGTGAGTCAGAAGATCAAGTGAAAGAAATATATTGAAACACAAAGAAAAACATAAATATTTGGAAATCTAGGGATCTGGAAAGAAATCTAGGAATCTGGGAAGAAAAGACAAAATACATGGAGGATAGATCCAGGAGGAAAATGAGCAAACACCACGAATTGCAGGAGGGGAAAAAGTAACTTACTGAAGAGAGGGAAATAATTAACCAAAATATGCCATTTCCCTAAAGTGAAGAAAGACTGAAGTCTGAAGAACAATGAAAAATACCCCACATCCAGGCACATTCTGATACAATTCCTGAAATCTAAGGTAGAAAGAAAGAAAATCTACAAGTTGCTAAACAGAAATAATGAGAAACTTAAAAAGGAAAAGGAATCAGGCTGGTATTTGATTTCTCAATGCAATCTTGAAAGCAAAAGGTAACATCTGTGCACATGTGAGAAGTACTGGAGCCCTAGATTCCAATGCCCAGCAAAGACAGGCTTCACCTGCCAGTGTGAAGGAAAAATATTTGTGGCTAGGTAAGGATTCAGAGCTCGTCACCAAATGAGCAAGCTTGGACAGAGATTTTAAGCGAATGGAAGATGAAGAGGACAGGGAAAAAGTGGGGGGCGAGGAAACTTACAATATAGAGGGCTAAGTAAATCTAAATGGAAATAGCAAGAGATAGACTGGAATTATCTAATATGAGTGTCAAATAAAGACTACTGAAATAAGAGAGATATTGACTGCCAGGGGGAGCCTCATAATCATCTAGAAGAAAAAGTATTAGACTTTGGCAGCAAGACTGAGGGTTGGGGGGTAGACATGAGGTGAGTGAGCACATGAGAGGAGAAAAGAAGGGAAGGAAAACACTCCATGATCTCAGCTCGTTAGAGGTGGAAGTAGAAATGTTCTAAAGGTGCAAGAGAAAGTGGGGAAATGGTTGACTCATTGCCTCCATATAACAGCAGGGTGCTCTGTGGGAAGAATTCTCACCCGTGGAGGTAGAAGAGCAGCTGGGGAAGCTGGAGAAGCACCAAAGACTTTGTCAGGGACCTGCTTCACTGATCCTGAAATAGTACCTGATGTTCCCTCAGCTGCACTCTGTTCTGACAACTTGGCTCCCATTTCTAACCTTGTCCCCGCTCTGGGAACTAACCTGCTCTGACCTTGTGGAGTGCTCCAATTCTTAATCATTTACTTTGGGGCCTGAGCTCCTGGAAACCCGGGTTCCAGCCCTTCACAGACGTAAGTCACCACACTTCACTGCTACATGGGCTGAGGGCAGCACTAAGGAGTTTAGGCAGCTCATAGGAAGTTTGCTAAGGAGGGTCTGGGTGGAGCACCAGATGGCTCTGGATCTCAGAGCTCTGGAAAGAAAGAATGGAGGTTGACTCTGGAGGTGTTCTAGCATAGTATTCTAAATAGCTTCTTGGACCAGTTTAAATCCTTTGAGAGTGCTGGAACTATTCTACTCACCTTTCTTCTTTCCTGTCTCACCCAGACTCTTTCTAATTCTGAACTCCATTTTGAATCGTTGGGCTTTTGTGTAATTTGCAGCCTGTCTTTCATTGGATTGCCTGTAGCATTCAGGGACTTCAGGAAAGCATTTGAGAGACCTTTGTCTTATCCTCAACTCAACTCATTAGAAACAGAGGAGAATAGGTCTGGGCCCTGTGGGTATCACTTGGAAAGTCCAAAAATGATTGAAGGCTAACACCTTCTAATCTAATGCCAGAGAGGTTGAATAACTTGGCCATGGTTAGAACACCTGTTAGTGTCAGAGCCAGGATCAGGATCTCATGATTCCTGGTCCAGGGCTTTCTCTAACAAACCCTGCTGCCCCTTCCAAGTCCCCCATCCAGTTTGAGGCAGAATTTACCAACATTCAGGTAATGCATTCAGATGATGCATTTTAACATAATGATCATATTTATACTTCTGTACCAAGAAAATTCTAGCACATGGAAGCATTTTTTAATAAATCTAACAAATGATAAATGATATAATTTATTCAAGAGACAACGTTCTTAAAAATTGTAATTACCACTGAGAGGAAATAGTTTTCCTTTCTGATGATTTGATTAAATGGAAATTTTAGATTGAGTGCATTTTATGGACTCATATAGTAGAACTGTCTGCTAAACAATCTAAGAAAGAGAGTGGATTTCTATTCTGAAAATGAATCAAGTCATATTTCTCATCATTCCAGTTACTTTTATAAAGATAACACCAGGTAAATAAAGCCCTTTTTCTGTCTTACCTATTCATGTCTTATTAAATACTGAGTTCAGCAGTGTCCTCTTCCTTGTCACAACAGTATACGCGTAATTCTTGGAAGAGTCATGAACCACAGGGTGCAAGAAAAAAGCTTCTTGCTCTTGCCTAGTGTTGCTGGATATAAACTATGGGCATGAGACAGTAGTTATTTTATTATTCCTCTTAAAGGTCACAAAGGATAAATGATTACAATAACATTTCACCCACTGATTCTAGGTTTTTACTAGTAAACCCTGATATTGATTTTAAAGGCTGCAAATCTCTTATTCAAATATTTCTGATCGGGCCATAAATCCTCTAAATTCAAATCTTTTTCTGAATGAAAGATCTATGAAAAGAGATAATGGATTTCATGGGCTGTCAAAGCACAAAACGTTGCATTTCATAGTTTGTCATTGAGAATATGATATAAAACGCCTGAAGGTAGATTATTTATATTGATAAAATTATTCTTTGACATTGGAAACTGTTTTCTGGGGAGTAAAATAAAATGTCGAAATAGCTTTTTTTCTTTTTTGCCAGAACTAAAAATGTTCTGCCTTTGAATTAGGCAGTAAAAAATAATGTGAATAAATGTCAAAAGCTATTTTCTTGGAGTCAAATGCAGAAGTATACTATTGCAAATATAGGCCAGAGTGGACTACCTTCCCATTAGACACAATATATTTTAGCAACCATCTAAGATGATTTTTACTGGATATATAGGAGTTCACTTTTAACTGCCCTTTGTTTTGTCTTGCTTGTTTGTTTTTGGTTGTTATTTCATTTTATTTTTTTTACACTTCATTCCCAGAGGTCACCAAACATTAGAGTCATAGTTCAGACAAATTTAGTACGTCAGAATTATTCTTTGCTTTCTGGGTGATGATTGTGGGATTTGAGAAGCCAGTTAGCTTTGTTATTTTCTGTGGCTACAGACAGTGGTCCTTACCCCAGCCATCTATCTTATCGATAAATGTGTCGTAAAGGGGCTCATTACAGGAATGTGGCCAGGTAAAGCAAATCCAATTCTTATATCTCCCCGAAGAATTAGGAGTTGATGTGTCACAGAGATGGGTCTGGAAAGTCATCTTTCCATTATAAAGACATCAAAGGATGCTCACTAGACAAAATAAAAACTGGCATATGTGTATGTACATCTATGTATCTAAATATAAATATATACATGTCCACTCATCTGCTATTTTAAGCCTCATAAATCATTTTGCAAATAAGGACTGCAGTTATAGGATACCAACTTTTAAAAGTTGAAAAATGCTACAAAAATATTTATATTTTGAGACTGAAGTCTCAATATAGTGAAATTGTTCACATATAAAGTTATAAACGTGTAGCATTTTCTGTATTGTCATTTCCCTTAACTAATGGAACAAGGTATACCATACATTTAAGAGAACCACTTACTACAAAAAATTTATAGACAGTAGTTTCATCCTAGCTTCAGTGTTGACTTGAGCAAGTGATTTTATGTCTCTGAGCTGCAGCTCCCCATCAGGTCAAGGAGGCCCAAATCACTAATCTCAAAGAGTTATTCTGATGATTAAATTAAGATAACACATGTAAGGTGCCTGGTACATAGTAGGTCCTCAATAGATGATAGCTAGAATAATAGTAGTAATAATAATAATAATAATTGTCATCACTATTATTTTCATTACACCTAATTTGAATAAATTCTACGGCTCTTGGCCATTTGGCATGGACTATGGTCACTATTTTACTGTGACTTAGAAACTGCTGATGGTTACATATTCCCGACTACAAATGGAAAAATGATGAGGTAGCTGAGAAAAGGAATAGGTCAGATAATTCAAAGAATGTCCTGGGCAGAAGGTAAGATACAGGCTTAGAGAGCTCCCTTCTCCGATCCTGAAAACTGGAGTTTAGGTTTCATTTACAACAGTACATATAATCTCAGCCGCACATAAGAAACCTTGCCACCTCTGCCCAGTAAAACACAAATCACTGACTCCCCATTTTTATTTTAGGCAGTTAGATAGTTAGTACATCGTTAATTCCTGCACATTCTCAAGCTCAATATCATTGTCAGTTCCATTTTATTTCCACCTCCTTTCTGAGATCCCTGGTTGGAGGTAAAGACCTGCTCTCTGAGTGTCTTTGGGTATTCTAAGGCAATATGAATCTTTAGGAGCGCCCCTTCTTTGAGGCAATTTACAACTCAAAACAGCAACACATTTTCTTTTCAGGGTGGAAATACTGACAATAAAAATGGAGCAGCTTTGAAATATACATTACTGTAATTAAAGTAACTTGATCTTCGGAAATTTCTGAGAGAAGTCTTTATGGCAACTATTATTTAATGATGAGGATGATAATTAAAGGCTCAATCTCAGAATACTATCAATGCCAGGATCTGGATGTCCTGCAGCATTTCAGATCACAGAACGTGACCGATGGCAGATGCCTCTGCTTGTCCTTTTTTTTGTCTGTGCCTTTCCTTTGAGGACAGCATGTGCTCAGAATGGTGTTCCCTGTTGCAGAAGCCATTCACAGATGGGCTTTGAAAAAGGTGTGGTCAAAAGTGGCTGGGCAAAGTTGACACTCTACCATACGAGGCACAATGCCCATAAAGGCATAGGGTCTCAGAAATGGTGCAGTAAAGTCAGCTTTTTAGCATTATTTAATCGAGTAGTTACCAGAACACTTTGTGTGGGTGTGTGGAACATTATTAACATTTTGTGGAAAGGTGTTCTAATGAGACACCAGTTTGGAAAACATTAGTTACAGGTATGGTTTTCATTCCTAGCTCCATAATAGAATCACCTGGGAGCTTAAAAAAGAAAAAAAATACACACACACACACACACACACACACACACACAACCCAATGCCAGCCCTTTGCCCGCTTCTTTTCAACCAGTCTGGGGGTGATACACAGATATTGGTATTGTTTTTAAAGGCTCTCTTTCCTGGGTATGCCTAATGTCCAGCCAGGGCTAAGAATCTCTGATATAGGCCTACCACTTATGTCCCCTGGTTGTCCCCTTTCTAGTGCACAGAACCACAGTGAGTATGAGAAAAAAAAAAAAAAAATCCCTCCAAAGCTCTAATGTGTGAGAGAAAGAAGTTTTCTCTGGGGTCAGATCTGGATCACTAATTGACTTTGAAGTTTTAGCTGATATGTTGATTTGCTGGTTTCACTGGCCCACTCCCTATCACACTTGCTTCTCCTTGGTAGTTGCCATTTTCAGTGGGAAGGAACAAGCTGCCTGTTTTATTCAGAACTTTCTCTGAAAACCTGTATCTGCTAATATCATGACTTCAGGTTAAGTGAAGAATTGCTCTTCCTCACCAAAAATGGTGAGAACCTCTGTTGTAGGTAAACCTTTTAAGACTTCTCTATGACTTACAGTAGCCTGTCTCCCACTTGAGCTAGTAAGTGATAGAAACCCCCAAAATGTCCACCATTAGTGCAGTATACTTGGGAAATGAAAGCCAGTGCAATAGCCTGGTGCCTGGAGCCTTGGAAAGCCTTGTCTAACATAAATTTCTAGCTCAAATTTTCACCTTGTCTCTGAGCTTTTCTAAAGTCTTACTGGAATAGAAAAGAATTCTATTCTTACCAGAATAGAAATGGTTAAATAAGGAGCCAACATTTGCTGATTAAAAAGTCCAGAGAGAAAAACTGGATAATTTTATGGACTCCTTTTATAATCCGCTACACAAATGTGATTCTTCAACCTTTTTGTTTAAGGGTATAAGAGAACGAGAGAAGAGATTTAATATTTATCAAGCTCTGCGATGTGCTAGGATAAATACAGTTCTCTCCATATTGTCATCTCATTTCATCTTCACACTACTGCTTAGGATGGTTCCTGTTAGCCCACTTTTCTGACTGTGGAAAGGGGGGTTTGACGGGTTTAACTCCTTTGTGGGCACTGCCCACAGTCCCATGAGCTGTGCCTTGAACCCAGGTCTCGTGATGGTGTTGGTGATGGTGACGGTGACAGCAAAAGTGGCCCAGACCAACATTTCCCCACCTCCGCAGAGCCCCCCACTCCCCCCCACAAGAAATAGGCTGGGACTCCAATCTGAACTGGATGAGCTGTTTAGCACTCAGAAACTTCCAGATTTTTCATTCATCCTGCATCTTGACTCTCAATTTATTGTGTGTCATCTCAAAACTGGTATTTTAATCTCATAAGTCTTTTTCCTTCAATGTTCTACTCTGCACTTTGAAACAGGAGAAGCAGCTATGCGGTACAGAGGGACAGCATGTCCTGTCCATGGGTTCATATTTCAATACTTAAAAAACACACAGGTGTGTAGGCAGGCTTGCATAATGGTAAGAACATGAACCTTGTATTAGACTCAGGTTCAAATCTTACTCTTGTGATCTACTAACTCTGTGACATTAGGAGGGTCACATTACCTCTTATCCCTCAGTCCTTCCTCTATAAAATGAGGTAATGATAAAATCTATCTCATAAACTCATTACAGAACAAGATTACAACTCAGGTCTCCTAGTTTAGTTTCCATTAGATGCATAAATCCAAACATTTAAAAGATAGAAATGTTTCACAACATTCCAAGGCAAGAGATATTTTTGACCACCTACCATATACCAGGCATTGTGTTAGGCACTGAAGATATAGCAGTTTTCAAGTAGCTTAGAGTCTAGCTAAGGCAAATTTGCCTGCATCATTTTTTATACCCATTAGAGATACACAGAGATGATATTCACATACTAGTTTATTAATAGGAGTCTACAGAATTAACATGCATGTAATAGTATTGGATCTACAGTTAATATGTTGCCCACTGTTAATTATAATTACCATTAATTATGGTTAATTTCCAACCGGACTTAACTCTTGGCAAAGCGGACAGACAGCACCTTCCTTCCATTTTGCTGCTTTAAGCAGGCAAGAGCAGCAGCTCAGTGAATCGGCAGGGAAGTCTACACTGAATGCTCTTCGAGTAAATGGCCTCTTCTGCATTAGACCAGTGACAGGATAAGTATGTGCTCCTGGCATCGAACCCTTGAGTTTAACTGTTTGTAATTATTGAGAGTGTATGCCCTCCCATCATACAGCTTAAAGTGACAAGAGGCTGGGTTCTCAGCAAGGACTGGGCACCACCAGTTTAAGTATTTTTTTTCCCCTTGTCCGGCTTACAGAGCATTCCCCAATTGCTTTGATTTCACATACGCACCCAGTCAATATTAATTTTCTGCTCTATAGTAACAACAAAAGAGTAAAATCAGAACGAGGAAACCCTGTTTTCCTCTATAGATAGATTGCATGGGAACAGTCAAAGGAGAAGTCAGAGGACTTGGCGAGATAGCCTGTTATTCAAAACCTGGGCTACCTTGACTTATTCCTGGGTTTTCTTGGAGAGTGGGGCAGGGATCAGCCTGAAGAATTTAGGTAGAACTTTTTTTAAAATTTTATTAAATGTTTATTTATTTACTTTTGAGAAACAGAGAGAGTGAGCACGTGGGGAGGAGTGGCAGAGAGAGAGAGAGAGAGAGAGAGAGAGAGAGAATCCCAAGCAGGCTCCACACTGTCAGCCCAGAGTTCTATGTGAGGCTCGAACTCACAAACCATGAGATCACTACCTGAGCTGGAACCAAGAGTCAGATGCTCAACCAACTGAGCCACCCAGGTGTTCCTTAGGTAGAACTTTTTAAGCGCAAGATAATTCACAAGATCAGATATTGATAAAGTAGCTCGTGGGATTGATTTGCATTTAGAATATGCACTATACATGGCATCCTCCCTCCAATAGAGGAAAGCTTAATTGTTTCCACAAAAAAAGCTCTAATTTATTTCTCACTGGGACTCCAAATTCAGCAGCACTTCCTTTCATCAGGCAGATGAAACTGGGAGCCAAGATTGATCTTTTATGCATCCTATGACACTGCAGATGAAAGCTACCTGCCCTGTTACAGCGCTATTCTTTAACATTTTATTTTTTTATTTTGGGGGGGATGAAATATCATGCTTTACACAATACTTATAAAATATCACATTGGCCACTGAGAGGCTCCTGTGTTCAAACATCTAGCCTCCCCTCCCCGCTGGTTCCTGCCCCTCTTCCAGTGTCCCATCTTGATCTTCACAGCTGAAGTCTATCCGGATTGTCCTCCTTTCTAGCTGACAGCAAGAGAGCCAATGAAAAATACCTTTTCCTGTTGCTGGGTGACTATGAACATTTTGAAAATATGTCCCATAAATGCAGCAACTTACAAGCTTGCCATTGGCTGGCTGGGGACCCTGTGCAATGCTGACGCATGAGGCGGGCAAAAGAATGACAGGTGGGAAGGGCTATGCAAATATATTACCAGCCTGATGTTCCACTGGAGAGGAAAACTATTTCAAGGCTGAGTGACAACTATAACATACCCTGTTAGAAGAAAAATAAATCTCCCTGCGTCTACATTTAGGCATCTGAAGAACAGTTATGGGAATATGGCAGAAAAAAAGAAAAAAAAACTCAAGGTTGTCTTACCCTCACATATCCGTTTCATGGTCTGATTAGCAGTTCTACCTGTCCTAGAAATATATGTGTATTTCTACATACCTTTTGCAGTTATGTATTGATGCATTTTAGAGTCCAAACTTGTTTATCCAGGGAAATAATTTTAAACAATGTCAAGGAAGCCTTTAAAATTTTTCTTTGTCTCCTTGTCTCTAGTGTCCTCTCCTTCACCTTCCTCCCCTGACCTCCAAGTCCCAACATCCAGCAGCCGCAGGATGTGGTCAGTGTCAGCGCAGTACTGACTGCATTTTATCTCACTCTGTCCACTTAAAATATTTGCATCCTGGTGGGAGGATAAGAAAAGTCTTGTCTAAACAGCTTTGGGATTCTCTTGGCAGCCAGAGAAAGCTGTTTGGATACAAGTAACTGCTTTTGCTAACACCAGGGTTAACTGTTCATACACAAATCTGCCAGAGAGCCTCTAGGAAAGAATGCCCTTCTCCTAACTGAATTCTAATGAGGCCAGGAAGTAGATTAGGACTTGAGCTTTTACTGTGAGTTTCAAACATCAGAGCTAGGGATGTTTGGCCTCTCGATCTGCTCGATTCTCCAGTAAATCCTATCTAGTTCATGAAGAAATGGCCACTTGAGAAGGAATCTGTGGGTTATTGGTTGATCTAGTTGAAAGGGGCTTTCCTGGTTCTACATTAGCACCTCCAGGGCAGAAAAGCGATAGAAAGATGTGACTGTCATGTGATCAGGTGAGATAATTGTTAATGAGGAGTTCCTGGGCCAATTTATATTTATTTGCCTTACAAAATTTGGGTGAGTTTGAGAGCCAAATCAGGGTGACCATCAGAGGGGATTAGCTGTGGAAATAGAAATGCCTTAAGGATATAATAATACATTCTTTTCAATAATGCGATCCAGACAAAGTCACTTAGGAAACCACTATGGCAGATAGGTCAGATAGACACTGGTGTCACTTAGTGTCTACATTAACAAATTATGAAGGGGGAGTTGTGAGCATCTCACCTGTGCTCCAGGAATTGTGTGCTTTCCACAAGAGAGGCCACAATAGGTTGGATAGGGACCAAAAGTCACATCTTAAAGTTCTATGCATGTATACCTCATCTGTGAAGGACAGCTATAAGACTATCTACCTATATCCCTCTCCTTTCAAGGAGACCATGCATTCTACTCCAGCCAGGCTGTTTCCACTCTGGACCTGACATATTGTTCTAGGACTATGCCCCTGTCACAGTTGGTTGTCACAGTTGGTTGGTCCAGGGATCAGCACTTGACCCAAATTGGACCCACTGGCAAACTTCCCTGAGATTCTCCAAACTGCAACTTGGAAATAGTTCTTTCTGGAAGGCATTGCCAAAAGATGAGAAACTTAGGCCTTGACACAGGCCACATTTATGCCCTTTGTAAGGAAAGCCAGACTGCACTGAGAATACCCAGGGGCTCCATGCTGCATGCATGTATACGGCTCTGCACATTTGGCTCAAGGGGCCCCCGGGTGCTTGTTGCTGCCAGCTCCAGGAGTGGCCAGGGGAATCTGCCTGCAGTGGTTGGCTTTGCAGGAGTGCAATCGGTGGGGCAGGTTGTCCTGCATTCTGGGACCTGGCAACCACTCAGCCCTGACTTCTCATGAGTGAATCACGATGCAGTGGGAGCAAGAGCTCACATGGAGAGAGACGCCTGATCACAGCCTAGTGCAGACAGGGACATTCCTAACAACAGCATACTTGGACCTTTGGTTTTTTAAGGGGGTTATCAAAATAATCAGCCTTTGCTCTCACACATAACTCTTCAGAGAACCAGAGGAACGCTGTTTTCAAAGGGATCACTGATGGTTTGAAAGATATTCTAAGCAGAAAAATAAGTTTCTCTGTGGTTTTAAAGGGAGGGTGAGTTCTATGATTTTTCATATTAGAGCAAAGTAGTCATAGGGAGCCTCTCTCCCTCTTGTCTTTCTTGTCTAAATTCTAGGGCTTTCCTGCTGGTGGTGAGGGGGAGAGTGCAAAGTGTCCTTCTTTAAAATCCAGCTTAACATTTCATGTTTGACAAATTTAAGCCAGTGGTGAGGATGGCCACCTGTTCCTGCAGAAACCACAAAACTTGATTTTCACAGAACTCCCTTCTGTCTCTGGAAAGGCCCAAGATTAATTATAATGTATGTTAGGAAAGTGAACCTAGTATACAGAAGAATGGGATCATTCAGCACGAGAACTGTTTGGGATTTACCTTTGAGGGGAAAGATCACTTTTAGATCCTACAACCTGTCCCTTGATGTTGATATTCCAGAATGCTGAAGTCTGAGAATACACATCTGCTTAAGCAGTAGTCCTGGATTGTCTCACCACTATGTAACCTTGAACACACACACACACACACACACACACACACACACACCCTTAGTAAAGTCTGTTGAAATCTGAACTCGTCTGTTAAGAACCTAAGCCTTAGAATTCAGAAGGGCTCATAATCAGACCAAACCAGGACCAAACCAGGACCAGGAGAATGTAAAGCAGGAAGGATTCCATGTCTGTTATCACAGAAAGGGGATATCACAAATTCAGCATGCTTATCCCTATCTCGATTTCTTAATTTGTAATACAGGGAAGGCACTGAAAACACACCTGGCACCTGGTAAAATGTTCATTAAATGTTATTTTCCAGGTGACCGTCACACCGAGTGAACTGAGCACATACTGGGTGGGAGAGTCCCAAAAAAGGACCTCAGCAGCAGGAAGTGAGGTCTCCAAACTGGCAGTATGCAATGTCCCTCAGCTGCCTGGTTCATAAACGGGACAAAGTCACTGATGCCTCCTTTAAAGGCTTCTGTTAACATCCAATGAAATAAGAGCTGTGAAAGCACACTGAATCAGAAGGAACGCTGTGGCTATAAAACACTACTCTTAGCGAGTAGCAATATTTAAAAGTATATAATGATTGGTATCATGTTATCCTACAGTAAGCCCAGAAAATGTATTTGAAAGTCCATCCACCTGTAGATGGTTAACAGTGGAATGGCCTTTAAGCCTTTTATCCCTGGATAGGTTGAAAAAAGCCTACCCTTTTTAAAGTCTCACCAGCCCTTCTTACAATCTCCTCTTTCATGGGTGTGTGGATTTGATTACAATGAGACTAAAGGAAGTACCTGTAGGCCCTGCTCTGGGCCAGCTTCTAGGGCCAGCTATGAGGCCATTCTACACAGCCCCCAACCTGGGGGTAGGAGATAAAATCTATTTTGAGCTTGGAACCCTTCTACAATGTGGTCTTGTAGAAAGGACTGTAGAATTTTCTTTTATGGTGTGACTATAACAGATTTTCAATTTTTATTAAAATTCTTACTTCTTTACGTCCTAATTTCTTTCAGTCCCAATCATATATTTGAGGCCCTGGATAGAAACATCAGCCTGTATTGGCTGACAGCCTTAGAATAGTCTCTGTGGCTATTCTTGTTCATAATGCTGAGTTTAATTTCTCAGGTTTATGTATATTGGCATCAAATCCAAAGATAGCAAAATCCTGCACAGATACTGTGTCATTGACTATGGACGTTCTAGTGCCTGGGTAAGGTGTTGTTTTTGCAAACTCCATGAATTGCTTCTAGGGTAACAAAAGGAACCCCAAACAGAGTTACTATTCCTCCGGCACCCATCACCAGCATTCCTGCTGAAGGGGAGAGTGCTGAATGGCTCCACCAGCTCTAGCAATGACAGGAATGCATTCAAAGGCACAGGGCACAGCCACACAGATGGCTGGGTTCAAGTCCTGTTTATACACATACCGCAGTACACGCAGCAATAAAAATAATTAATGGCGCATTCGACCTCTGGATACCCACCACACCACGTCGTCATCAGCTCCCAGCGCCTCCACAGCAGCTCCCCTGTACCCGCTGGCTGGTTCCTTGGGATCCAGCCAGCAAGAGGGCTTTGCTCAGGCTTTGTTGATAAGGCTGAACCAGAGGGGAGATTTCCCCAGTCCTTGCACCTCGTGCCTCGGCAAATGAATAAGCTGCCTGTGTCATTAACATATTCTAGGTCATGTGCGCACACAAACATTATTATATCTTGAAATTACTTTTAAATTACTGTCTTTTGGGTTCTTACCATTTTTCCTAGAACTGTGGCTCAGTAAATCCTTACGTGGAGCAAGGATGGCACCCAGTGGCCAAAACGTTTCATCTCAGATCTTGTTTTCTCACAGATTTTCCATTGCTTGTCTCTTTGGATATAACGAACTGCCATAAGATCTTTTTTCCAAAGCCACAGTTGAACCTCTACATCACTTGACTATCCCTCTAAGCTAAAGCACATGCAAGCACACACACACACACACACACACACACACACCATACATATTCACATATACAAACTGAGGCAATATACAGAGGTTAATTCAGAATCATAACTTTCAAAAATCCTTAAAAAGACCTTAGAGTCTTATGTTAAAGTCGTCATATTTCAGATATGCAGATTACTGCCCATGATGTCCCTAATACCATGTATCGCTATAGGAAATATTATACAAATATAAACCCAATCTCACATTCTTCACTTCATATCTTTCCCAAAATAGTCTCTAGTTCATGAGTTCTCATGCCTTAAACATAAGACTTTATCTCCTGACAAGTGCTTTATCCTTAAACGGATGTTCACAATCTCACATCCTTGTTATCTGTATTACAAGGTACTTGGCAGGCCTGGAGAATACAGGATAATAAAGTGGGACTGCTCTCTTTCCTTTGAGCTTTCCAGATGTCAAGAGATTTCTATATAGCTAGATAGCCAATCAGACTATAAGGAAGACAAGCAAGATGTCAGAATAATGGATCATATACCTACTTGCTAAGAATGATGCAATATCTCCATAATGTTTGCTGTTTCCAATTTCCTTAGGTTTCTAAGCAGTCTGAAACCCCAGGGCGAGAAGTCACATGGATAGCACAACCATAATACAAAAATAAGTTTCTAATAAAATAGCATTATGTATCAATTGCCCAAAGAGTACCACAAAAAGCCTCTTTTTAAATGTCTATGTTAAAGTTCAGCCTCAAATTCCGTTTTTCTCAGACATCAACACCATTCAGGCTTATTTGGCCCCACAAACTGTCAAAATGCCACTGTTTCCAAGAATAACAGTTACGTCAAAAGAAATGACTTCAGGATAAAATTCCATGCTATTGCTTACATTTTCCTCTTCAGTACTTGAAATGAAGCATTGTCTTCAAGGTCAAAACAAAACACTAGAGAGAAAAAAATCAAAGCCAAATACACGTATTTTTCTTGCTGGTTCTTTGGTTCTTGGTCACCTTGTATGTAAATTGGAGCTATAATGACCCTGCCCTCAACAAGAGGTTGTGAGGCTCCAGTGAGATAACGGGTAGGAAAATGTTTTTTATGCCCTGCTAAGTAGTATCATTTAAGGCATTATAATTATTTAAACATTTATAGGTAGCCTTAGTGTATAGTTTCTATACTGATGAGATTCAGATCCTTGTTCTACCTAAAATAATCACTTACCTTTCTCATGAGTATTACTGTAAAATGTTACCTTCAAATATAATGTAGCCATGGTGGGTTTCGGAAATCACTTATTATATGTAATTACATCAAACTGAGCCAAGTCTTCCACCAAATACTCCAATTTTTAAAATAGAGCTTAAATTTAAAAGCTTTGGGTATTCAGAAATTATAAGAGCCCCAAGATATTTTGTCAACTTTATGTTGCTTTATGTTTTATTTTCCCCTTCCCTCCTGGAGATAAATTTTATAGGCTCATAAAATTATAGCATATTATAGCTGAAAATGGCTTTGTTGTGAAGATGAGGAAACCGGAGGTCTAGGAATTTTATTACTTTTTTCTTTTTTTCCTTTTTTTTAGAAATTTTAAATGAACTGAGAAGTCTGGTGGCTGTTTTGTCTACTTCCATGTTTGCTCTCTTTTGTCTTACTGTGTCTGTGGCCTTCCAAAGGCTGCTTAAAAACAGACAGCTCTGGCAACAAAGACGTTGTCTCCTAACTTGGCATTTCATATTGTGCCCTGAGATCAGTAGAATCATGATTTATGCACATTTTTAAGATTTTGGATGGATCCACTGTCAACTGAGAGAAAACACGCAAAACTACCAAAGCAGCACACAATTTCAAAAATAGGTAGAAAGGACAGAAAATGGGACCATACAAATGAAAAAAATTAGAAAGACATCCTGAGATTCAAGAAAATAATGGTTTCGACAAACGTAGTCATCAGGATGGTGGTAGCAGGAGTGAAGAATCACATCTAATAGAGGCATGCCTCATTTTATCGCACTTTGGTTTATTGCACTTCGCAGGTACTTCGGTTTTTGCAAAATGGAAGTTTGCGGCAGCCCTGTGTTGAGGGAGTCTATCAGTGCCATTCTTCCAAAAGCGTTTGCTCACATAATGTGTCTGTGTCACATTTTCCTAATTCTCAATCCACTACAAACTTTTACATTATTAAATTTGTTATGGTGATCAGTGATCAGTGATTATGACTTGCTCAAAGCTCAGAAGATGGTTAGCCACTTTTAGCAATAAAATATTTGTTAATTAAGATAGGCACATTGTTAGACATCATGCTATTGCACAGTGAATAGATATAGTAGAGTGTCAACAAAACTATTACATACACTGGGAAACCAAAAAATTCATTTGACTTGCTTTACTGTGATATTTGCTTTATTGCTGGAACCAAACCCTCAGTGTTTCTGAGGTATGCCTGTATTAAAGAAATTGCTGAATCAACTAAGAATGACAAGGGGCCTTTGCCCAAACTAGGGAAGGACAGATATTGTCATTACTGAACACTCCAAAGAGAATATGCTAAACAAAGAAAATGAATCCCTTTCTTTTCATATAGTTCAGGCTTCTTAGGAAACTAGTAAACAAGAACCTAAAACAGGTGTTGAGAAAGAATTTGCGACACTCTTAATGTCATAAATCCTTACTCCAAAATTGACTCACATGTTGTAAACACCTCTGCCATCAAAACCGCAAACAGTTCAATGAATTTGGTAGACATTTCTCCAGCACCCAGGTGCAAGCGGCACTTTAGGAAATATAAGGGTTACAAAAATGACTAAGACAAGGATTCACTCCTAAAAATGCTCCTGGTTTAACCAGGTGATTGGGCAGGTGCATAAAGATTTACATTGCAAGGTAGAGACTGATATGTATAATGAAAAAATGGCAAACGAGCAGATCACTTCTGCCTGAATTACAGTGAGAACGACTTCATGGAGGGGGCGCAACTGAGCAGAAGCAGATTGTCAGGCCTCTATGCAAAGATAGAAGCAGGAATGGGAGCAGAGATAGAGAAGGGCAGAGAATGGACAGAAAATATCTAACATAGCTCGTGGGAAGGGTCCGTCAGGGGGAGTATGGGAAGCCAGATGGAGTAGTGAACTGGAGGTGAGAGTTCAGAGCAGTTTTTAAAAGTATCATTATAATGAATTTGGTTATTTAAACATTTTTTATTTGAGTATAGCTGACATTCAGTGTTAGATCAGTTTCAGGTGTACAACACAGTGACTCAACTTCTCTATACGTTACGCTGTGCTCACCATGAGTGTAGCTACCATCTGTCACCCTACGCTAGAACTGTGTCATTGACTATATTCCCTGTGCTGTACCTTTTATTCCCATGACTCATTCATTCCATAACTGAAGCCTGTGTTTTCCACTCCCCTTCACTCATTTTAATGTCCAACTGAAGAATTTGAAATGATTGAATCATAGATGTTGAGCTCTTTGAGAAGGAAGACCGGCACCAACAGAAGAGTACTGTTAATCTGTCCACTATGCACAGGATGAATTTGGGAATAGGTCTTAAGAACTTATTTTAAAAAGGGAGGGATGGGGCACATGGGTGGCTCAGTCAGTTAAATGTCCGACTTCGGCTCAGGTCATGATCTCAAGGGTTCTTGAATTTGAACCCTGCATCGGGCTCTGTGCCAATGAGAGAGAAAAGGTGGTAGGGAGACCAGGTAGGGGGGCATGCAAACAATGGTCTGAATGAGAAAGAATGAGAGTCTGAGCTGGTGGTAACTGTGAGGATGGTGGTGGCATGGGAGACATTCCCAAGTCCTCTGTTCCATGAGGGAACAGCACACGGGATTGAGGACATATGAGGACACAAAGGTCACTGGGTAATTATGTCAAGTGTGCCCCTGGAGAGGAGGGGGAGGGAAGCTTCTATGTATACCGAAGGAAATGCAGAAGAAAACCAACCATTATGACTGCCAAACCAAACCCACATCATTGAGGTGAGGGGGCATCAATTTCCCAGTTCTGTACCTACAGTCATAGATGGCTTTAACTAGAGGAAAACCAGAGAGAGGGGAGAGTGAGATAGTCCGAGCTGCCCCAGGGTTCTAGAAACCCAGAGGGTCTGATCCCTCTGGCCTCTATAGTTGCCTTCATTGTTCAGGCATCAGTGCTCCAACAGGGCCACACTATTGCCCTCCACTCCTGTCTTCCCTGGGCCTTCATGACTCATCACTGCTCCAAAACCAAAAATGAACTGCCTTTTATTTCATTCCCTCAGGGTCAGACTCCCTGGGCCTTCATGTGTTCCACTCAAGGAGTGCAGGGGACCAGCTGTGTTAATGTGTGGAAGCAAGAAGGTGGGAGAAAGCCTTCCAGGCGCATCCTTCCTCCCAGGGAAAGTAAACATCCACTGTGACCTTCTGGAGACAGTGTCCCTATTTTGTTTCCAAATGGAAAGAAGTGATCAATAATGGTTGTTTACGCTGACCTGAAAGGAGGTCAGGGTCACCACAGGAGGGCCTGGTGGGTTCTTGAAGAGCCCTCAACTCATAGCCGCGTAGTTCAGCAGTAGAAAAGGCCAGCCTGGACTTGCAGCCCCAGTTCTCCTCACACCACTCCCCTCCCCACTACTTTCCATACTCAAGAGTGAGAAAGTGTAACCATCTTTTTTTTCTGAGCTAACAGTTCATTAAGACACTACTCATAAAGAGAACCCCATATGATCACATGGACATTTGGACACAGAGCACTCCACATATTTATGGGCATGTCCCAGTGGTGCTGGCTGCATGGCTCAGTCTGCTGCCTTAGGAGCAGGAGATGCCCTTTAGGATGCTGATCCAGCTGTTTCCCCTGCAGCCAATTTCCCACTGAAGGTTCAATAACTTTCCCTGATTAAAAAAAAAAAAATCTTGGAAATTAAACTCAGCATAGCTACTATTTAAAGTAAAAACAACCCCCTAAAGTTAAGAGGTGGGGACAAGAGAGTAGGTTAGGTGTAAGATGAGTCCCAAATTCCATTTATACTGCTGCGAGGTCATCTTTTTAAACAACCTTAGAAGTATGCCAAGGTGAACTGGAAAGTTGTTGGTTGTTGAGATTTCCAAAGGTAGCATTTCAGAAGACTGTGAGGGCTGAGGCTAGAGAAACAAGAGAAATCTCTCCTTCCTCCCGGGCCCCCTGAGGTCCTGGATCACCCCCTGGACTCTGGAGGTGTCACTGTGGGAGCACCCGGCCCGCAGGAGAGGAGCTAGAAGGTGCTTCCTACTGACCACGGTAGGGAACATGGGCTCCCCAAACCTCTGCCCTACCTTGCTCCTCCCTGCCTTGGCAGTTGCCTCATTACTTGGGTTTGGGTAAGTGCCGTAGTGTTGTCCTCTGTCTACCCAGGCCACTTTTCCTCTGCAAGAAGCTGCTGCAAGGACTGGACTTTTCCACGGCTTTGGAAATAGAGTTGGCAGGGCAGTGGCCAGCAGATGTCCTGTCTTTGTGCAATTAGAAAAAGGTGCATCCTTTGGGAGGTCAGTTACTAAAAGGTATGCCATCACTTGACCAGCCAAGTAGGGGTGAGCCCCACCTCCTGCCTCCTCAGGGACACCCCTCGTGCAGGGACTCTTGTGCAGGACCTGTGACAAACACATCTACCGGCACGACTGCCACGGTGGTTCTGAGTGAGGAAGCTTCTTATGATAACATTTGAATATTTCATGGATCAAAGATGTCTACTCAAACTTAATTACTTAAAAAAAAAGCCTAGTATATCCCATCCTATTGCCCTGCCCGTCCGCTGCCCTCCATCTCACAGAGGAGACCATAAGGTCCTATTTTTGATGTAGCTATGTAAAGGCCACAAGGAGTACCTATTCCTTGGCACTTTATTTTATTTTATTTACTTTACCAGGATGTTAATTTGTGGCCCAGGCATTAACATTGATAACTTGAAATATGCAAGAGGTAGTCCAAACCCAAACACCCAACATGAGTTATTGGTGTTTAATTACTGAGGCAGTTAAATAGTGCTGTAAACGAGTTCATCTCTGATTGCAGCCATAACCCATGCAGTTTGGAATTGAAAGAAGAGATGATAAAAGGTGGCAATATAACATGAGAACGTCCATGAGTTAATTTTAATTGGTAAACTGGCATATATAGTGATAACTGTTTGGTCTGTCCACCGCATTGGAATCTTAGGGAAGTGCATAAAATTACAGGAGCATATAATTGGTGCACTAAACTCATTTTCTTATGTTATCACAGCTGGCATCTTCAGGTTATTAAAAGCCTTTAAACCAGTCATCTTCAAAGAGATCTAATTGTCAATATGGTCTTTATCCATTATTCCTGTTAGCACCGAGCAGAAGAAATATAAACAGGCACTAAAATCTGCACAAATTTTCTGTGCACGCCTTTCTTATTTCAAGTTCAAGGAAGATCAGTAAATGTTAATGAGGACAAAAACCATTCTTTAAATCCTTCTTTCTTCATTCAATGCACAAGGCAATCAGCCCGTAAAGGATAAATTATTAATATTATAGCCTCAACCAGACTTTTAAAAAGTTAATTCATTAGTTCCAGGAAGTTCTGTGATCATTTTGTGTATAGGTGGTTCTCCAAAATCCCAAGGTATAAATAATATGTCAGAACCATAAAAATAAGCTTAGGTTCTGACATTCTTTGCTGAGCAATTATATGTTGTTTCATCTACTTATTCTGGCTAGATAATCCAGGAATTCTTCTAGAATGGTTTTCACCTTCTGAGCACCATTCACCTACCTACCACCACACACCCACGGAGGAAATTTTCCCAATTGGAGAAATAGAGTTAATAGAACAAAGCAAAACAAAAGTAAAAGCATCTTCTCCCTCTCCTATGGTATTTCACAATAGGAAAAGAAATCCCCAAGCATGGACAGGTGTGAAATAGGAAGATAAGATATGAAAAAAGGTAAGGAGCTACCAGCCCAGCATTAATGATGATTAAAGATTGACTACAGGTTTATCATATATGAAATCTGTGTTCCTTTAAACCATCCCGCCTAGGAGTACAAATGGTAGTGAATTGAAAACAATTAATGGTATGTATTATCCTCTCCAATAGGATCTCCCTCTCTTCTACTTATTTCTGAGACATCCCTGGGTATATCTTATTTGTCCTTAAAATGTGACCACTCAGCCTGAATTCATCCCTTTAGCCTTTGCTGGCCATTTTGGTAGAAGGTGCCTTGCTTCTGGTCTATCTGAGGCTTCCTTCCATTGGGCTGCTGCTTTCTGTTGCATTCTACTGGCACTCTGGAACCCTCATGCTCTTAGAGTCATTTATTGTACTGAAACTGTACTAAGGGCCATAACTTTTGTGTCTACTCATGTTTTTAGCTGAGAAGATGAATCCATAGGAGGCTGTGGTAAGGGACAGATTCAAGAGACAAACCCCATGCTGAACTTGGAACCATCCAGAGGCCTCAATTTCCACCAAGAAAAGTTCTTGACTAGGAGGCCTCCTAGTCTCTTGCGTAAACAACCACATCCCACTGGCATTCTCAGCATATCTGAATCCCAAATGCAATGTAGTTTCGGCTGTAACTGGAGTCTGACCTGTATTTGACCTCCAGATCCTTCTCAGTACTAGCTGATGACATTTCTTCCAAACCCTGACTTAATCTCTGAATCACTGATCACTAGCTTGGTCCCAGCTGCACATAATCCATCAACTCAGCAATCCTTGCACTGATGAAATCTCATAGATAACTCTGAATGCAGATTTCAAATCTCTCTCTCTCTTTTTTCTTTAATATCTCTGCTAAAAATTACGGTAGGTAGCAAAGTTTACTACATATATACGTTTTTACATATTTATTTTGAGAAAGAGTGAGAGAGAGAGCAAGAGCACCCCAAGTGGGGGAAGGGCAGAGAGAGAAGGAGAGAGAGAATCCCAACCCGGCTCAGTGCTGACAGCAAGGAGCCCAACACAGGGCTTGATCTCACGACCCATTGAGGTCATGACCTGAGCCAAAATCAAGAGTCGGGACGCTTAACCCACTAAGCCACTCAGGTGCCCCTACAGTATATTTGAATGTATGCATGGTTTAGTTGTACATAGTGGTCAAAACAAAGCATTTATTTATTGCTATTTAATTACAATGTTAGGAAACTGCCATTGCACATATTCCAGTGTGAAATTTTAGTAAATACTTTTCAGTGTCTATGTGCAGGATTATTTTAAGCTCACTACATTTTAATCTTATTGCTGCAGTTACAAGACATCAGCTACCAATTATGATAATGTTTTGTTTACTTTATATATCAAGAAAAAAAGCCATTAGGTTAAAATTATCTACTATATCTCAATTACATTGTAATAAGATACTTACCAATATCTTTCAGGATAAAATCTGGAATAAATTAGCTAAGTTAATACTCTTGATAATTTTAAGATGAAATAACCCTTTGTTCTCAAATTTAAATACTTCATATTTTTAGTATGTTTGTGAGCTAACAATAGAAAAGCAAATTCCAGACAATAGTGTTTTCCTTACTCTAAGGAATTAAGAATTAAGGCCGAACAAAGGGCAATACCTTCAGAGAGTACAGAGCTATTGATTTTGGCCTGCTGTGATTCTGGACATGTCCCATCAAATAGCTCCTGCAGTCATATTTAGTCCCACTGTGAGCTTTGCTGTCTTTCTTCCTGCCTGTCCCTTCCTTCTTTTAGAAATGATGATAATTATAAGAGCAGTAAAAATATAAAGTATAAAACAGTAAGAACAGTAAAATATTTGTGGCAAGTTATTTCCATAAATAGGATTTCTAGGTAACTAAATTTCATTAAAGTACAAACGCTTTAAATATTTTTGATGGACATATTTATAAAATATAAAACATAAAAAATAATTATACGTAACCATGGTTTTAACATTTTCTTAGTGAATAACTGTTTTGAGTTACAGAACACTGATGCTTTTTGGATTCATTCATTCATCCATCCATTCAACAAATAATTACTGAATACTACTGTGTCCCCAGAGCTGTAGAGATAGAGCACTGAACACAACATACAAAACGTGCTGCCCTGCGGCCCCTGGGTGGCTCAGTTGGTTAAGCATTCAACTTTTGATTTTGGCTTGCTTTGTCATGATCTCATGGGTTCATGGGATGGAGCTCTGCATTGGGCTCTGTGCTGACAGTGCAGAGCTTGCTTGGGATTCTTTCTTTTTCCTCCCTCTCTGCCTCTCCCCTGCTTGTGCTCTCTCCCTTTCTCTCTCTCAAAATAAATAAATAAACTTAAAAAAAAAAGTGTTGCCCTAATGGCACTCACATTCTAGCTGGTATGTAGGATGCTTCTCTCTATAACAAGAAGGCCCTGACTGCCATGGTTTGGGTTGTTTTGTCTCCTTCCTCTGCTGTCAGCTGTCACCTCCTGCTGGCAACAAATCTCTTCCTGATCTGGGTTACCACTGCATGTCTTTTCCTAAGCCTCTCATCAAGCCAATAGGACCATATCCCTGGATGGAGCCCACGCAGCTTACTTTATGCCCATGCTAGATGGGCTGCTCCCTGTCCTTCTGAGCAGTTCCCTCATCCCTACTCTGAGTTTGGAGTCTTCCCTTGTTTCCTTTCTTTATCAGTGTGACTCAACTCTAATGATCTGATTCAACGATCAGGTACAAAGGTCTCTGTGCCATTCTTCCATGAATGCATGTATGTGTAAATGAAACTCCTAATTAGAAGACTAGCCATCATCAGTGTTATTACATACTAATGTGTATTAGTACAGCACAAAACACTATCTTTCTTATGGTTGTTGTGGTTAACCCAATAATTCTCTGAACCTCCACAAAAACAAAAAGGCAGACATCATAGACTTCATAAGGGTGCAAAATCAGGTTTCCCACACTCTCATATATTGACCATGGCTGGTTAGAAGTGCGGGGAAAGGAACAAGAATTCTGGGCTGCCTTTAAGGGAACGGTGGTGAGTGAGGTGAAAAAGAATATCTAGGGGCACCTGGCTGGCTCAGTTGGTGTAGCATGTGACTCTTGATCTCAGGGTTGTGAGTCTGAGCCCCACGCTGGGTGTGGAGATTACTTAAAAATAAAATCTTAAAAAAAAAAAAGAACGAAAAAGAATATCTAAGACTCATTCACAGACTTATCCAATGTTGGAGCTGGAAGAAGGTCCCACTGAACAGCAGTGAACATGGTGGTTAAGAACTCCAGTTCCGGGGCTGCATTGCCTGGCTATAACCCTTACAATCATTTGATCTTGGCCTATATACTTAACATCTCCATGCCTCAACTTATTCATCTGTAAAACAGTATACTTCACAGGATTATGAGATTCAAATGAATTAATGCAGGTAAAATGCTTTGTGTTGTGCCTGGTCCATAGTAAGCATTTGACAAGTGTTAGCTATTGTTGTCCTATTTTTTTGCAGATGAAAACACACAGATTTTAAGTGAACAGAAAGTTAGAGGAAAAACCAATGCCAAAGCCAGGTGTTCTGATTCTTACACAGATTTTTTTCCCTAATATCCCACCTACTTAGCAAATGGAAATAAATAAATAAATGATCATGAAGGGGCTGCTCTATTATATTTAAATCCCCTTTCCCCTCTAAGACTGAAATATCCAAGCACACCTATGCCCAGTTCTATTCCTTAACACCTAATGGGCGGGAGTGATTCTACAGAGGCAAATGACAAAGGATCAGAAAGCTGCGTAACATTATGTACTGGCAAGGCACTCTTTGCTTCCTTACCTTAAACTTGTCAACTTCAGCTTTTGAACATGTTGCATGGTATGACAGCACCTGATTCAGAAGAAAAGGAAAAAGAAAAACCCTTTAATAACTAGACATGACTCTATTTTCTGAAATTCTCCTGGCTTAAAAAGAAACTCAGCTCATTATACCACCATGATAATAGTGAATTTTTTTATTGAAGAATAATTGACATACACTATGCTATTAATTTCAGGTATACATCGCCATGATCTGATATTTTCATACATTACAAAATGAGCCTCATGCTAAGTTTAGTTACCATCTGTCACCATATAGTTATTACGACATTATTGACTGTATTTCCTATGCTGTACATTATATCCCCAATGACTTATTTATTTTATAACTGGAAGCTTGTGCCTCTTAATCCCCCTCACCTATTTCATCTCCACTCCACCCACACCTCCCCTCTCTGCTGACTAACAGTTTATTTCTTATATCTATGAATCTGCTTCTGTTTTGTTTTATTTGTTCTTTTTTTGTTTTTAGATTCCACTTATGAGTGAAATCATACAGTATTTGTCTTCCTCTGCCTGACTTATCTCATTTAGCATAATACCTTCTAGGTCTACCCATGTTGTTGCAAATGGCAAGAATTCATTCTTCTTTTTAATGGCTGAGTAATATTCCATTTTATATATATATATATATATATATATATATGTGCATACATATATATATATATATATATATATATATATATATATATCACATCTTCTTTATCCACTCATCTACTGATGGACACTTAGGTTGCTTTCATATCTTGGCTATTTTAAATAATGCTGCATAGAGGTGCCTGGCTGGATCAGTTGGTTAAGTCTAACTTGATTTCGGCTCAGGTCATGATCCCACGGTTCACAGAATTAAGCCTTGTGGTGGGTGCTGCACTAACAGCTTGGTGCTTGCTTGTGATTCTCTGTCTCCTCTCGCTCTGTCCCTGCCCAGCTAATGGGCTTTCTCCCTCTCCCTCTAAATAAATAAATAAATAAATAAATAAATAAATAAATAAATAAATAAAGCTGCAATAAACATATGGGTGCACATATCTCTTTGAAATAGCATTTTCATTTTCTTCAGATAAATACACAGAGGTGGAACTGCTGGATAATATAGTAGTTTTATTTTTAATTTCTTGAGGAACTTCCATACTGTTTTCCGTAGTGGCTGTACCAATCAATATACATTCCCACCAAAGCATACGAGGGTTCCCTTTTCTCCACATCCCCACCAACACTTGTTACTTTTTGTTTTTGTTTTTGTTTTGATAATAGGCAATCTGACTGGTGTGAGGTGGTATCTCATTGTGGTCTTCATTTGCATTTCCCTGATGATGAGTAATGTCAAACATCTTTTCATGTGTCTATTGGTCATCTGTAGGTCTTCTTTAGAAAAATGTCCATTCAAGTCCTCTGGTTGGTTGTTCTTTTGATATTAAATGGTATAAGTTCTTTATATATTTTGGATATTAACCCCTTATCAGATGTATGATTTGCAAATATCTTCTTCCATTCAGTAGGTGGCCTTTTAATTTTGTCTATGGTTTCCTTTGTTGTGCAGAAGCTTTTTAGCTTGATGTAGTCCTATTTGTTTATTTTAGCTTTTGTTGCCCTTGCCTGAGGAGACTCTTCCAAAAAGAAATATCGCTAAGAGTGATGTCAAAGAGCTTCCTGCCTCTGTTTTCTTCTAGGAGTTTTATGGCTTCAGGTCTTACATTAAAATCTTTAATCCCATTTGAACTTATTTTTGCATATGGTGTAAGATAGTACTCCAATTTCACTCTTTTGCGTGTAGCTGTCCAGTTTTCCCAACATCATTTATTGAAGAGACTGTGTTTTCAACGGTGGATTTTAATGTACACGAAATTTCCCATAACTGTGACACAGACTGTTATCCATGCAATTGCAGTGGAATCTATTATAATGCTGAATGGAGCTGCAGTCCACATGAAAGGCTAAGTATTTTATACCAGGATGTTTTTATAGTTATTTCATCAAAGGGACATGATGTGGCTGGCTCAAGATCACAGCTCCCAAAGGACACGAATATTTGTCCTGTGAAATGCTCTGGAACGTAAATAAATAAAAAGGCTGTGGGTGGTGTAGGTCTCTGTGTGTGTTTGTGTGAACTGTGGCAGACACTGTATATTGCTGACTCAACTTTCATTTCTGGTCTATTCTCACTTGCCTGCTTTTATTATGTAGGAAAGATTGTGCTGATATGCCCAACCATCTGCAATGTCTTTTGTAAGAGGATTATATTTCCCTGCCTTACTGACAGCCTTAGTATATGACTGGCATTAGACAATGCAGTGCGGGGGGGCGGGGGGGGGGAAGCAACAGATACCATCCTGAAGCACTCTTCAAGAGCCTTATATGGTTCTGCCATCTCCTGTTTCCTTCCACCATGGGAAGTGTGTAGCCCAAGAAGGGCTGCTCTCTCAGCCTGGACCCCAAAATGAAACAGGTACATTAGGCACAGCCACAGCCACCCCACAGCTGTTGGTGTGTCCTGTGAGTATGAAATCAAGCTTTGTGGTTTATCGCTACATTGCAACTTACCGAATCAGAGGCTTAAAAGTCAAAAGTCCAATTCACAGGCTCCCTGTATCTGGGAGAAGTCCTGTGGAGTGGACGTGTGATGCTCCTCTGGTCAGTGAAATGTAAGTGGGAGTGCTGGGGCTGCCTCTTGACCTTTTCTTTGGCCTGAGAAACAGCTATAAGGCTTGGATAGTCTGTGCAGCAGATACAGGCAGCAACATCTGTGCAGCAAAGTCTGGTGTCTATGAGGTGAAAACTATGAATGACTGCTTGTTATGGCTGGTAGAGCAGAACGGGAAAGAGAAATGAGTCTGGCCCTGGACTGCCCTGCCTCAGACTTTTTGTTACCCAAGACAAATAAACACACATTTGCTTAAGTCAGTATTGGAATGTTACAAGGTGTATCTATATATGTCTCTCTAGATCTACACACACACACACAACTTGTAAGTTACATATTTTATACTACCAATCCCATGCTTAATCTATACAAACTTCAAACAAATAAATCTAGGAAGTGCTAAATCATTTCAACTACCAATCTTAGAGAACTGCATTATACATTTGGTTCTGAAAAGTAAAATAACACGTTTTCTCTTGTTAAATGCAGCATTTCCCAAATCTAATTAGCCACAGAACTCCCTTTTAGATGATACTGTATATTAATCTAGTAACATTCCAACCTAATAGCCTATTGGCCAAAAACTCTGAGAAATGTTGATGAGAAACATACACCATCTGTAGCAGGGCCACAATGGAGACAGTGTCACAGGGGGCAGATCACAGCCTCTCGAGCCAGCTTCCCAGGTATGGGAGTTTGGGCAAGTGTCTTAGTCTTCTCTACACCATTTTGTAAAATGGTATAATACTAACACTAAATAGGTATCTCCTGCTTAACATCCATAAGCTATTGTTGAAAATCAGGTTCCACCTGAAAATGCCAACAGGGAGCCTGTTTTCCATTATTTTTAATTGAAAAAAATTATAATGCATTATAAAACATGCAACGACTTCCTGCAACTTAATGAAAACACAGTAAAATTAATATGTATGTATGCAACAAGAAAATGTGAGGTTACAAATGGCTTCAAGTGTTTATTTTCTGATAATAACCAAAACAGTCTTAACAAAAAGTTGCTTTATATTCAGTGGTGTCTTCTCTCCCATCATAAACACCTTGATCTGTTAAGTTTCTCAGGATCCCCATAAGAGTGAAACCATATGGTATCTGTCTTTCTCTGTATGGCTTATTTCACTTAGCATAACACTCTCCAGTTCCATCAATGTTGTTACAAAGGGCCATATTTCATTCTTTCTCATTGCCACGTAGTACTCCATTGTGTATATAAACCACACTTTCCCATGGGGGAGGGGAAGGGAAAAAAAAAGAGGTTAGAGTGGGAGAGAGCCAAAGCATAAGAGACTGTTAAAAACTGAGAACAAACTGAGGGTTGATGGGGGGTGGGAGGGAGGGGAGGGTGGGTGATGAGTATTGAGGAGGGCACCTTTTGGGATGAGCACTGGGTGTTGTATGGAAACCAATTTGACAATAAACTTCATATATTGAAAAAAAAAATAAACACCTTGATCACTCACTTCTTTTCCCATAGTTTTCTCACTGCCTTTTCATCTTTGGGAGGGACTCTTTGTCAAACACTACTAAGCAAAAGCCAGAGCTAAATGTTAGAGGCTTGGTGGTGACGCATCAGGAGAAATTGCATCTCAGTAGCAGCAACAACCAAGATGCACAGCCTCATTGTTAAATTCTGCGTGGTTCTCAACGTGTCTACAAATGATTTGGACGTTCTTTAGACCAATTCTATCTAGAGTGTAAATCAAAATTTTTCCCACACCTCATTTTGTTTTTTAAAAAGTTATACAGAGTTTTGTGGACAAAGGTATATTTTCCCCCCAGTATAAACAAAGGCACAAAAATGCTGTACTGAGAAAGAAATATGTTCTATGAGGTTTGGTCATAAAAAACCAAGAGATTTTCTACTGGGGAGATTCTGTGGTGTGGGCCTGTACTTCACACAGTTCTTGGGAAGGTTAAATGGGATAAAACATGACAAAGACTTGGCACTCAAGTCATCAATTTATAGTTCTTACATTAATATTCAATTATAGTTTTGCCATATAAATATTTGGCAGAATATTGTGTCATCATATATTATCATCATTGGCTCGTAATTATTTATAGGTATTTTCAATGCCTATAGTATTGGTTTAAGGAGTAGAACCCAGTGACTCATTACTTACATATAACACCCAGTGCTCATCCAAACAAGTGCCCTCCTTAATGCCCATCACCCATTTAGCCTATCTCCCCACCCACCTCCTCTCCAGCAACCCTCAGTTTGTTCTTCGTATTTAAGAGTCTCTTATGGCTTGCCTTCCTCTCTATTTTTATCTTATTTTGCCTTCCTTTCTCCTATGTTCATCGGTTAGGTTTCTTAAATTCCACATGAGTGAAATCATATGGTATTTGTCTTTCTGACTGACTTATTTCGCTTAGCATAATACATTTTAGTTCCATCCACAATGTTGCAAATGACAAAATTTCATTCTTTTTGATTGCAAAGTAGTATTCCATTGTATATGTATACCACATCTTTATCCATTCATCAGTTGATAAACATTTGGATTTTTTCCATAATTTGGCTATTGTTGATAGTGCTGCTATAAACATTGGAGAGCATGTGACCCTTCGAATCAGCATTTTTATATCGTTTGGATAAATACCTAGTAGTGCAATTGTTGAGTCGTAGGGTAGTTCTATATTTAACTTTTCGAGAAACCTCCATACTGTTTTCCAGAGTGGCTGCACCAGTTTGCATTCCCACCAACAGTGCAAAAGTGTTCTCCTTTCTCCGCATCCTTGCCAACATCTGCTGTATCCTGAGTTGTTCATTTTAGCCAATCTGACAGGTGTGAGGTGGCACCTCTTTGTTGTTTTGATTTGTATTTCTTTGACGATGAGTGATGTTGAGCATCTTTTCATGTGCCTGTTAGCTATCTGGATGTCTTCTTTGGAAAAGTGTCTATTCATGTCTTCTGCCCATTTCTTGACTGGATTACTTGTTTTTTGGGAGTTGAGTTTGATAAGTTCTTTATAGATTTTGGATACTAACCCTTTACCCAATATGTCATTTGCAAATATCTTATCCCATTCCATTAGTTGCCTTTTAGTTTGTTTGATTATTTCCTTCGTTGTGCAGAAGGCTTTTAACTTGATGAAGTCCCAATAGTTCATTTTGCTTTTGTTTCCCTTGCCTCCAGAGACATGTCTAGTAAGAAGTCACTGTGGCAGAGGTCAAAGAGGTTGCTGCCTGTTTTCTTCTGTAGGATTATAATGGTTTTCTGTCACATTTAGGTCTTTCATCCATTTTGAATTCATTTTTGTGTATAATGTAAGAAAGCAGCCCAGTTTCATTCTTCTGCATGTCACTGCCAGTTTTCCCAGCATCATTTGCTGAAGAGACTGTCTTTTTTCTATTTGATATTCTTTCCTGCTTTGTCAAATATTAGCTGGCCATACATTTGTGGGTCAATGAGGTGAGGACTTCTGAGTTTTCTATTCTGTTCCATTGATCTATATGTCTGTTTTTGTGCCAGTACCACACTTTCTTGATGATTTCAGTTTTGTAATATAGCTTGAAGTCCAGAATTGTGATGCTTCCAGGTTTGCTTTTCTTTTTCAACATTACTTTGGCTATTCAGAGTCTTTTCTGGTTCCATACAAATTTTAGAATTATTTGTTCTAGCTCTGTGAAAAATACTGATGTTATTTTGATGGGGATTGCATTGAATGTGCAAATTGCTTTGGGTAGTGTCAATATTTTAACAATATTTGTTCTTCCAATCCATGAGCATGGAACATTTCTCCATTTCTTTGTGTCTTCTTCAATTTCTTTCATAAGCTTTCTATAGTTTTCAGCATACAGATCTTTTACTTTTTGGTTAGTTTTATTCCTAGGTATCTTATGGCTTTTGGTGTAATTGTAAATGGGATCAATTCCTTGATTTCTCTTTCTGCTGCTTCATTATTGGTGTATATAAATGCAACTGATTCCTATACATTGGTTTTATATCCTGTGACTTTGCTGAAGTCATGTATCTGTTCTAGCAGTTTTTTGGTGGAGTCTTTTGGGTTTTCTATGTTGAGTGCCATGTCGTCTGCAAAGAGTGAGCATTTGATTTCTTCCTTGCCCATTTGGATGCCTTTTATTTCTTTTTGTTCTTGGATTGCTGAGGCTAGGACTTCCAGTATTATGTTGAACAACAGTGGTAAGAGTGGACATCCCTGTCATGTTCCTGACCTTAGGGGGAAAGCTCTCAGTTTTTCCCCATTGAAGATGATATTAGCTGTGGGTCTTTCACATATGGCCTTAATGATGTTGAGGTATGTCCCTTCTACCCCTACTTTCTTGATTAAGTTTGTTTTTTGAGAGAGTGGGAGAGAGAGACAGAGAGGACAGGGGAGGGGCAGAGACAGAGGGAGAGACAGAATATGAAGCAGGCTCTGTGCTGTCATCAGAGCCTGACGTGGGGCTCCATCTCATGACCCTGAGATCATGACCTGAGCTGAAATCAAGAGTCAGACGCTTAACTGATTGAGCCACCCAGGCGTCGCCCCCCACCGTTAAAATTTATCTTTACTTAAAAAATAAAATAAAATTCCACAAAAATTCAACCTGAAATTCAAAAGCTCTGCCACTAGGCTGTGCTTAGCCAGGCTTTTACTATTTCAGGCATACTACCCACTCGACTTGTTATAATCAAATTTTCCCACATCCTTTACCATTTGTTTAAAAAAGGAGCTATTTAATTGCAACTATTTGAATCAGTGAAGCAGACAATTATTACAATTAGGACGTTTTGTCCACTTTACACCACTTATCACAGTTGGAGTAATTAGTTTGCATCACCTACCTTCCCCACTAGACTGTAAGCACAATGAAGGATCAGATCTGGTTTTGGTCACCAATGTATATCCCATTCCTAGGAGTGTGCTTGATACTTAGTTCACACTCATTTGATGAATTAAGGAATAAAAAATAAAATGATCTTTAAAAAAAAAAAGACTCTCTCCATTTCCCATATGCTTCATTGCTTGTATTATTAGTGGCCTTAATTGATATCTTTTCCTCAGAGAAATCATAATATGTCTTAGAGCATAAACTGAGCAATGTAGTAGGGTTGCCAGATTTAGCAAATAAAAATATAGGCTACCCGGTTAAATATGAATTTCAGGTCAACAATCAATATTTGCAAAATTGGGAACATACTTATTCTAAAAATATTATTTGTTGTTGATACGAAATTCAAATTTAACTGGGTGTCTTGTGTTTTTACCTAGAAACCTTACTTCTACTCTCTCTAAATTAAAAAGTCTAGAAACAAATATGGAAAACTCTAGGCCACATCCCAAAATATTCATGTTCCTTCCCTACCTTCACCCTACAACATCTCCCAGTGATCTTTTCCTAACAGTATTTTATCTGCAAACCTACCAAATGCCTTGAGTCTGGAATCTTTCAGCAATGCTAAATAACCTCATTAATTTATGATCTGTGACAAATCTATGGATGGATGCCACTGAAAGAAATAAAACAAAAGTAATTCCTGATTACTTTTAGCAAAGCAAGTATTAAAGAGAGAATCATTATAGTTATATATATATATATCACTATATATAATATATATATGTTATATATATTATATATAATATATATGTTATATATATGTTATATATATTATATATAATATATGTTATATATATGTTATATATGTTATATATATGTTATATATTATATATTATATATAATAAATATGTGTTATATATGTCATGACCTAGAGGTTTTTCCTTTTTTTAAAAAAAAAATTACTATTGAAGTATAATGACATACAATGTTATATTAGTGTCAGGTGTCCAACGTATTGATTCAACAATTCTACACATTACTCAGTGCTCACCATGGTAAGTATAGTCACCATACAATCCTATTACAATTTTATTGACTATACTCCTTATATTGTATTTTCCATCTCTGTGACTTACTTTTTTTATAACTTGAAGTTTCTACCTCTTAATCCCTTTCACCTATTTTGCCCATCCCCCCCCCCCCCACTCCTTCCACTCTGACGACCACCAGTTTGTTCTCAACATTTAAGAGTGTGGGGTTTTGTTTGTTCATTTGTTTTGTTTATATTCCATATGTAAGTGAAATCATATGGTATTTGTCTCTATGTGACTTCTTTCACTTAGCATAATGCCCTCAAGGTCCATCCATGTTGTTGCAAATACAGAATTATATATTTTTTAACTACTATTGTGAGACCCTCTTGGATAAGTGAACACTTCCTCCATGATTCCAGACTATGTTAATTTTATAAGAATTCCATAAACTGTACATTTCATACCAAGAATTTAGGTATCCATTTTTGAGTAATAATACCTTTGAGTAAACATGCTTTAATTCAATGCACTGTAATAGTTTCAAAAAAGAAGCATTTGCAAATGTTAATTATATAAATGTCTTCCCTATGAGGAATATTGTTAGGTTATGAGTTTAGCCATAATAAACACACTCATCAATTTTTTTTGACAGCTAAATAAAATTTGTATGAAGCTTACACACAAAAGTAAACAACTGATCCACAGAACACTTAACAAATATTAAACTTTCACAAGAAAATTTTTATCTCTGATGGCTTTATCTTCTGTGTCTATTAAGTTAGAAAATATTTAAAAGTAAAAACTAGTGACTCAGTCTTGTTGGTGAACTCTAACTTCAGAAATCTTAATAGTTGCAAAACTAAATTACTATTTGCAAAACCCTACCAACTTCAATTAACTTTTGGATTGAACTTTCTCCTAGCAAAACAAAAAAGAGCAAGAAAAGCAAGATAAAGCAATTATCAGACCCATGAACAACACAGTATAGAGCTCCTGTTTTTGTGTCGAGTTTCTACAGTAGGAAAAAAAAACCAACTGCATTTCAAAAGAAAAACAATGAGCAGAGCTATGAAACAGGACAGCCTGGCAAGCTTTGCTCTCTGCCACATGCAGTTCAAGACCAGAGCCAAATGCTTGCTTTCAGTTCCCAGGAACTGCCCCTGACTAGTTTACTGTAAATCTCTCATATCAATAGTTTTCAATATTAATTTATTGTAGATCTGGGCAGCCATTTGCTCCTGAAATGAGAAATGGGCCATTACAGATACCGGCTGAGAAGAGCATGCGTATAAAGAACTACTTAACAGGGAAGAGGAACACAGACTTCACGGAAGCCGCAGACTGGTTGTCTTGGGCAGGAAACGACTGCATAAATATTTACTGATATGTTTATGGCTCTGGCGGCAAAGTCACACTTGGTGGCACTTGGAATCTAAACTGATATCAAAGTTAAGTTAAGCTGATGCAAAGTAAAATCCCAAATAAATTATGGGCATTTCACTTGACCATTAACCTCCTAAATTTCAGCCTCTCTTCATTTTTCTGGCTACTCTCCAATGTATCCTTCCTGTTTACCTTTTCTCCCTTCTCCCTCCATTTCAAATGTTAATTAACAAAATTCTCTCCCTTTCTCACACAGAATAGTTTTTCACACCCTCTGAATTTCACACCCTGTTTTTCACACCTTTGCTGGTGGCAGTCAAAATCTATTCCCTCATGTCTTTACTACCCCTAAGGGGGCTTATCAAGGGTTTTCCCATGAAATGCTGGCACCTATAGTTAGATAATACTTCATCCATGTTGTTATACATCATGGATCCTCATACACATCCTATGTCATGCATTAGCTCAGTGGTTCTCAAACTCTTGCATGCATCAGAGCACAGATGGCTGTGCCCTGCTTCCAGAGTTCCTGGGGCAGCAGGTCTGGGGTGGGGCCAGAGTATTTGTATTTCTAACAAGTTCCCAGGTGATAGAGACCCCAGAATTGGACCCCCAAATGTATGGCCAACTAATCTTTGACAGATTAGGAAAGAGTATCCAATGGAAAGAAGACGATCTCTTTAACAAATGGTGCTGGGAGAACTGGACAGCAACATGCAGAAGAATGAAACTAGACTTCTTACACCATTCACAAAAATAAACTTAAAATGGATTAAGGACCTGAATGTGAGACAGGAAACCATCAAAACCCTAGAGGAGAAAGCAGGAAAAAACCTCTTTGACCTCAGCCACAGCAATTTCTTACTCCAAAGGCAAGGGAATTAAAAGCAAAAATGAACTATTAGGACCTCATCAAGATAAAAAGCTTCTGCACTGCAAAGGAAACAATCAACAAAACTAAAAGGCAACCGACAGAATGGGAAAAGATATTTGCAAATGACATATCAAACAAAGGGCTAGTATCCAAAATCTATAAAGAACTCACCAAACTCCACACCCCAAAAAACAAATAATCCAGTGAAGAAATGGGCAGAAGACATGAATAGACACTTTTCTAAAGAAGACATCCAGATGGCCAACAGGCACGTGAAAAGATGCTCAACATCACTCCTCATCAGGGAAATACAAATGAAAACACACTGAGATACCACCTCCTGCAGGTCAGAGTGGCTAACATGAACAAATCAGGAGACTATAGATGCTGGCGAGGCTGTGGAGAAACAGGAACCCTCTTGCATTGTTGGTGAGAATGCAAACTGGTGCAGCTGCTCTGGAAGACAGTGGGAGGTTCCTCAAAACATTAAAAATAGGTCTACCCTATGATGGACACAGCAATATCACTGCTAGGAATTTACCCAAGGGATACAGGAGTGCTGATGCCTAGGGGCATTTGTACCCCAATGTTTATAGCAGCACTTTCAACAATAGCCAAATTATTGCCCATCAACTGACGAATGGATAAAGAAGATGTGGTTTACATATACAACGGAATACTACTTGGCAATGAGAAAGAATGATATCTGGCCATTTGCAGCAACATGGATGGAACTGGAGGGTATTAGGCTAAGTGAAATAAGTCAGGCAGAAAAAGACAGATACCATATGTTTTCACTCATATATGGATCCTGAGAAACTTAACAGAAGACCATGGGGGAAGGGAAGGGGAAAAAAAAGTTACAGAGAGGGAGGGAGGCAAACCATAAGAGACTCTTAAATACTGAGAACAAACTGAGGGTTGATGGGGGATGGGGGAGAGGGGAAAGTGGGTGATGGGCATTGAGGAGGGCACCTGTGGGATGAGCACTGGGTGATGTATGGAAACAATTTGACAGTAAATTATATTTAATATTAAAAACAAAACAAAATAAAATGCAAAAAAAAAAAAAAAAGAATTGTGTTTGAAATTGGAGATGAGTCCGATGTATGAATTCTAGTATATGAATTTTATGGTGTCTGTTCAACTTTTGCTTATTTCCTGATTCTCTTCTGTGTTTCAAAGAGCTGTGTTTGGTAGGCAGAATCTTCAAATAATGGCATTACAGTATATGCTAATTAAATATTCTTTATATTTAACATATATAGTACATGTAGTATATGCTCATTAAATATTTTTGATTTGACTAAACATTCTGATACCTATAGAAGAAAATTATTTATAAGGGAATGATTATGACTGGCTTTTTTTTGTTGTTATATAGCTTTAAGGAATTGCTTAGTTACTAATTTCAATCATTTCAATGACCTTAGTGTGAAAAGATACAGGAACACCCTAGGTCTTTTGAAAAGTTATATGTGGTAATAATTCTTCCAAGTTTTAAAATTTTTTTAGTAGTCTCTCATTAAAGATCTCAGTCATTAATACTTAAATTAAAAAGATTTCTTTTGGACTAATTCTTAGTGTGATTAAATATGATTCGATATATATACACAAAGGACTATAATTTATAACTGCTTCAAAATAAGTGTTCCTTTCCCACAATCACATTTCTCCCCACATTATGTTTTAATGTGAGGCTGCTTTTCTTAATCACATAGGTTATTATATGTATTAATGTTTCACAAATGCTTTTCTAATGAACTCCTTCTTACTTGTTTTTCTTTTGTTAATTCGAATTTCTTTTGTTAATTCGAACAGAGGAGAACATAACATTTTTCTGGACTAACTGAGCAATTTGGATTGGTTATTATTGTGCCTGAAACGACTATAATATGTGCCAGTGGTTTTTCAAATCTATAATTTACATGTCTGGAACTATTAGTAGTCTGATTTCACTTAATGGAATACTTTTAAATAGCCCTTTATTGGGGCTACTTTATTGGGTATTTATTGGGTAGCCCTTTATTGGGTATTTATATACATTCATTTTCTATCTCTCTCGCTTCATGGTTTTTGCATAATCAAAAAGACCACTGTGGTTGGTGATTTGAGAGAAATATATGTTGCTTATTTTTGGTGGTTATGCAAGAGCCATGGAGACTTTATATTTGATGCAGCATGGTTTTGCTGGGAGCTCCCTCTGGAGTAAAAGGAGTAAAGCACAGTTCGAGACACTGTTAACCTGACTGGGGTCACAGGGATAACTGGCTGCCATGGAGGAAAGAGAAATCCAAAAGTAAGACTAAAAAGGATGGTTTTTAATCTGTCTCAGATAAGGTTGGTAGTGGCCATTGAGATCAGATTAGATTTGCAGGAATAAGTCAGAGAACAGCATTAATGTAGTTGGGATGTCTAAATCATTAGTCATTCATTCAACCAAGAAATATCTATTGAGGATGTAATTTGTGCCAAGCTCTGTGCATATGGTCCCTGTCTTAATGCAACTTCTGTCTCAGCAGTAAGGAGTTACTAAATAGGCAAATATATGCATTGAAATAATTGCTACAAAGTCAATTGGCAAGATGCTGAAAGACAGTGAGGGTGGGCCAGGTATGGGAGGTGACAGGAAAATTGGTTAGAGACAGCCTTGCTGAGATGATATTTAAGGTGAGACCTAAAAAACAAAAAGGAGCTAGCAAAGCCAAGGGGTGGAGGGAAGATGTTTTGGGCAGAAGGTGAAGGTGCTTCTCAGGCTAATGTGAGTAAGGCAGGGATGGCCTGAGATGAGGTGGAAGTGCTGGGCAGAGGCCAGGCCATCCGGGGCCTTGTAGGCCAATAAAGGATTTTATTATAATCAATGGGAAGACACTGAGGGGTTTTAGGCAAGAGACTGACATAATCTGGTTAGCTTTCACATCACTGAGATTTTGGAAGCCCTTTGTGTACTTCTCAATTATACCCCTTTCTAGAAGTGACCACCACTCTGACTTCTGAAGCATTCGTCCTCTTGGTATATTATGTAGCTTTGCCTGTTCTTGAACTTACAAAAAGGGATCCTCACCACATGTAGAACATGATCCTTGATGCTGCATAGAGGATGGCTTGGAGGTGAGCAAGAGTGGATATGGAAGAGAGAACAGTGGCTGGCCTAAGACAGTGGAATTGGAGACCGAGATCTGTGAAGACAACGCACAGGGATCTGGAAAGAAGAGCCCTGCCCAGGGAGAAAAGGACCAGAACCACAAAATTCTCAGCATTTGTCTGTATTGCTTGAGACCCTGGCAACCCAAGTCTCCAGCCTGGGCCCCACACCTTGAAGGGCTCCACTTTGGCCCTTTTGAGGGATTCAATAGGATGTAAGTAGTCAGTGAGGGAGGCTCAAGGCCAATCACAAAACCTTGCCAGTTGGTAAACACTGAAGTCCAAGGGAAAGGGGACATCCTGAGAACTCAGAGAGAATATACCTCAGGTAGCATTTCATGCAAGGGCCATTACCTATCAGAAATCTTATGCTTTGTGTCTTCAATAAAATATAAGAAGAAAGAGCCTCACTGAAACTAGACCAGAAAACCAAATAGATAAGATAGGCCTGGATGAAATATTAAAAACAAACAAGCAAAGAAACAAAGAATGAGATAACAAAGATCAACTGTCACTTTCTTAAGGTGGGGCTCTCCCCCAATTGCGGGGCATCTGCGATAGCCCCAATTTCCAGTCACTCTTCATTACAGCACCTTGCTTTGTTTTTTTTTTTATGATACATCATCATGAATTTATCTTGCTAATTTATTTGTTTATTTGTCTATGGCTTGTCTTTTCCCAGTAGAATATAAGGTCCATGAGAATATGAATATTTCTTCTTTGCTCACCCCTGAATCCTCGGCACCTGGAATAGTGTCCACCACAAAGTAGCTCAGTGAATACTTGTTCAGTGACTGAATACAATGTCAACAACATGCAAATGGGATTGGCTAACATGGGAAAATTTCAAGGGAATCCAAATTATAATAGCAGAATTGAAATGCTTATTTGAGTTAATAAATAAGTATTTTTTTAATACAAGAGGTCAGGATTGACAAATCACTGGAAAAGAATAGACAGGCCATAAGTGGACCAACACTTACCCAGTTATTTGTTTTTCAACAAAGGTGCCAAAGTGATCCAAGGAGAAAAAAGAACTTTTGAATAGATGGGACGATGATAAAATGAACTTCAACTGCTACCACATACGAAAATCATTGAGCTAGATCACAGAGCCAAATGTAAACACTAAAACGCTACAGCTTTTAGATGAAAACATAGGGGGATATATTCCTGATTTGTGGGTAGGCAGAGGTTTCTTATATCACAGAAAGCAGTAACCTTAAAACTAAAAGAAATGACAAATAAGACTTCATCAAAACTAAAAACATCTGCTCATCAAAAGACATCATAAAGAAAATGAGTAAGCAAGGTACAGATTTGGAGAAAACATTTACAATACATATATCTTACCAGGATCAGTATCCAGGCTATATGAAGAGAACTCCTACCACTCAATAATAAAAAGGCAAGCAATCCAATTAAAAGAGGGCAGAAATTTGGACAGCTCACAAAAGATATACAAATAGTAAATAAACACATGCAAAAATATACATTATTAGTCATCAAGGAAATTAAAATTAAAACCACAACGTAATATTTACCAAAATGGCTAATGTTGAAAACAGTGATGGCATCAAGTATCGATGAGACTGTGAAACAACTATAACTTTCATAATTACTTGGTAGGAGAGTACAATGGGACACCACATTGGAAGGAAAACATATTTGGCAATTTCTTATAAAACTAAATACACACTGACCTTTTAAAAATGATTATTTATTTATTTTGAGAGAGAGAGAATGTGTGAGCATATGCATGCTTGCAACACGTGCATGAACAGAAGATGGGCAGACAGACAGGAAGAGACAGAGAATCTCAGGCAGGCTCTGCACTGATGTAGCGTTCGGTCCCACCAACTGTGAGATCATGACCTGAGCCAATATCAAGAGCCGAATGCTTAAGTGACTAGCCACCCAGGCACCCCTGCACACTGACCTTTTGATTTAGTAATTCTAATACTAGGTACTAGCCCCAGAGAAATAAAAGCATATGTTTATAAAAATACTTATACAAAAATGTTCATAGCAGCCTTATTCATATAGCCCCAAACCGGAAATAGCCTACATATTGATCAATGGAAGGATGGGTAAACAAAAAAATTGTGGTATAATCCCACAATGAAACACTAATCATCAATTAAAAGGAACAAACTTATATACCCAATACGGGTAACTGTCAAATGGATTGTGTGGGTTGAAAGAAGACTTAAACAAAGGAGTTCATACTGTGTAATTTAATTTATGTGAAATTCTAGAATGGGTAAAACTAATCTATGGTGGAAAAGTCAGACCAATGGTTATCTCTAGAGGTGGTGGTGGGTGACTCTGGGAAGAAGCAGGTGGGAACACTTCCTGCAGTGTCAAGGTGTATTAGTGAAAAATAACAAAATTGTTGTTTTAAAACTATTAAGTTTTGAGGTGGTGATGGACATGATTAGGGTACCAAAACAAAAACTATGTCTAAATAAGTATTAAAAATACAGTTATATTAGTACTGAAAAATATGAGTAGTACTTTTAAAATAATAACTGCACTGTATAAATTTAACAGTTTGCTCATGATAATGTAATTAAAATCTTATAATGCATAAACAAAACCAGGCAACTGAGGGTTAAGTGCACACAATTCATTTTCCTGCGTAGTAAGGAGTTAAAAGATACTGGCTCATTTTTGTTTTTAATAATTATAGAAATCTTGATTAAAAAATGCTTTTGTGAAAGAAGCATAATAAATAACTTCCACTTCGTTGGAGTCCAAAATCAAGCAAAATAGAATCCACATAGTAAAGCTCAGAAAAAAGCAAAACATAAAAAAGTAAAAACTCAGGACGAATAAGGTAACATATGTAAAATCAAATCCTTCATCAAAAACAAAGATTCTCATATTGAATTTAAAGATTAAATTCAGATGTATGTAGTTTACAACAAATATATTGAAAACAAAATAACCCAGAAGTAATAAGAAGTTGTTAAGAGCAGTGAGAAATAGAGACACGTTACATTTAAGGGAACAACAAGAACGATGGCAGGTTTTTCATTAGTAATAGTGAAAGCCAGAAGACAGTGATCTCTTAAAAGGGTTGAAAGAAAAATGAAAATTGTCAACCCAAATGATAAGGTGGTTAGTTCTAAGCACTGGTTACCACTGATTTTTCAATTTCTTCTCATAAAAACATTCTGCATCTTCCATAACAATAATACTTTGATTTAATAACATTAAATAACATCTTTTTAAAAACCATTTAAAAAAGAACAAGTAAAAAAAAATATTATCTTATATGGGTCATACTTAGTATAGAAAAATCATAAGAAAACTATTGGACTAATCTTTATCTTCATATAAGCTACTTACATTATCAGTACCATGTTTTTACTAGTCTTTGTAAAATATTTATACTTGAAGATCAACTAACACAACAGCGATTTTATGCAAAATAACCTTTTGTAGAGATTAAAAGGAAGGAACCATCACATCTGTTGGGGGCAGATCAGGAAACATATATGGAAAAGATGAAATTTGATGTTTGTTAGAAGGTACTTTAAGCAAATGGAGAAAATACCCAGAGTGGGAGTCTTGGGATATTTTTGAGAAACACAAAATAACAGTCTTTTTTCTAGAAGATGGAAGTGAGAGCTGAAGCAAAAAGATTGCTGTCAATAGTGGAAAATTTTGAAAGCTCTAATTTGCAGGCAGTGGGGAGCCACTGATGGTTTCAGAGCACAGATATGATCAGTATTGCATTTTAGGAAAATAAATCTGTATGTTGAGTGTACCATGGGTCAGGAAAGAAGAAACCAGAGCCAGGATCCTCAGCTTGGGTGTGCAGAATTAAACCAGGAAGAGGAAATAAAGACCTGAACCATGAACACAGAGGCACAGCAAGAACAAAACTGACTGGGACTGGTAAGTGTCTGGATGTGAAAAGCCATGGAGAGAAGTTAAAGATAAACCACGATATATAAAAACATCGTATCAGTATTCTGTTAATAACATATATTTGTTTTTTAATGGAGATTGTAATTGCTAGATATGTTAAGTCTAAACTTTTGTAGGTACACAGAATAACCAAGAATTAGCTGGAATAAAAGTCTGCTACCAAAAGTAGCAAGTGGAAAAGTGGAAGCACACACTAGCCACTTAATTGGTCTTTACTGTGCTACACATCCAAAGAAGAAGAAGTTCAAGAAAGTTGGTATGATTGTTCTCTTAAGCCCCTTTTGACAGCCACAATTATTTGATCGTAATTTATAAACTGGCTCAGTAGGAGCCCAGAATTCTCACAGAGAACAGCTTCCAAAGTGTTGTTTGTTTTTAAAGTTACTTAAAGTGTAGTAGTGGCTACAATGGGGAACTAATAACCACATAAACATTTGAGGGAAGTAGTTCATTTGGGTTTCCTCTTTCTCCTTTCTTCAAAAGAAGTGTTTACATAATGCAACGTATTTTCAGTAAAGAAGAATTTACAAATGGGAACAATTCCACTTCTGCTGATGTTTTGAATTTGGTCTTGTAATTGATAACCTATATCCACTGAACCTGCAAATAAACAAGGATTTTCCAAGGGTAGACATTTATCATTTGGACAATCACTGGATCACGTTCTGACAGTAACTTGGTCTGGAAAGCCATTTTGGTATATAACAGCATATTTTACTGCAAATAATTACTTTTTAATTATTTGTTTAAAAAATGTTTATTCATTTGAGAGGGAGAGCACAAGTCGGGGAGGGGCAGAGAGAGAGAATCCCATTGGACTTGATCTCACGAACCATGAGATCATGACCTGAGCTTAAATCGAGAGTCAGATGCTTAACTGATTGAGACACCTAGGTGCCCCGATAACAGCATGTTTAAATGGGACTCTTTCTGTCTGACTTTATAGTTGAGAACAACAGATACTGCATTCTAAAAGGAGAGGCTAGACCTTCTAGGCTACCAATACAGGACTTGGAAAGAAGATGTCCCAAGCTAGTTCTGCTACCTTCAAGCTAAGGTGCTTTGTTGCCCATCTCTGCATTGTGTGAGACAAGGGAGATAATTCAGGAGAGAACACAATATTAAAAATTAGAGTTTTTTGAGGGTTCTTTCCAGAGAACCACTTATAGAACTTAATATGTCTTTCCCCAGAGTGTGGTGTGGGACCAGTTACTGATTCATGCCTAAAAATTCTAAAGGTTAGACAGAAGAAAAGGAAGATGGCGGCGTAGGAGGACACTGGGCTCACCCCGCGTCCTGCTGATCACTTAGATTCCACCTATACCTGCCTAAATAGCCCAGAAAACCGCCAGAGGATTAGCAGAATGGAGTCTCCAGAGCCAAGCGCAGACGAGAGGCCCACGGAAGAGGGTAGGAAGGGCGGTGAGGCGGTGCGCGCTCCACGGACTGGCGGGAGGGAGCCGGGGCGGAGGGGTGGCCTGCCGGCCAAGCAGAGCCCCCGAGTCTGGCTGGCAAAAGTGGAGGGGCCGGACAGAGTGTGTTCCGACAGCAAGTGCGACTTAGCGTCTGGGAGGTCATAAGTCAACAGCTCTGCTCAGAAAGCGGGAAGGCTGGAGGACAAAGGGAGGGAGAGTTGCTGAGCCCCCGGATGACAGAGCTCAGTTTGGTGGGGAACAAAGGCGCTCGCCAGCGCCATCTCCCTCGCCCATCCCCAGCCAAAATCCCAAAGGGAACCAGTTCCTGCCAGGGAACTTGCTCGCTCAGCGCAAAACCCAACTCTGTGCTTCTGCGGAGCCAAACCTCCGACAGCGGATCTGACTCCCTCCCGCTGCCACAGGGCCCCTCCTGAAGTGGATCACCTAAGGAGAAGCAAGCTAAGCCTGCCCCTCCTGCCCCCGTGCACCTTGCCTACCCACCCCAGCTAATACGCCAGATCCCCAGCACCACAAGCCTGGCAGTGTGCAAGTAGCCCAGACGGGCCACGCCACCCCACAGTGAATCCCGCCCCTAGGAGAGGGGAAGAGAAGGCACACACCGGTCTGACTGTGGCCCCAGCGGTGGGCTGGGGGCAGACATCAGGTCGGACTGCGGCCCCGCCCACCAACTCCAGTTATACACCACAGCACAGGGGAAGTGCCCTGCAGGTCCTCACCACTCCAGGGACTATCCAAAATGACCAAACGGAAGAATTCCCCTCAGAAGAATCTCCAGGAAATAACAACAGCTAATGAACTGATCAAAAAGGATTTAAATAATATAACAGAAAGTGAATTTAGAATAATAGTCATAAAATTAATCGCTGGGCTTGAAAACAGTATAGAGGACAGCAGAGAATCTCTTGCCACAGAGCTCAAGGGACTAAGGAACAGTCACGAGGAGCTGAAAAGCGCTTTAAACGAAATGCAAAACAAAATGGAAACCACGACAGCTCGGATTGAAGAGGCAGAGGAGAGAATAGGTGAACTAGAAGATAAAGTTATGGAAAAAGAGGAAGCTGAGAGAAAGAGAGATAAAAAAATCCAGGAGTATGAGGGAAAAATTAGAGAACTAAGTGATACACTAAAAAGAAATAATATACGCATAATTGGTATCCCAGAGGAGGAAGAGAGAGAGAAAGGTGCTGAAGGGGTACTTGAAGAAATTATAGCTGAGAACTTCCCTGAACCGGGGAAGGAAAAAGGCATTGAAATCCAAGAGGCACAGAGAACTCCCTTCAGACGTAACTTGAATCGATCTTCTGCATGACATATCATAGTGAAACTGGCAAAATACAAGGATAAAGAGAAAATTCTGAAAGCAGCGAGGGATAAACGTGCCCTCACATATAAAGGGAGACCTATAAGACTCGTGACTGATCTCTCCTTTGAAACTTGGCAGGCCAGAAAGGCTTGGCACGATATCTTCAGTGTGCTAAACAGGAAAAATATGCAGCCGAGAATCCTTTATCCAGCAAGTCTGTCATTTAGAATAGAAGGAGAGATAAAGGTCTTCCCAAACAAACAAAAACTGAAGGAATTTGTCACCACTAAACCAGCCCTACAAGAGATCCTAAGGGGGATCCTGTGAGACAAAGTACCAGGGACATCACTACAAGCATAAAACATACAGACATCACAATGACTCTAAACCCGTATCTTTCTATAATAACACTGAATGTAAATGGATTAAATGCGCCAACCAAAAGACATAGGGTATCAGAATGGATAAAAAAACAAGACCCATCTATTTGCTGTCTACAAGAGACTCATTTTAGACCTGAGGACACCCTTAGATTGAGAGTGAGGGGATGGAGAACTATTTATCATGCTACTGGAAGCCAAAAGAAAGCTGGAGTAGCCATACTTATATCAGACAAACTAGACTTTAAATTAAAGGCTGTAACAAGAGATGAAGAAGGGCATTATATAATAATCACAGGGTCTATCCATCAGGAAGAGCTAACAATTATAAATGTCTATGCGCTGAATACCGGAGCCCCCAGATATATAAAACAATTACTCATAAACATAAGCAACCTTATTGATAAGAATGTGGTCATTGCAGGGGACTTTAACACCCCACTTACAGAAATGGATAGATCATCTAGACACACAGTCAATAAAGAAACAAGGGCCCTGAATGATACACTGGATCAGATGGACTTGACAGATATATTTAGAACTCTGCATCCCAAAGCAACAGAATATACTTTCTTCTCGAGTGCACATGGAACATTCTCCAAGATAGATCATATACTGGGTCACAAAACAGCCCTTCATAACTATACAAGAATTGAAATTATACCATGCATACTTTCAGACCTTCAGACCACAATGCTATGAAGCTTGAAATCAACCACAGGAAAAAGTCTGGAAAACCTCCAAAAGCATGGAGGTGAAAGAACACCCTACTAACGACTGAGTGGGTCAACCAGGCAATTAGAGAAGAAATTAAAATATATATGGAAACAAACGAAAATGAAAATACAACAATCCAAACGCTTTGGGATGCAGCGAAGGCAGTCCTGAGAGGAAAATACATTGCAATCCAGGCCTATCTCAAGAAACAAGAAAAATCCCAAATACAAAATCTAACAGCACACCTAAAGGAAATAGAAGCAGAACAGCAAAGGCAGCCTAAACCCAGCAGAAGAAGAGAAATCATAAAGATCAGAGCAGAAATAAACAATATAGAATCTAAAAAAACTGTAGAGCAGATCAACGAAACCAAGAGTTGGTTTTTTGAAAAAATTAACAAAATTGACAAACCTCTAGCCAGGCTTCTCAAAAAGAAAAGGGAGATGACCCAAATAGATAAAATCATGAATGAAAATGGAATTATTACAACCAATCCCTCAGAGATACAAATGATTATCAGGGAATACTATGAAAAATTATATGCCAGCAAATTGGACAACCTGGAAGAAATGGACAAATTCCTAAACACCCACACGCTTCCAAAACTCAATCAGGAGGAAATAGAAAGCTTGAACAGACCCATAACCAGCGCAGAAATTGAATCGGTTATCAAAAATCTCCCAACAAGTAAGAGTCCAGGACCAGATGGCTTCCCAGGGGAGTTCTACCAGACGTTTAAAGCAGAGATAATACCTATCCTTCTCAAGCTATTCCAAGAAATAGAAAGGGAAGGAAAACTTCCAGACTCATTCTATGAAGCCAGTATTACTTTGATTCCCAAACCAGACAGAGACCCAGTAAAAAAAGAGAACTACAGGCCAATATCCCTGATGAATATGGATGCAAAAATTCTCAGTAAGATACTAGCAAATCGAATTCAACAGCATATAAAAAGAATTATTCACCATGCTCAAGTGGGATTCATTCCTGGGCTGCAGGGCTGGTTCAACATTCGCAAATCAATCAACACGATACATCACATTCATAAAAGAAAAGATAAGAACCATATGATCCTGTCAATCAATGCAGAAAAGGCCTTTGACAAAATTCAGCACCCTTTCTTAATAAAAACCCTTCAGAAAGTCGGGATAGAAGGAACATACTTAAACATCATAAAAGCCATTTATGAAAAGCCCACAGCTAACATCATCCTCAACGGGGAAAAACTGAGAGCTTTTTCCCTGAGATCAGGAACACGACAGGGATGCCCACTCTCACTGCTGTTGTTTAACATAGTGTTGGAAGTTCTAGCATCAGCAATCAGAGAACAAAAGGAAATCAAAGGCATCAAAATTGGCAAAGATGAAGTCAAGCTTTCGCTTTTTGCAGATGACATGATATTATACATGGAAAATCCGGTAGACTCCACCAAAAGCCTGCTAGAACTGATACATGAATTCAGCAAAGTTGCAGGATACAAAATCAATGTACAGAAATCAGTTGCATTCTTATACACTAACAATAAAGCAACAGAAAGACAAAGAAACTGATCCCATTCACAATTGCACCAAGAAGCATAAAATACCTAGGAATAAATCTAACCAAAGATGTAAAAGATCTGTATGCTGAAAACTATAGAAAGCTTATGAAGGTAATTGAAGAAGATATAAAGAAATGGAAAGACATTCCCTGCTCATGGATTAGAAGAATAAATATTGTCAAAATGTCAATACTACCCAAAGCTATCTACACATTCAATGCAATCCCACTCAAAATTGCACCAGCATTCTTCTCGAAACTAGAACAAGCAATCCTAAAATTCATATGGAACCACAAAAGGCCCCAAATAGTCAAAGTAATTTTGAAGAAGAAGACCAAAGCAGGAGGCATCACAATCCCAGACTTTAGCCTCTACTACAAAGCTGTCATCATCAAGACAGCATGGTATTGGCACAAAAACAGACACATAGACCAATGGAATAGAATAGAAACCCCAGAACTAGACCCACAAACGTATGGCCAACTAATCTTTGACAAAGCAGGAAAGAACATCCAACTGAAAAAAGACAGTCTCTTTAACAAATGGTGCTGGGAGAACTGGACAGCAACATGCAGAAGGTTGAAACTAGACCACTTTCTCACACCATTCACAAAAATAAACTCAAAATGGATAAAGGACCTGAATGTGAGACAGGAAACCATCAAAACCCTAGAGGAGAAAGCAGGAAAAGACCTCTCTGACCTCAGCCGTAGCAATCTCTTACTTGACACATCCCCAAAGGCAAGGGAATTAAAAGCAAAAATGAACTACTGGGACCTTATGAAGATAAAAAGCTTCTGCACAGCAAAGGAAACAACCAACAAAACGAAAAGGCAACCAACGGAATGGGAAAAGATATTTGCAAATGACATATCGGACAAAGGGCTAGTATCCAAAATCTATAAAGAGCTCACCAAACTTCACACCCGAAAAACAAATAACCCAGTGAAGAAATGGGCAGAAAACATGAATAGACACTTCTCTAAAGAAGACATCCAGATGGCCAACAGGCACATGAAAAGATGTTCAGCGTCACTCCTTATCAGGGAAATACAAATCAAAACCACACTCAGATATCACCTCACACCAGTCAGAGTGGCCAAAATGAAGAAATCAGGAGACTATAGATGCTGGAGAGGATGTGGAGAAACGGGAACCCTCTTGCACTGTTGGTGGGAATGCAAACTGGTGCAGCTGCTCTGGAAAACAGTGTGGAGGTTCCTCAGAAAATTAAAAATAGACCTACCCTATGACCCAGCAATAGCACTGCTAGGAATTTACCCAAGGGATACAGGAGTACTGATGCATAGGGGCACTTGTACCCCAATGTTTATAGCAGCACTCTCAACAATAGCCAAATTATGGAAAGAGCCTAAATGTCCATCAACTGATGAATGGATAAAGAAATTGTGGTTTATATACACAATGGAACACTACGTGGCAATGAGAAAGAATGAAATATGGCCTTTTGTAGCAACGTGGATGGAACTGGAGAGTGTGATGCTAAGTGAAATAAGCCACACAGAGAAAGACAGATACCATATGGTTTCACTCTTATGTGGATCCTGAGAAACTTAACAGAAACCCATCGGCGGTGGGGGGGAAGGAAAAAAAAAAAAGAGGTTAGAGTGGGAGAGAGCCAAAGCATAAGAGACTCTTAAAAACTGAGAACAAACTGAGAGTTGATGGGGGGTGGGAGGGAGGGGAGGGTGGGTGATGGGTATTGAGGAGGGCACCTTTTGGGATGAGCACTGGGTGTTGTATGGAAACCAATTTGACAATAAATTTCATATATTGAAAAAAAAATTCTAAAGGTTAGTGGGCAGGAAGAGAGGGCTGCTTCGTGCAACCTAAAGGTCCAACACATGTGGCTGTCCAGGGGCCAAATGGATCTGTGAAAGATGCACAGGCTTAAAAAGACTCAGATCAGGAAGCAATGAGTGGATGAACAAAATATGGTATATTCTTACAGTGGAATATTATTCAGTCCTAAAAAAAATAAGGAAATTCTGACACAAACTACAACATGAATGACCCTTGAAGACATTATGGTAAGTGAAATAAGTCAGTCACAAAAGGACAAATACTGTCCTTACATGATACTGATTCTACTTACATGAGGTATGTAGAGGAGTCAAGTTCATAGCCATAAAGTGGAATAGTGGCTGCCAAGGGCTAGAGAGGGGAATGAGGAGTTAGTGTCTCATGGGCACAGAGTTTTCGTTTGGGAAGATGAAACCGTTCCAGAGATGGGTGGTGGTGATGATTGTTCAACATTGTGAATGTTATTTAGTGCCACTGAACTGTACACTTAAAAATGGTAAATTTTATGTTGCGTTTATTTGACCACAATAAATAAAAGAGAAAAATGTGGGCCACCAGAAGCCAGGGCCCGAGAGACAATTATAACCTGTCAGTCAGGAGAGGTAAACCTACATCAGGGACTGACAACGGGAGATTTCTAGGCTCCAGAATTCTCTGAAGAATTTATGAAAGCAACTCACAATTAAAAAAATGTTGGTGCTTGACATAGAGGGCCTTGAAACCAGGTTAGAGTATGAGTTTGCTCTTTATCCTACTTCCATCTTGCTCTCTACACCTGTCTTGGGGAGGAGGTAAAGTGAAGAAGAGCAAGGAAGCTCACTATGACCTTCTCCTGATCATAGCTTCTAATCTCAGGGAAAGAGAGGAGCTCGGAGGCTATTTAACACCTGAGTGTGTCACAAGAGCCATGTAACGTACCAGAGAGTTCATCCAAGAGTAGGGAAGTTTGATTCCAGAGAGTAGGTCTAAAGGAAGAGGGATGAAAAATAATGGAGTGACATTCTGTTGGCATCCTGAGTCTAGCTGTGTCAATCACCCAGTTAGAGAAAATTTTCCCCTTGGAGCTTAGGAGATTACGCACGGTAGAATCATGTCTTTCACTTCTCTCTTTTTTCCTTATCTTCAGGAAGCCAGGTTGGCTCCTTAATCATCATCAAAAGGAATACCTGAGGGGAGATGATACCTTGGAAGAGATCCCCCCTAAAATAAGTAAACAGAAAAGACTGGTCCTCATGACCTATAAAGGAGAAAGGGAATACAGAGGTGTGCTATGCAAGTCTGTGGTCAGCAAGACTGCCAATAAGGTGACTGCCACCTTTTCCATCACAGCCTAAGCTTTTCCCTTTTGGAAAGCTGACACGGCAGCCCAGAAACATTATTTGTGGCTGTAAGCATTCACTTATTCAATATACTTTTGGTTTTATAGGTAAACCACTGAAAGGAATAAAGAATAGATAGCAGAGAATAGATAGCATGTTCTAGCAGAGGAAAACATACAAAGTCACAATTAACGATAACATAGGATGAAGTCAGGAGCAAGTAAGCATGGGATTAGAAGATTTATAGAAAAGATTACATTTAAGGTGAGCTTTGAATGACAGAACAACTTTGAGGGGAGGCAGCATAATTGGAACAGAGAATAACTGAAGCAGGGAAGGTGTTAGAGATCAGATGGCAGAGAAGCAGGTGGCTGATCTGTAGACTACGATGTAGGTGAGTTTGTAAGTAGCACAGAATGCTCTGAAAAGAGAAATGAGAGCTGGGGGCAGGAAGATAGTTTGATATGAAATTTCAAAGGGCCCCGAGGGCCAGGAAGTTGGTACTCTGATAGATAATGGGGGAATAATTTAGGATCCGTGAGTGGGTGAGTGATGCAATCTGAAATACGCTTTAGAAAGAACAGACAGGTGGGTATTACGATTGTTCCGTCAAGAGGTAAGGAAGCCCTTAAGTAGGATGGCTGCTATGGCTATTGGAAAGGAGGAAATGGATGGGAGAGGCTTTGGGGAGGTAGAGTAAATGGGGCTTGACTTCTGACTACATATGCCCTTTCTACACCCTCTGTCTGACCCTCGTCCCTTTCCTCATCTGGTCATAGAGGGGTATTAGGTGTCCCTTAATACACTGACTTATATTTTCCGGGAAATTTCTCATCAGTATCCAGCAAGGCTTCATTTGCAATATCTATGAAAGACACCCCAAAGGACAATTCTTGGTGTGCAAAATGAAGAAGTAATATTCTGATTTCCATTCATGTTGTATTTGCTCTGTGTTCTGGAATTTCAGGTGAAGTTTCCCTCTTTTATCATGGGATTCTTACACTCAGAAAATGTGAACATACATTAGTATACTTCCCGTGAAGCTCTTGGCACTCAGACAGAATGGAAATCAGGATAAAACAATTAAAGTTATGAAAAATGATAGTAAATTCCCCTCTTTGTTCCATTATTCAGCTTTAAGAGCATCTCAGCTCTCTAAGAGTCATCGAGTATTAGTTTTATATATTTAGGAAACAGACTTTTAAATAGAATTACATAACTAAATTATAAGAACTTAAGAAAAGCAATAATCAAAATAATAGTGCTTTATAATTCAATTGTTAAACAAAATCCAGACAATGTATTAGTCACTTCATTTTTTAAAGGCCAAAAAAGTAGAAAGCATATCATATGTTTATATTTTTATTTTTCACCATTTGTGGATTAGGTTAAAATGAGCTTAAGTTGCCAGTATGTGGCAACGGGGAAGAGACCCCATAGCATGGGAGATCTTCTGGGGAGGCTTTCCCCTTGGGGATGTACAGCTTTTGAAGACCTGCATAGCTATTTTTAACATGGGAAATTCTGTATTTACAGTGCCTGGTCTTTTCTATAGAAACATATAGGGCAGTGGGAAGCAGAGGCAAGCAGTAGGGGCAAGGAGTAGGGGGCAATGGCAAGCAGCGGCTCACTGCAGCCCAGCAGCTATAGCTCCAATGCTGCTGGGATGCTCAGTGGTGGAACACAGGATGTGCCCAGGATCTGGGAAACTGGGGATCTGTCTTCAGCTCAAACTTTAAGCAGGAAACGATCTTCCCCATAAAAGGGGCAAAAAATTACACCTCCTCCCCAGCCCCTCAATCAGAACAGTTTTATAAGCAATTCTTGGGCAGAGCATTCAGAACTCAGTGCAGGTTAAGGGCAGCAAGCGCTCTGGTTAATAGAACAGCCAGCTTTTATTAAGTGCTAACTGTAACTAAACACTCTCTAAATACTTTTCCTGCAACTGTTTTATCACTCTGTTAAAACACCTTTCTTACCAAACCCATCTAACACGTGCAACAACTGAGATTGCGAAGTTAAGTAGCTTCCCTAAGATCCACAGCTACTGAACACAGATTCAGTCCTAACTAGACTGATCAGACTAATGTAAAAGACAAGGCTCTAAATCTTTTCCTCGCATTGCCTCTCGCTCAGATAAAGCCAGCAGCCTCCTGCAGGGGATACTGATACACAGCAAGGTGTGCCTTAGAAGTGCACTTCCTGTGAACCCTGGACACTTCGGCAAGCATCCGTAAGACGTAAACTTCCCAGAGAACAGGGGAAATACTTCCAGAGAATGCACCAAGGTAGTATTTTTATTAAAAATGCCTGAGAGAAAGGGTTCTTAAAAGACAAGAGAATGCTGTGCTATCTCTCAAGAGTCTCCTGAACACACAGGAAAAAAATGTATTCACATTACCTCTCCAGGCCATGAAATATGTGTGCTCGCTTTCTGGGGAGGGAAAGCCTTCTGGGGTGGTTATTGTCACTGGGGGCTGTGGGATGGATTACTTGCCTTCACTCTTGTTGCCAGCTGAAAAAAACACACTGCAAAAAGATTATGGGGATGGTAAAGCTACACTTAGACAAAGATCTTATGCAAGATCAAGCAGAAAACAACCTGAAGAGACTAAGTAAAAATGAGACAACACGAGTGGAAGAGGAGCCTGCCCAGATCCAAGTGAGGAATCTTCCCTTAGCCACAATGGAAAAAAAGGGGAAGGTCACCCCACGTTCTTGGGGAGAAGGAGGAGATGATATAAGGATAGCACTGTGTGTGGTTCTGTCCCCTCTGGTTAGTGTGTTCTCTCTCTCTCTCTCTCTCTCTCTCTCTCTCCTCTGTTATTGTTGCTGTTGTTATCATCATCATCATCATCATCATTACTTTACCTTAAAACATTTGTTGGATCATTTACATTCCTATCAAGTAGCTTAAATCCTTTATTGGAATAGGCTGGTTATAAATACATACTTTTAATAGAAATATGCACCTTAAATTATATTATTCACATGCATCTATAATATTTATAAATTTTAAAAATATATAATCATTCAGAAGCTAATGTATACTATAGTATAAGAAGATCTCACTCCTGAGTTTGGGTTTAGTAGTTCTCAACAAAACACTTTTTGTCTTTGTAAAGCCCTGAGATAAGAAATCCTTCCAGATATTCTTGCATATGCATTCCTGGATGAGAGAGTGGGGTGGATGCCACCCGATCATTAGAGATGGGAATGTGGTATCTGGTGGGGTAGGGGTTGAGTGGAGCAGGGAGGGAGGAAACCAAGATGGCAACACCAGAATTCTGATCGGGAAAGCACACAGAACATGTAAGTCCACACATACAAGCAACTTCTGAAAGGGTGAGACTACCACAATACTTGGGCTGGAAATTTGGGAGTGTCAGTAATAATTTTTGTATGTCAGGGCAGAAGGTAACAGAGTGGTCTATGAACCCAAACGAGCAATTCATGGGTGAGGACACCGTGGCTGTATTAGAATTTTCTAGGTCGATGACTAGCGGTGGTGCCAGTCAGAGAGTGGCCTCTCCTTGGTGAATGGCAATTCCTGCTTCAGCCCACTGATTCCACCCCCTTCCCAACAGGATGGAGACCCACCAGGAGGTGGGCGAGGAGTGCGTATGTGGGTATATATGAGATGCTCTGTATGTGTGAAGTCCAACACGACAACATGAAGTAGAGTTTGTGTGGGACTAGTGTATAGTGTGTCCTTTTTTACAGATGCAGAAACTAAAGTTTTTAAAGAAACAAAAGCTGAGTGAGGCAACCCTGTGGAGGTCAAAATTTGAAGATGGTGGAGTCATGACAACATTTGCTGTTCCAAATCCCTGTCCTTTGTTCTTTCTCACAATCTATGGTGATTTCTCAGTAATAAACACATTACTGCAAGTAATAATATAGCAATTATTGTCCTTACTGTAATTTTGTTGATGGAGTATTAAAATCTTCTCTTATATTATCTCATTTAATTCTCACACTTGAGGTAGGTGACGGAGTCAGGATGTGAAAATACTTCTGCACATAGACCTAATGGTCTATTAGTGATTCTTATTCATTGCATATCCACAGTTCATTTACTTATTAATTCATCCTGGATGTATTATTTTTATTCCTTGTTGTAAAGATATTACATATAAACAAAGCAGGACTCCGAGGGAGAGCCAAAAAAAAAAAATCCTTTTCGTTGGGCAGGGGAATCTCTTTCTTCCATCCTTTCTTTCCTCTTTCTGTCTCTTCCTCCCTTCCTCCATCCATCCCCAAACCATTTAATAAAAGCATTCTCTGTGCTAAGTGCCCTGCTAGGCACTAGGGAATAAGATTATAAAAAAGATAAAATCCCTGTGCTTCCAAGGTTCATGGTCTAATTAAGGGTAGAAAAGTATATCGGTAAATAACTGATTTTAGGTCTTTTAGTCTTAAATCAGAGTACTTCAGGTACCACTGTGTTGCTTACTTATCCTCTCCCTCGGTTTTATCTTTCTACCAATATCTCACTTGTTACACAGAATACTTTGAAGACTGTACATGTATTATATTATCATGTTCTAGATAATGTCACATATCATTGATATTTTATCTGCCCTAGTTAAGAAGTATTTCACAGATAGAAAAAAGAATCTTTGATAATGGCTATAGACCAGAAGTTGGGACAATAGGTCTTGGGTCAAAACAAGGAGATTCAGGGGAGAGCACTATAGTCTTAGAACCTAGTCTGAGAGGAGATGCAGGTCAGGCCTGGGAAACAGGTCGGAGCTCTTGGTGGGATGTACACATGTGTAGTGGGGGAGCTAGATAATGCCCGGAGTAGCCTGTCCCCACCTGGGTCACATGTCTTTGTAGTGAAGTTTTCTTCTGTGGTATGAGAAGTTGTGCATTTCCAGACTATCTATACATATTCAAAATAAGTTCATAACGCATTTAACATCCTGACTATTTTTTGGATCATCCCTTTTAATAAACCTAACACATAAAATCTGTATCTAACTGTACAACGTATATGGATGGCCTTCAAGGAATCTGTGCACTCCCTAAAATTGCATGCAAAATTGTGAGCATATGAGCATTGTTAAGAGTGGGTCTGGCTTTCATCAGAGCCAAACCCATGACTCTAGAATAATTAAAGCCCAATGAATAGGTAATTAAAAATTGAGAAATTAAGGCCCATAATAAGGGCTTTTTTTCTCTCATAAAATTAGGGCTTTTTAGCATGTGATTTGGACATAAATACTGACTTACATCAAGAGCCACAGACTGTTTGGCCCAGGACTTCTTCACTTGATCGTACATAATTGTGTTGTTGATGCCAAGGCCACAGAAGATGACAAAAGCCTAGGAAAGAGAAAGCCCACTAATTAAAAACTGCAATAACTCACTGGCATAATCTAATATGAAAGCAGGCACTCATCAGAAATGGGTCTGAAAATATAATTTTATTGTACACAGAGGTAGGCCTTGGGGAAATATGCACATTAAAATTCTTAATTACTATTGTCATGTAACAGCTTTATAGCTCACATTGCACATGAGAAAAAATTGTTAATTTCATGTCATTGTGGAAAAAATGACTTTGTAAATTTAAAAACATACTTACAGTCTTACCAAATGTGTTCTTAATTCATTTAGATCGTGGACTGATTTTAGTAATTCCATTCCATTTAACTAAAGCAACCTCTTTTTAGTGGCTAGGGTATAAAATATTTTGATGAGGAAACCAAGTGACAATACCCATGAGGTAAATGTGAAAAGGAAGGAAGGTAGATTTAGAACCAGTTAGTAAAGAAGCTGTGAGATGTTCTTGGCTAGAGAAAAATAATCGTGGGGGTTTCATGTTGGTTATTTGTTGGTGCAAAGTTTATAAGGAAGCCTGTTCCAGGCCAACCTTTCCAGGTAGAGGGCAGATGGGAATAAATGGAAGCTTGAAAACCCAAGGAAGGTGATGGCCATACAGCCGGCAGAGCTGGCTCAAGGTCTCACGACTATCCATAAACGCTTGACAAATTTTGGCAAGCTGCTACTAGGAGACTATAGGTGACTCAGCTATAACCTTTGGTTCACAAATTTATTTTCTTACCTCAAAAAGTCGTTGATCTGCGTCATCAAAAGCTTTCCCATCAAGTCTATTTAACACCTGAGCCACTCCTGTGGGAAGAGTTTGGTTTATGTGGTCAGTTTCAGCACTGCTCACTGTGTTACCACAATATAATAAGCCCCGGCTGACTCCATACCTCCCCTAGGTAACTTCAGACACTCAGTTTAATCTCTGGTCTCCCTAGTGCCTGCTGTCTTTAGGAGAGGGGATCTGAGGTACACAGCAATGCAGTCGATCTTCAAGGTTGTGATATCCAAACTGGCTCACAGTGAAGCCTAAAGCTCTACCACGCATCAGTCTGAATCCTTGAAAATGTTTTTCGAGATGACTGTGCACAATCACTCTGATCTATCGGACATATATATACACATGGACATACACATACATGCAATTAGATACGTAATTGAGCTTAACTGTGTAAATACACATGTGTGTGCAAATATATATATAATTTTTTTTATTTTTTCAATCCCCTGGAACACAGTGCTTGAGTGAGGCAGTGTGGCATAGTGATTAAGAACATGGGCTCTGGTGTCACACTGTCTCAGCTCACATTTCAACTCCACCACAGCTGTTACCTTAAACAAGTCACCTAACTTTTTTAGCACTAAAATTCCTCATCTGTGGGGCGCCTGGGTGGCTCAGTCGGTTGAGCGGCCGACTTCGGCTCAGGTCACGATCTCGCGGTCCGTGAGTTCGAGCCCCGCGTCGGGCTCTGGGCTGACGGCTCAGAGCCTGGAGCCTGTTTCGGATTCTGTGTCTCCCTCTCTCTGACCCTCCCCCGTTCATGCTCTGTCTCTCTCTGTCTCAAAAATAAATAAACGTTAAAAAAGAAATTAAAAAAAAAAATAAAATAAAATAAAATTCCTCATCTGTAAAGTGGGAATTAAAACGTTAACTATCTCAGAGGGTTAGGAAGATTAAATGAGATAATGTTTGGGGGCGCCTGGGTGGGCTCAGTCAATGAAGCATCTGACTTCAGCTCAGGTCATGATCTCACGGTTCGTGGGTTCAGGCCCCTCATCAGGTTCCCTGCTGACAGCGTGGAACCTGCTTGGGATTCTCTCCCTCTCTCTCTGTCACTCTTGACTCGTGCTTTCTCTCTCTCTTAAAATAAATAAATAAACTTTAAAGAAAAAAATAAATGAGATAATGTTGGAATGTTTTAAAGTGAACATTAAAGAAGTTGGGAATTAGGACACCGTCAATCTTCAAAGCAAGGTTAGTTCTGCTTCTGCTACCAATGGGGTACATACAGTTCTAACAAACTTAATTTATGTACATTTCCTCTTTCCAAAGTTCATTTCCAGCACTGTGCCAGATGTCTCAAAACATACAGCTCTAACCAGAAAAACTGAACAATCTTGAAAAACATTCCCCTGTGTCCCCATTTAGTACAAACAAAAAAATAGCTATAATTCTAAAGCATGGTTGTGTTTTTTAAAATACCTAACTTCTCACTAGGGAGGTAAGTCATCATATGCTAGAAGACATATGTAATGAAACACAAATCTTTTAGCATGTAGTAGGCAAACTGCAGTCTTAGTTTTGAAAGCATAACAGATGTTTACTGTTACGAATGAAAGCTATGGGGCAACTGGGTGGCTTAGTGGTTAAGTGTCTGACTCTCGATTTTGGCTCAGATCATGATCTCTCCTGGTTCGTGAGTTCGAGCCCCGAGTTGGGCTCTGTGCTGTCAGCTCAGAGCCTACCTGGGATTCTCTCTCTCCCACTCTTTCTGTCCCTTCCCCACTTGCCACCCCTCCTCAAAATAAGTAAAAAATAAAAATAAAAGTTAAAAAGAAAGGAATGAAAAGCTAGGATTAGATTTGAGGTTGCCACTGGACACTAATCTTAGAATATTCTATGTTCATTAATATACCAATATTTTTCTATAAATTAAGCAAATGGATGAAAAAATTCTGTTATGGCTCAAGTCTTGACAACATTGACAGAATACTAAGTTCTTGATAAGCAGCAGTGCCTTTCAGTTTAACAGGCAATGTCAGGGGGAAGCGAAGAGAGGCAAATAGATGCACTAGTACCTAGTCCCCTAGGAAAAAAATCATGTTTTAATTGTGTTTCAATAATTTTAATAATTCCTTCACTCTTTATGACTTCTCTAACCACTGACTTCTTCCTTAGGTTTGATACTTTCCTGACTGAGGTTTTGAGGAGAGGGAAAGAAGAACAGGAGGTAGAGAAAACTTAGAAGCTCCTTTGGACCACAGTTCCATATTCTGGGTCAAGTACAGCCTATTTTATTTAAAAAAAAAAATTTTTTTTTTTAACCTTTATTTATTTTTTTTGAGACAGAGAGAGACAGAGCATGAACGGGGGAGGGGCAGAGAGAGAGGGAGACACAGAATCGGAAGCAGGCTCCAGGCTCTGAGCCATCAGCCCAGAGCCCGAGACGGGGCTCGAACTCACAGACCTCGAGATCGTGACCTGAGCTGAAGTCGGCCGCTTAACCGACTGAGCCACCCAGGCGCCCCCAGCCTATTTTAGAATCATCCAAACAGAAAGATGCATGCTCAGTATATGTCTAATAATACATGTTTTGGGGGTGCCTGGGTGGCCCTGTCAGTTGAACATTTGACTTCGGCTCAGGTCATGATCTCGCCATAGATGAGTTCGAGCCCTGGGTCAGGCTCTGTGTTGACAGCTCAGATTCTGGAGCCTGCTTTAGATTCTGTGTCTTCCTCTCTCTCTGACCCTCCCCTGCTTGCACTCTGTCTCTCTCTCAAAAATAAATAAACATTAAAAAATTAAAAAAAAAATACATGTTCTTTTTCCTTTGCACATACTCTGTGCGTAAAAGCATAGATGTAAACATAAAGATGTAATGGAAAGTCTGTATAGGAGTTAGGAGCCCTGACTTTTAATCTCTACCCTGCTACTGACTCCCTCTATGATTTTATTCTGGACTTTGCATGATACCCCCACTTCAATTTCTACAAGGTAAGATAAGAAAGTCCTATTAGTTGATTTCTGAGATCTTCTCCAACTTCAAAATTATTGGTCCTTGGTTAAAAGAATAAATATTTGTTCGTTGTTCAGATTAATGTTGATTCACCAGGAGTCTGCACTTATGAGATTAAACAAAAGAATGAAACATAGGCTGACGAGTCCTGGACATAAAAGAGGGGAGCAGGTATCAATTCTTGGTCTTTTCAGTAAGATCAAGTGTAAAAGGGGCGAGCAGGTAAAAAAGATAAGGTGTATTTTAATGTAAATTTGTCTTTATCAAAGAAGTTTGAACTACTTAGGTAATGTCTTACCAATTATTTGGTGGTTGCTATTCCAAATAGGGACACAGAGAACAGATCTTATATGAAACCCAGATATCTGGTCAGCCTAGGATATAAGAAAATAGTTAATTAAAATTAAGCAACATTTACCCATTTCTGACTTACAGCTTACCACTCTTTATAATAGACATTTTAAGATCACTTTTAAAAAGATACATTATAATCTATTTTTTAATGCATACACTCACCTGTCTCTTAATTTAAAACATCACTATGAACATCCTAAGGGGATCAAGTCCCTACCAAATATGAATCAACCAAATGACCCCATGTCAACACCACCTCCCCCAATCCCTGCAGCCACAGAGAACTGGGTGTAAAACTCTTGATCATGATCATACTACCAGACAAAAATTCTGGCAACTGTTTCTGCCCTGAGTATAAAGCATTTTAATTAAACCAGTAGTCAATGGGCACATCTGTTAGTAAAAGTGTTTTGAGCCTATAATGCTGCCATATGTATAATTAGTTTTAATACTCTATATTTTTAACATCACTAATTTACTATGTATAAAATAATATACAAAAAATTGAAGTTGCAAAAATATACAATAAATGTAGAGGTTCAGAGATCTTCTTTCTTCTAGAAGGCTGTCAGATGACATATTTAAAATATGAAGGTATAGTAACCAGGATCAACAAACATCATTCAGTAAAAGCTCCATGTAATATTAAAACTGATGGTCCACATCTGAACTGTTAGATAAGAGCTACTAAAGACTGACAGAGCATTGGTGAGTTCATATGACCTTGAGTTCTATTGAGAAAGGTCATCCTGCCATCCCAGTACTATAGGAAAAACAATAAGATATCAAGGTTTTAGATCATGATTATTGGGGTAAAAAGGTACTGTAATATTTTAAAACATTGTAGCACTTAAGAGCTACACATTTAAAACATTTGAAATTGGAAGTTAATTTACACACCTAAATTTTATGTTTGGATTGTTTTGGTTTTCCTCTGAGAAAATAATCTTCCAGATGTCTTCTATTCTTGATACCAATATGTAAGTTTCTTTTTTTAAAGTAATTTTTTTGTTTTGTTTTGTTTTGTTTTGTTCAAGAAATCTTCCTCTGCTCCTGGACCATGAAGATATTCTCCTATTCTTTTCCTAGAATCTTTATAGTTTTAACTTTCACATTTAGATCTGCAATCAAACTGGAAATGATTCTCGAGAACAGTGTGAGCTAAGAGTCAAGATTCTTCAAGTATCTATTTATCTACCACCTCCTATGCACCAGATACATTGCTGGTGTGGATATAAAAATGAAGTTGAGGATATAAAAATGAAGTTAAACAGTTGCTTGAGGAACTCACAATGTAGAGTGAAGACAGAAATAGTTAAGATAAAATAAGTGTCCAAGTAACGAATGTTTGGAACACTATAGAAAAACCAGCAACTGACTCTGTTTAGAGAAATCAAGAGCAGCTTTAGATCCTTACCAGTGAGTCTTCAGTGACAGGGATGACAGTGACGATGATGAGCTAACATTTACTGGGTGTTTGCTTCATGTCCGGCACCCTATTCGGCACCTTCTCGTGCATTATCTCATTTACTTATTAAAACAACCTTACAGGTAGGTACTGTTAACATCCTCCCTTTCAGATAAGACTCTGATATCTGCCTTGAAACTGGAGAGACTGGTTCAAAGGAAATCAGACAATAACAAACACATCCATCAAAGTTACCCTCCAAAAGAAACAAAGTGGTTTTCCTCCTCTCCCTGAGGCTAACAGTCTGAATTACAGCGATGCTAGTGAGCAGGAGGAGATTGAAGTCGATTTTCCAGGTCTAGGAGGTATAAGCTACAGACTTGGACTGGCCAGAGCAGCACTGGAACGTGTGGGTCTGTTTTGCTGACGGACACACAACTGTCAGGTGTCCTGAACCGGTGCTGAGAAGGAGGCACGATTGCTCTGCCAGCTCTGGGACCACCATGGCCCCACTCTAACCCTTCCTAGGAGATCTGAAGCAGCTGAGGAGAGAGGTCATGGTGCAAGAAGACAAGGAACATGCAGTGAGTGAAAGAAACCAGGACAGAGACGGCTTGAGAGGCTGGTGGCGAGAAAAACAAACCCTAGGCTGTTTGCCAGTGAAATAAGCAAGAATTCTGTTTACCAAAAATTATTGTAGTTCCCCAAAAGAAGTTTTTATTCTGGGGAGCTGAGAGTATGTGTTCTCCCATCCCTCCTGAGGATAGCATGGAAGTCTCTGGTTTGAGTAAGAGTGGCTGGAGTCCCTTGATGTGGGGAATACAGGAAGTTTGAGTGAGATGATCCTGAGTTCAAGTTATAATTGAGATGGCAGGGGAGAGGGCGGTTAGGGACTCATCCTGATGTCATCAGCCTCTGGTTCTAATTGATTGAGTAAAATCACCAGGGAAGAACTTGTTCAAGGAAGACACAAAAGGGCTGAAAACTGGGACATGATATTTCGGGCAGAAACATGAACACAGGGTCAGTGACAGGGAGGAAAAAGAACTCCAAAGCTCATACTCTTAACCTCCATGCTTTGTAGCATTTCTAACCTGTGAATACATTGCTACAACCTTTCTGGAAATAGATTTACTGATGTGTATCCAGAGTCCAAAATGTATAAATACCCTTGACCAATTCCTAGGTCTAGAAATTTATTCTATGGTAATTATCATAGCTATACACAAAAGTTTACATATAAACGTATAAATCATACAATTACCAATGATAGTGATATATTAGAAATAACCTGAATACTCAACTAGAGGGAGTAGGTTGAGTAAACCATAGCACATCTACACAGTGGAATATTATCCATCTAATTTAAATCATGCTATAGAAGAATATTTGTTAATGTGGAAAATTTTAACATATTAAGTGACAAGAGTGTGGGTGTCTGTGGGTGTACAAACACTTACTATATACATTGGAAAATCCTGGAAAAATTATAACCAAAGTAGTCCTCTCTGAATTGTTTGCCTATGGGAGTTTTTGTTTCTTTACTTTAAAAATAATCTTTACTTTTTAGAACAGTTTCAAGTTCACAGCAAAATGAATGCAAGTACAGAGAGTTCCCATACATCTCTTGCCCCCACACATGCACCTCAACATCTCTCAGGACCAACATCACTCACCAGAGTAGTACTTTTGTTACTACTGATGAAACCACACTGATACATCATTATCATCCCAAGTCCACAGTTTACATTAGGTTCACTTGTGATGTTGTACATTCTATGGGTTTTGACAATGGGGTCATGACATGTATCCACCATTAGAGTATCATACAGAGTAGTTTCAGTGCCTCTCAAATCCTTTGTGCTCCACCTGTTCATTCCTCTATCCATGTTCAGATCTGGCAACTACTGATCTTCCCCCTGCCCCAGCTTTACTGAGGTAGAACTGACAAATTTATAACATGCTTAATGTGTACATCATGATGATTTGATATATGTATACACTGTGAAAGTATTCTTTCGGGTTTTTAAAAAATTTTTTAAGTTTATTTATTTATTTTGAGAGAGACAGAGTCAGCACGAGTGGGGGAGGGGCTGTGGAGAGGGAGAGAGAGAATCCCAAGCAGGCTCTGTGCTGCCAGCACAGAGCCCGATGTGGGGCTCAAACCTACAAAGCTGCGAGATCATGACCTGAGCTGAAACCGAGAGTCGGACACTTAATTGACTGAGCCACCCAGGCGCCCCTGTCTTTGGGAGTTTTTAAATTACTGTTTGCGGGTGCCTGGGTGGCTTAGTCGGTTAAGTGTCTGACTTCAGCTCAGGTCATGGTCTCACGGTTCGTGGGTTCGAGCCCCACATCGGGCTCTGTGCTGACAGCTCAGAGCCTGCAGCCTCCTTCAGATTCTGTGTCTCCCTCTCTCTCTGTCCCTCTCCTGCTTGTGCTCTGTTTCTCTGTCTCTCAAATAAATAAACATTAAAAACATTAAATAAATAAACAAATAAGTAAATAAATAAATTACTACTTGTGTTTTCTAAATTTTGGATAATGAATTACTTTCCCATAAGGGAACAAGTTATTTTCTAAATAGAACTAGAGTGGAACAATAGTGTCAAATTTTGCAGAATAGTCAAACAAGATAAGCACCGAAAATGGGCTCTTGGATTTAGTAGCACAGAAGGATAACTGAAGGCAAATATAGTCAGGGCAAGAAGGGATGGGATGAGGATCAGAAGTCAAGTGGTTAGTTCTGAAGGAGAGGGAGGCCACACTGAGAGTGCAGAGCTGCATTGATCCAACACTAGAGGCTTACATGGGCTGAGCACAACAGGAGAGGCGAGGCAACAGAGGATGTTGAAAATGTCTTTTTTTTTTTTTTAAAGGTTTATTTTTGTGTGAGAGAGAGAGTGTATGTAGGGGAGGAGCAGAGAGAGAGAGAGAGGGAGACAAGGATCAGAAGTGAGCTCTGTGTGGACAGCAGCGAGCCCAATGCGGGGCTTGAACTCACAAACTGTGAAATCATGACCTGAGCCAAAGTCAGATGCTCAACTGACTGAGCCATTCAGGTGCCCTGAGAATGTCTTTAAATCGTTCTCACTGTGGATGAGGGAAGGAAGTGAGGCTGGGACTAATTGGCTATGAAAATAAGGAAGAGAGAGCAGTAATGATCAGCATGCTTGAAGAGCCCAGCAAGATGGGAGAGAGGGAGGGGAATGGCAGAGTATGATGAGGGTGAACTTTCCAAACTGAAGATCATTAGGGCAATCCCCCCACTTGTCTATCTGTAGCAATGCTGTTGTTTCTAGAAAGTTCAACTAATCCAGGTTGATTGTATAACCATATGAAATGGCAAGGGCTGGGAGCACATATCATCCCCTGCAGGGACTGCAGGAGAAGAGCACAAAATGTCTGAAGAATGAATACCAAACAAGGATGAAGAGGAATAAGAAAGTATGAAGGAAAGAATCATCTCTGTTCATCAAAGAATCCCAGGTCTCCAGATCATATCAGTCAATGGCGCTCAGAAATATTTACTGCCCTCTCAACCCTGACCAAGGCACTAGAACTCTCTGTCTCAATTTTGTCATCAATATTGATCTTGTGCAAACCAAAATGTCAACATTGGCTATCTCCAGATTTTGGTATGGTAGCTGATTCTCATCTTTTTTCCTTTGTGCTTTTTCTTATTTTCCAAGTTGTTTTATAAGAATATGAGCATGAAACGGTTTCAAAATTTGTAAGGTGTCTTACAAATGTAAATATTACTGAGAGGAATACCTGCCCCCAAATATCCACCCCACTATTCTACAAGGTCCCCACTCCATCATTCTCAGTTTAAAACTCACATCATTAGAGTCCTAATTGTTAGACCATATGAGACTAAGCAGCCTTTCTAGAAGGTTACAATTAAAATAAACATACTATCTGGTAGTGCCTACTTCTTTCCAATTAAATATCTGTATACCTAAAAATTTTGTCTAGTCTGTGTCCTGATTTGGTTTTTCCAGTTGATGGATCTACTCAGAGCCATCAAAACACACTTGTTACATTTTCCAGCCTCTCAAAGGTGGTCAAAGGAAATGTTAAATGAATCGGTGATAATGTAACACTATTCTTTAATATTCAAAATGTTTCCTTTCCCTATAAGGATATGTACAATTTAAGCTATAATCTAAAGCAATACTTTATCCCTCAAATGTCAATCTACCAGTAAGAAATTCTGGTATTAGGACAAGCTGAGGGAGACGTTCTGAAGTCAGTCCCTTCATTTTCCCGAAACTAAGTAGAGAGGCAGTTTCTTTTTGTCTACCTTACCTACACATAGGATCAGTCCTAATGGCTTCTAGAACATACCTACAAATGATTCCTTAAATTTCTGACAAAAGTACTCCTAAAGAAATAACTGACCTTTGGGCTTAGAACTGAGGCATTGTCTTCATCACCTATGTAGCAAAGTCTGTTGTACTCTTACAACCATGGGACCCCTATACTGGTCTTCATTCAGCAAAGCTACCCCATTCTATACCTTAATTCAAGTCTTAGTAATCCTCCTGACCTTTTTGCCTTCCTGGTCATCTGGAATTCTTATATCCCACCATCCAATCTTCCCTAGCAAACCCTACTCCCGGAAAAGGATCTCAAACTGGCTTACACTGAGTATCAGCACTTGAGAGATTATTGGTAGCAAATGCATTTCAGCAGGTGCACAGAGCTCTATCTCTTAATGGTTTCAATTTTGCACATTTCCCTTTGTCAGGAGCAGCAGAGCTGATAGACCATGAGGCGTTATAGAGAATAGACAATGAACTGTCCTCCTGGGCTAGCACTCAGCATTTCAGATTGTGGGGGTGCTTTGCTATGAAGATCTGACAGGCAAAATGGGCTTTAATGCTTTAAGTCAAAGGATCTTAGAGCCCAGAGTCCCATTATCCTTAAGTGCTACATGACGAGGGCAAGAACTATTGAGTTGTCTTCAACAGGCTTTGATAAGAAAAAGAAAACAACAAAACAAAACAGAGAAAGAACCTCATGTGGGAAAACTCATGGGATTGAAGCGTGACGGACTTAGGGCCATGACACCTTAGATTTAACTGTGTAACTGGGCATCAGCCACCATGGTAGAGGAGATCTGGGTGCTGATGGGTTTCTTACTGCTCTTAAATTTGTAACAAATACATTTGTCACCAAATCATCCATGCAGAAGGCGTGTCCTACATTGTAGTTATTTTCTGCCATCTCCCCTGTGCCAAACCTTTTCTATTCAAATGTTGGGTCCAATTGTTCATTCCTGCTGTAGGCAGAGGACAAACTTTGCACGTAATGGCTCTGAAAATTCTCCCCATAACAATACAAATGGGAGGAAATACTAAATTAAGCAATAGAATATTATACCTTATAATGACTAAATAACGGCTTGTTGTGCATTAGTGTATTTGTTTTAGGGTATTCTTTTGAATCTAGTATGAAAAGAAGGGCAGAAAGCTTTGCAGATAATGCACTAGAGTGCAACTAATTATTGGAGGATGAATTCATAAGCACAATGCCAGCTAAAAGCAAGACCAGAATAACTGTTTCAGGGTATTTGTAAATAGAGTATGCGCTCTAAGAAGCCACCTGATACAACAGCAGGTCATCTGAAAACGCACTTTATGTACATGCCGTTGGCACAGTCTCAAACGAGTATCTTAGGATAAAATCCAAGCAACACTCCATGCTGACCAGGGCAATAGAAAATAATCCATCTAAATTCCCCAAAGATACAGTAAGACAAGTTAATTTACTTAGATCTTACATTATTTCAATTCTAGTTTTGAGTAATAGTGTATAGTTTTTAGGGGCTCACAATAGCCTGGCAAAATATAATTTCACATCAGATATAAAGGGTCTAAAATTTTAAAATATCTTTATAATTTTGCCTGATTACAAAAACAATACAAACCCTTGGGAAATTTTTAAGTAAAAATAAAATCAAAAGCTCTAATCTTTCCATCTCTATCATGGCAACTATTGACAGTTTAGTATAAGTTCTTGCTGATCTTTTCCTACAAATATACAACATGCTTATGCATCAATTTATGATATATTCAATAACATATCATATATTCATAAATAAAATATATAAAATGTTCAACAACACTTAACAATAATGACTATTTTTTTTACTTCTTGTGTGTCTATTTATTTATTTATTTATTTTAATATGAAATTTATTGTCAAATTTGTTTCCATACAACACCCAGTGCTCATCCCAACAGGTGCCCTCCTCAATGCCCATCACCCACTTTCCCCTTAAGTACTAAACATTGTTCCAGTTGTTGGGGAGATATCAGTGAACAAAACCAACAAAATTCTCACCTTCATTGTGGTTACATTCTAGCGAGAGAAGACAGATGGCAAACAATACAAAAAAATACAGAAATAGATTACATGTTAGGAGGTGTTAGGAATTACAGAGAAAACATAGAGCAGGATGAAGGGGACTTAATATCAAGGCTGCCAGGCTTTACTAACAGGTAACATTTGAAAGATGATTTTATTTTATTTTTTTTTTTTTATTATTTATTTATTTTTTTTTTTTTTTTTTAATTTTTTAATATATGAAATTTACTGTCAAATTGGTTTCCATACAACACCCAGTGCTCATCCCAAAAGGTGCCCTCCTCAATACCCATCACCCACCCTGCCCTCCCTCCCACCCTGCCCTCCCTCCCACCCCCCATCAACCCTCAGTTTGTTCTCAGTTTTTAACAGTCTCTAATGCTTTGGCTCTCTCCCACTCTAACCTCTTTTTTTTTTTTTTCTCCTTCCCCTCCCCCATGGGTTTCTGTTATGTTTCTCAGGATCCACATAAGAGTGAAACCATATGGTATCTGTCTTTCTCTGTATGGCTTATTTCACTTAGCATCACACTCTCCAGTTCCATCCATGTTGCTACAAAAGGCCATATTTCATTTTTTCTCATTGCCACGTAGTATTCCATTGTGTATATAAACCACAATTTCTTTATCCATTCATCAGTTGATGGACATTTAGGCTCTTTCCATAATTTGGCTATTGTTGAGAGTGCCGCTATAAACATTGGGGTACAGGTGCCCCTATGCATCAATACTCCTGTATCCCTTGGATAAATTCCTAGCAGTGCTATTGCTGGGTCATAGGGTAGGTCTATTTTTAATTTTCTGAGGAACCTCCACACTGCTTTCCAGAGCGGCTGCACCAATTTGCATTCCCACCAACAGTGCAAGAGGGTTCCTGTTTCTCCACATCCTCTCCAGCATCTATAGTCTCCTGATTTCTTCATTTTGGCCACTCTGACTGGCGTGAGGTGGTATCTGAGTGTGGTTTTGATTTGTATTTCCCTGATAAGGAGCGACGTTGAACATGAAAGATGATTTTAAAGAAGTGAGGATGGGAGCACGCAGATACTGGGGGAAGAGAATTTCAGATGAGGGAATAGCCAGTGCAAAGGCCCTGAGATAGGTGTGTGAGTAGCATGTTCTAGAAATAACAAAAAGACCAGTATGGCTGGAGAAGCAGGAGTAAGGACTGGGGTTAGATAAGAGGTGCTAGATTGTGTAAGGGCATTGTAAACATCTGAAAGAATTCTGAGTCTGGCTTTTACTCTAGTGGCATAAGGAGACTTTGAAGAGTTTGTGAGCAGACTTTTGATATGCTATGACTTGAAATTTAAAAGCATCTGGTTATCTGGCTATTGTAATGAGAACAGAGTGCAAAGGAGAAGAGTGGAAGCAGAGATTAAGAGGCGATGGCCATGAAATAGTCCAGAGATGAGGGTGGCTTGGACTTGGGAAGTAGCAGTTGAGTGGTGAGAAGTGGTCAGATTCTGGATAAATTTTGCAAATAGAGCCAGTTGGACTTCCTGATGAGTTACATGTGCCAAATGAGAGAATCATGCCTATAAAATTTTTGTCGTAAGCGTCAGGAAGGATTGAGTTGCCTTAATAGAGACAGGGAAACAGAGAGAGGAGTAGACTTGGAAGAAAAAAGGTTGTGGGCTCTGTTTTGGACATGTTAGGTTTGAGGGGTCTGATTGAAAAATATGTGTATATATGTGTATGTATATATGCACATATATCATTCTATACATTATTCTATACACACTTCTTTGTGTTTTTTTTTTTTTTTTCACTTGTGGACATTTTTCCATATCAGGACATAGGGAAGATCTTATGGGATAGAGAGATTTTGTGTGGGTGCAATTTTCATCATTATTATAGTATGGTAGGCAGAATGCTAAAGATGACCTCTAAGATTCTCACCTGCCACCTTCCACTTTGTACGTATCTGGCATAATCCTCTCCACTTGAGTGTGAGCAGGACTTGTAAATATGACAGGATAATCACTTCCTTGATTAGGTTATGTTATGTGGCAGAGGTGATGGGACAGCCACTCTTGTGATTATGTAAGTCACCCCTGACATTATGTAAGCCTCTGTCACAGCCAACTGGAGTGAGATTCTCCTGTTGGCTTTGAGCAGGTGAGCCGCCATGTTGTGAGAGGGCCATATGGCTAGTACCTAAGAGCAATTTCCAGGAGCTGAGAGAGACTTTTTACCAGCAGCCAGTAAGAAAATGGAAACCTCAGTCTGCAACTGCAAGGAACTCAATTTTACCAACAACCTGAATAAGCTCTGAAAAGTGCCAAAGTACAAACGAGAATGTCACCTGACTAACACCTTACTTTTAGCCTGTGAGACCCTGGAGCAGAGAACCCAGCTATGTCACGCCCAGATTTCTCACCTACAGAAGCTGTGAGATAATAAGTAGGCGTTTGTTTTAAGCTGCTGAATTTGTGCTGACTTGTTATGTGGCAATAGAACATTAATATACATGGTATTCTGTCCAATATCTTTAGGAGCCAAGCATGGGTACTGCCTCGCAAGGAGAAAATGACTGGGAAAACTACAAAGCCCACCTACATGATAACCCATGAACATGAGTGCTTCTTCAGGCACTATAAATAAATATAATTAGGTATATATACATATTGGTCTTCCATTCTTTTCATGGAGGATGTAACAGAGTCTTGTAACAGAATAAACATATCACAATCTTCATAAGGTGGCAGAATTTAAAGCTCAGAAATTTAGTTCTGGCTCTGTGAGTATCTTATATAACCATTCTGTCATAAATTTCCACCCATAAACCAGAGTCTGGCCTTACAATCATGCATGCTATCAAGCACAGCAGGCACTACTCCTAAGAGTCAACTCAAACAGGCAGACAGAAGGCAAATAATCACTGTGGCTTGCCCTCTAAGTTGCTCTGTTTCCCACAAGGAGGGAACTCCATTAAATATTTAATACAATCACAAAGAGAACACCCAGCAGGAGGACAACTATGATTATTTGCCCCATCGCCTTCACAGCAAGCTCCTGTGGCACCTGGGATGGGCTTTATATCACATTAAAGATCCCTTTGTAGTTTCTATTAAAAGGAAGACCAACAGTTTCGAAACTGAGGTTTCAAAATAAAGATCATTCTCTTGCTGTCTACCTTTGGGCAGAGTTTGTGAGGACTTCCCAGAAGTTATTATAAGGCATGAAAGACACCAAGATTGGAAATCCAGTTTCCACTTTAGCTGTACAGCTAAGGCAAAGCTTGGTAGGATAAATTCTCTCTTATTAACAGGAAATAGCCACTGGCATCATGAATCTCCAAACTGACAAGCTTCCCATGTTAGTCTAAATTGGAGAAGAAACTACCAAATGCACACAAAAGAACGTGCTGTGGTTGGCACCCAGTTAGAGATCTGAAGAATCCACAAGATGGTTCCCGGGGAGAGTCATTCATCAGTGCTCTGGACAGTTTCATTCAGGGAGTAGGGAACACTTCCCTAGCCAGTGTCAATGATCAGGAGCATCCATTTGGGCTTAACATGAACAAAAACTAAACTCCTATTGTATTATGCCATGGAGATTTTGGAGTTTATTTATTGCCCTAACTGATACAGTGGTTTGAACGTAGGCAACAGGGCTATGTTTGAAATATACCAGTGTAATTGGCTTTTTAGCTATATGTTTTAAAGATTGGTGGGTTGTTGGGGATTGGACTGTGTGGGGAGCCCCTGAAATTTGATCATCCTTAATGTACCTTGCAAATCTGGCCTCAGGATGTCTGGCCATTCTTTTGAAGAGCCGTCTTCATATTGCTGGCTCCTTTAGGGGAAGAGATGATGACCATCTCCCAAGATGCATCTCACAAGACATGCATCTAGCCGTCACCACTTTGTAACTAATGCCTATTATTGTTCCTCCTCTGAGAAGACAAGGAAAGACCTGGCTGTCTTGAAGACCTACAGGTTGTCAGATTAGTGCCACCATCTCTTCTTCACAGTCAACAAACAATCACCCTTAACTCTCCTCTTTGGCTACAGACTTTCATCTTCCTTCCCCACTGTGCCTCCAGATGAAGAGGACTGAAGTTGGCTTGTCTTTAATCAAGGTCTGCTGGTCTGCAGCTCTGTGTAAAGGCACCCTCATTTAGAGAAAAAGACCTGCTACTAGCACCCCACCCTCACCTCCAAATAAGAAACGAGTCCTTAATCACATGAGTATCTTCACTGACATTACAAAATATTGCTATAGAATTTTGCATGTTACAATATATACTCAAGTAGTATGCCCAAGATGGCTCAGCTGGTGAGGGGAGCTTACAGGACAAAAAGTTAAGTCTGCAGGCCAACATTCATGTACCTCTGTGGATAGAAAAAAGATGGAGTGGTGATTCCATTGCCCAGGCAGCCCCTTACCAGCTTAGGGAATTGAAGTTCCTGTCGGTTTTGTGCCCTGCCTTGAGGAAGGTGTGTGGCCTTAGGTAAGTCACTTTAGCCCTCTGAGTCTGCTTCCTCAAGTGTAAATTAAAGAAACCTCAAATATTCCTATTAACTGAAAGTTGACACATCTACAGTATGAAACCTCAGGATAAGGCCAATCCAATTTTCAGTGTTCTATCCCAGGACATTATATTGTCTGATGAATTGGGTCCTTCTTCATGTTCAGTGAAGAGATTTCAGGTTGCCAGAATTAGCCACTGAGCCACTGAGAACTTTAGGATAGATAAATGTGTTTCTGGCAAATTTAAGTTCATTATATGGACTTATGTTGAGAAAATCTGTAGGAAAAATAGGAAATGCTTTGAAAAAGATTACCCATGCTACCTCTCTGCAAAGTATCATTCTTGTTAACCAGCTTCAAACTACTCAGGGAAGTCAGTGAATATAGAGAACCAAAAAGCAAGCACTTTTTCCAGTGAAGAAAACTCTGGGAGATGCTCCCTTAATCCTGGCTTAAAAAAATCATTTCCTTATATTCTATCAGTGATAAGTAACTACTCAATTATGATTACTGGTAAAAATTATGGATCCACATGCTAGCAGACCAAGAAGAGAGGACTCAAACCTTTGCAGGAAGACAATGCAATTCTAAAAGTTACCCTCTACCTCTTTGATGATTACAGAATTACTGTTAGTGCAAGAATGAAGCATATTCATTTTGTCATGGTAATTTTTTATCTTGAGGAAAATACTTAACACATTAATAAAAAATATTTATCTGAAATGGTTGTCTTTATCTTATGATCTACACCATCTTACATCAGGCTTCATGGGGAGAAGGTTGGGGCCTCTTAGCCTCTTGGCACTGTGGCTCCGTCTGGAGTCTCATTCATTATTAACATAAACAGTTGACACCTGTCACTGAGGCAAAATATACTTGAGAAAGGAGGAAGCCTAAGCAGATAAATAATGTTGCTTTTCTTGGTATGATACATAACACACACATGCATACACACATGTGCCTACACACACACACACAACACAACATATACACAAATTTGTAGGACATATCTACTAAATGCCTCTCTCTCTCTCTCTTACCTCCAACTGCATTAATTCCTTTCTATTTTTTTTCCTTAGCATGAGAAGGGAAACATAACTTTAAATTCCAGTACCATACAAAGAGACCATATAAATATCATATATAATGCATCTCCAGATTTGTATTTGAAATTTGGTTATTAGGTGTGTGACAGACTGAAAGCATTTTAGGTGTAAGGACAAGAAATAATGATGGTCTAAGTACATGCTTTATTTTATCAGAGGGAAGAATGTGATTTTACTAAATAGTCACTGCTTAACCTACCACAGTTTACTGCCTTCAGATATCATTGCTTCTAACTACTGGATAAAAGCATGATATTTTGGGGGCGCCTGGGTGGCTCAGTCAGTTAAGCCTCCGACTTCGGCTCATGATCTCACAGTCTGTGAGTTCGAGCCCCGGGTCAGGCTCTGTGGGACAGCTCAGAGCCTGGAGCCTGCTTGGGATTCTGTGTCTCCCTCTCTCTCTGACCCTCCCCCGTTCATGCTCTGTCTCTCTCTGTCTCAAAAATAAATAAACATTAAAAAAATTTTTTAAAAAAGCATGATATTTTTTTATGCCAAATCTCACAGAACTAACTGTTGCATTTTTGCTCAAGAGTCCACCTTGTTCTTTTTATAGATCAGTGGAGTAGGCTGCCTTATCGGAATGGACTATAAGCAGAGAAAAATGTAAAATGGCTGTATCACTAATCAGGAAGAGTTCTGGTAAGAGTCTGACTGTAGACATAAGAATATGGTCTATCCAAGATCACTATAATAAGCAAGAAGTTTTCTTGAGATAGTAAATGTGCTTGCTACATGTGCTGTTTTTGTAAGAAAAAAAAAGGGCAAGGGCACCTCTGTGGCTCAGTTGGTGAAGTATCCAACTTCGGCTCAGGTCATGATCTCATGGTCTGTGGGTTCGAGCCCTGTGTGGGGCTCTGTGCTGACAGCTTGGAGCCTGGAGCCTGTTTCAGAGTCTGTGTCTCCCTCTCTCTCTGACCCTCCCCTGTTCATACTCTGTCTCTCTCTCTCTCTCTCTCTGTCTCTCAAAAATAAATAAACATTAAAAAAAAAAAGAGCAATGATTGGACAAGAATTTTTCCTTCCCTGATAGAGGTGAAGATAGCCTATGACCCAGCATGTCATTCTCAAGATATAGACACTACAAAAACTCCTGTATGTGTGCACTAGAGACATGTACGAGAATGTCCCTGGCAGTTACGTATGTAAAAGCAAAACACGGAACCCAAATGTCCATCAACACTATAGTGGACAAATAAAGTGAGGTTTATTCATACAGTGGAATACTTGGCAGCAGTGAAACTAAATGAATGAATTACAAACTCCTATGACTCAGGAACATACGTTGAATGAAAAAACAAGCCACAGAAGAATACATACAATATAATTTAATTTCTATAAATTTCAGAGAAACACAAGATATAATGACATATTTGGCATGGAGTCAAACATATGCAATGAACCTACACAGAAAAGCAAAAGAGTGTTAAATTCAAATTAGGACAGTGGTTACCTCAGCAGGGAAAGTAAAGGAGAAAGTACTAGAGAAGATCAGTACAAGGATTCAAAAGTAATCATCCTGTTCTTTTCTTAAACTGGGTAGTGGGTGTTCACTGCATCATGTTTTGTTATACCTTAACATACGGCTAATGAACCAGCTTTTTAAAATGGTGTAAAAAAAATAAAATGGTGTAATTTTTTTTATTCCTTTTGCTTCCTCAGAATTTGACTTCATGGTTCAAAGCTAAGAGCAGAATAACATAAATCCATACCAAATTTAGTACTATGATTTGGGGTAGGAATCAACCCATCACCCCTTGACATCTAATCTCACATGATGGCTTGGTAACAAAGGATTGGTAATGAATGGTTTTTCTGCATAGCAAGGCTTGTAGTTTGTTCAACTATTACTGATGTCAGTAAGAGGATACTGAGAGCATTCCTTCATAAAATTGTGTTTAGACATCTGTTCTTCAGTATTTTCTCTCTAAAAGCAAGGAAGAAAGAAACATGGCCAAAGGCAAAATTTCATCGAATTAGTCCTAGCCCAATCATAATGCTAAAGTATACAAATATTGAGCTCTATCAATCATTTCTGCTCTGCTAATCACAGAACCAAGGTGGTGTTATTCTCCCTCAAAGGAGGACAACTAAAGGAGCTTTGGGCTGTGTACTTCCCCGAGGAAGGTAACTCAAAGCTCAGAAATAACACATCAGAACTGAAGAGACCTAGAGGATGGTCAGTGTGGGGACAGCTCAGGGGGAGCATGCTGCAGAGACACCCAACCCAGACTGGGAGTTCATGAAAGGATTTGCAAGGTAGGAGCAGCTGAACTCTATGCTTAAGAATGAACAGAAACTACTAGAGGACATAGCCTGGGGGAAGAAAGCTCCAGGCAGCTACAGAGAGGTGCTGAGTTTTGGGGAGTCTAAAATCTCCCTGCAGAGATCTGAAAAGATGACACGACTAAAGTTCTAAGTTTGGTTTAGACTGAAGCCCCCTGCCACATCGTGACCCACCCCAGACGTAGGACAGCACAGGGCAAGGCTGAGGGGGAGGGCTCTGGAGTCCAGAGACTGAGACTGAATCCCTGTCTCCAGAGTCATCAACCAGCTCTCATTTCAGCTTAAATGTTCAGTTCTTATTGCTAATGTATCCTCCGTGCTGTAGCCACCGAAGTGGTGTGATCTTCCTAAAATACAACTCCTGTGTCTCCCTGATTAAAAACTCAACTACTGATTCCCCGTTGCCCAGGATAAATACTCAAACTTCTTAATGCAGCTTTCAGATTGGAGCAATCTGGCCCCTGCTTCCCTCTCCAGCCTCATCTACCTGGTGCTTCAGCAGCATTAACTCACCTCAGCCCCCAGCCCTCCAACCCCTCAGCCCCCCCATCCCCCGGGCCCCATGCTTTCTCAGCTTTGCCTAGAACACATCTCCACCTAAAACTCCTGCTACTCTTTAGATCTTCACTTGGCAATATAGAATAGGAAATGTGTAATTTATTGAATACACACACACATGCACACACAAAGATATAAGTTCATGTAAATTTGTCTGTATGATACTGTAGATACTTAGAATTTAAACACCTGCAAGTCTAGGTTGCTTTAATATATTCTGCATATAGCACAATGTGCCTTCAAAATTAACATTAAACAATAACAAACCAATTTACCATTTCTTGGGAGCAATTTTTAAAAACATGGTAATTGTTCTAGCATCTGTTGGGAAATAACTATGTTATATCCACATTTTTATTAATAACTATTTCATAGTTTAATATAAACTATCTTTAATATAAAGTGTTCATGAATTAATGCATGGGTACATGCAATATAATATGTACCCAATTGTAAAGAGCATCAAAGTAATACATAATAGATAGCCATTTTGCCACAAATCAGAGTAGAGAGAGATTTTTCTGTTACTCAACAGTAGACAATGCTAAAAATCTGATCACAGGGGAAAGACGCAAAAAAAAAAAAAACAAAACAAAACTGCCAGTAAACTCAGGGGTGACTGTGATGTATACGATGTCCCTTTTTTGCTTCAACCAGCAAACCATCACCAGTGTGACAACTGAACCTTAAGAGTGCAACCAGAGAATTCCTCTTACCTCGGCATCAAAGCGAGGATCCTGGTAGGCATCGCTGATGTTCACCGGGAGGCCTGTGGAAGCCACTAGCTCGGCAACACTGTTATTTATAAGCCAGTCGGAATATGAGGATTTCTCCATGCTCTCTTTGAAACTATCAAAACCAAAGCAGGCAGTAAGAAAACAGAGAAACGTAAGTTTGTTTGAAAGCAAATCTTATAAAACTATACTCATAGTAAGATTATCTATCCTCCTTAAGAAGGGATAAGTGACTTCAGTCACAGAATAGCGGGGTAATTATCAGTAGCTACTTCAAAAAACCTTGCCCGGGATGAGCACTGGGTGTTGTATGGAAACCAATTTGACAATAAATTTCATAAATTAAAACAAAACAAAACAAAACAAAAAACCTTGCCCACTGTAATGTAAAATAATCAAATCCATGGGAAGACATAATAGATTCTCCATGACCCAGAGAACAACTCTAGGTTGTATTTAGGCCAAAGCAGACAGACATAAAGTAAATAATCAAGTAATGACCAAACCTGACTTGAGGATGCCAAAACCCTGGCGTAATAAATTCCCCTGCCCTCCCCGGCCCACACCCCTTAACTAAGTGGACTGGACGTGTGATATCAGGAAAAATTAAATCCCAGAATGGAGAAAAATCAGGAAACAAGTTGAGAATTTACAAAATTGTAACTGTAGCAAAAGAGCAGGTCTAGACCATGGGTAATCTTAGTACTTATGTAAAGGTTTTTGTAGCATGTCTCAGAGTTTCTTAACAAAAGCACATTTCTACTTAACAAAATCTTGCTGGAAAACCTGTTTTAATTCTACTGACCCCTAACAGGAATAATTTAAATTATATCCACATTTGATTTCAACAGGAATTTTATGCTAAATGATTTTGTGAACTTTGCCTTGTATTACTTTCACTGTAATTGCCAAATTTACAGAAATGCCATAAGAATTAGTAAGATTCCCTACTCCCTCTCTCCTGTCCATCATTTCTTCCCCCAAATACATACTGAGCACTGCCAGGAGCTATGGAATTGCAAAACTGAGTACTGTTCAAATTAGCAATATCAAGGAAAAATTTCGTGGAGAATATTAGATTTGTGGCTTTGCAGGTGATAACTGAAATTACATAAATGAATGCCGGTATACCAGGGCAATGTTTTCCCAACTTGGTTCTGTGGAACCCTGGGTTCCAGGATATGTGAGTGAGTGTACCACAACGAGAATAATAAGAATTCTACTGACTTTTTAATCTAAACTACCTTATATGGAAGGAAAACACTAAGCCCTGTAAATAGTCATTGTTACTATGCAGTAATGTGCCTGCATGGAATTTGGGCCCTACCAAGAATTTGTGGCATGGAGAGGCCACCAGATGCTTGAGGAAGTGGGAAGCACAGAAGTTCTTTAGCAACATTAATAGGTGCCATCTGTGATGACGGCTGGTCTGTGTCTGATAAATGTAACATATATTTGTGATGATATTCATCCCTTATTGCATATCAAACATTACTAACACACACGTTTATTCCCTATGAATCTCTGGCTGTGAGAAGTGGAAGTTTTAATGAAAAGCTGGGTCTTATATTTCTCATATGGTGCCTAAATCAAAGAAACGAAAAGACTGAGGACTTCAAAGGTAAGATGAAGCCCTTATTTCCTAAAACAAACAAAGGAACATCAACAAAGTCCATGTTTTATTTTCTTTGCTCTATTATACCTGTGAGAAGGGAAATTTTATGTTGTGCTGCAATGAAAACAAAACATAGGAGGAAACATGATAATGTACCTGATATGAGGTTCCAACTTAATGAAGCCATTTCTAAGTTTATAAAAGTGTGTGACTGAATGCTTCTCATTTCTTACAGCGATTAGTTGGTCTATGAACTCACTCTGAACTATCTGGGTACTTTATTCCATTCTACAGTTTTTAAAAGCGTTCTGTGATAAAACAGTGTGGAAAGTGCTGACCTGGAGTGCCCTGGGCAGAAGGGGTGCAATGGGACCCTGGGGATGAGCCACAGAAGAACCAGAGAGAAGAATGGTTGGGGCAGGCAAAGGGGCCAGTGGTGAATGCGCTAAGGAAGAAACCAGTTTCACCAAGTGTGAAAACCTATAAGCTGGGTCTTTCAGGATGGGCAAGTGAGTTCAGCAAGGAGAGACTGGGGTGGTGAGGAGGAAAGCGCCCGAGGAGGAGGAAACAGCAAGAAGAAAGATACGAAGGGAAAAGAGTACAGTAAGTACAGTAACACTGAGTAATCCCTTAAATGAACAGGTCAGGGCTTAAAGGTGGAGGCTTTGACCAACGGGCTTCAAACTTAGTTACAGGCAATGGCAAGCTGTTGGAGAGTACTGAGCAGGGAAGTGACATGATTTGAGATGTGACTTCAGAAAGCTTCAGGAAGCTTAATCCAGGAAGCTTAAACAAGGAGCAAGAAAAACTGACTGAGAGAGATGGAAGGTAGACCAGCGAAGTTGTGCCGATGGGAGGTGATGATGCTGGTCCCTCAGGAGATCCTGCAGAAGACTCCGCAGGGCTTGGTGGGCAGACAGCTTGGCTTATGTTCTGCTTGTGTGTGTCTGTGGCACTATTAGAAGTGAGTTGGTTTGAGAAGTGGGAGATGGGGAACAATAACAGACCTTTTGTGAACCTGGAACATGTTACTCATTGTTGAAACTCCAGGAACAAAATCCATATAAGATCCTTAGGACTGGAAATACTATAGAGTTGGGATTATCTTCGAGGAGAATACAATGGATGAGATTGACCAGGGAGAGAATATGCGGGAAAATCTGTATCTAGGGGAAGGAAGAAGAAGAAAGGCAGTAATAAAGGTGGGGTGGGGGGGGGTGGGGGGAAGAGAAGAAAGAAAAAGGAGGAAAGCAAATTTATCATCACCCAAGTAGTCTAACGGCCTGGCTGGATGCTTTACCTAATTAATTTGTTTTGTTTTCACATATATCTATGAGATGGGTACAATTCTCTACATTTTACAGATCAGAAAACTGAGGTTCAGAGATGCTAAATAATTTTCCTAAGTGGAGATAGAATTTTCAGCTAAGCATGACTACAGAGCCTCAGATTATTCTGTTTATCCTGTCGCCTCTCAGGGAAGGAGTCAATGGGTAGGAGTTGAGCAAGAATAGTAGGTTGTCACCTAAAGAAAAGAAGGGAGTGGCAGTCAGCATCACGGGGAGTTTAAAGGAGACACTGCAGATCATAAACACTTGAGTCTGAGACTACATGCAGTCAAAGGAAGAGGGAGGAAAAGACATTGGATTTGATCATCCAGAGCTGTAGGTCACTGCTTAACAAAATTCCCAAGGAAGATGTTGAAAACTTACTGAGCAGGGGCTCCTGAAAGACTCATCCTAAACTAAAACATGCTTAGAACTGGGGTTAGTTTGGGCTGCATATGTATTGCAATCACTCTAAAATTATAGGACAACGTGGGGTGTCTGGGTGGCTCAGTTGGTTCAGCGTCTGACTCTGGATTTTGGCTCAGGTCATGGTCTCATGGTTTGTGAGATCAAGCCCCAGGCGTGGAGCTTGTTTGGGATTCTCTCCCCCTTTCTCTGCCCCTCTACCACTCACACTTTCCCTCTCTAAATAAATAAATAAATATATATATATATATATATATAAATACATAATAAATAAATAAATAAATAAATAAATAAATAAATAAATAAACATTTAAAATTGTAGGTCAGGGGCGCCTGGGTAGCTCAGTTGGTTAAGCATCCGACTTTGGCTCAGATCATAATCTCATGGTTCATGAGTTCGAGTCCCTCATCGGACTTTCTGCTGTCAGCACAGCAGACTCTCTCCACCCTTCCCCACTCTCTCTCTCTCAAAAATAAATAAACATTTTAAAGAATAAAATAAAATTGTAGGACAATGTAAATGGGTCAATTCTGTGCAAGGCACTCTGCATAAGAGAAGTTGAGGTGGTTTCTAGAAAATATAAACTATGGTCTCTGGCCTTACAGAGGTTGCCATCTACTTGGGGAAATGAGAAATAAACATACTGACATTTGCACAATGCACAATTTAAATGCCCAGTTCAAATTTCAAATGACAGGGGCGCCTGGGTGTCTCAGCTGGTTAAGTGTCTGACTTCGGCTCCATTCATCTCACGGATCCTGGGTTCAAGGCCCACGTTGGGCTCTGTACTGACAGCTCAGAGCCTGGAGCCCACTTCGGATTCTGTGTCTCACTCTCTCTGATCTTCCCGCACTCTCTCTCTCTCTTTCTCTCTCTCTCAAATATAAATAAACATTAAAAAAAATTTTTTTAAACCCACAAATTTCAAATGACAAATTTGTCACATGGCTGTGTTGACTAGTTGCCAACTCAATTGTACCAGTCATAAATGCAAAAGAAATGCAAAAGAAGTGAAGGGAGGAAGAAACCACCTCAGCCGCTATAATCGAACTAAGGCTCCAGAAGGGAGGGGAGATTTTAATCATCCTATAGCTGCAACAGTGCAAACAGATTTTCTGAAAACCACCTCTCCATTTCTTCAGTTTAATGTTACACAGGTACATAAACTAAGGTGCAGGGCGACAGAATAAACTAAGGTGCAGGGCTCAGAGAGACAGTCAGGAAGGATGATTGTCACTCTTAGTAATTATATCACATTCTGGCTTTTACACCAATTCAACCTTCCAAATCAACCTTCCAAATCTTAAGTTTTTACTGTAATACAGAATCATGATGTTGAGTAGAGCTCTCAAAACCTTGCTTTTTAAGATTTATTAAAAAATTTTTTTTAATGTTTATTTATATTTGAGAGAGAGATTGAGACAGAGCATGGGCAGGAGAGGGGCAGAGACAAAGGAGACACAGAATGTGAAGCAGGCTCCAGGCTCTGAACTGTCAGCACAGAGACCGACACGGGGCTCTAACTCATGAACCGTGAGATTATGACCTGAGTCGAAGTCTGACACTTAACTGACTGAGCCACCCAGGTGCCCCAAACTTGCTTTTTTTTAAAAGATGATTTCTGTTTTATGAGTAAGACCATGAATTTTAGATCAGATATATCTGATTCAAATACCTATTTTGCCACTTCCTAGGCAGTGATCTCAGACAAGTTACTTACACTTCATCTGTAAAATGGGTATAATACTCTTACTTAGTTATTGCTCAGATTAAGGTAATAATTTATACAAGTGTTTAACATACTATCTAGCCCATAGTAAACAGTCTTTTTAAAGTATCAACTTTTTAGCAACTTCTAGAGTAAATTCTGCATGTGACAGTACCCTTTGTACACTTCAGCAACTAGGTATTGTGAATTTAATCATAAAGGAAAAGGCTCAAGTTGTTTCTTTTTCTTGAGGGACACATTTAGCTTAAAGGATCAGTTCTTCCGTAAAGGTCCTGTGGGTCAACTCCTTCTAATTTATGCAGGTCCTTTTATTTTGTGTGGTTTCCTTTCCTTCGATTGATTTCTGTTGGAGCAGAACATGGTAAGATGGACACGGCCATGTGTGGTAATGCAGGTTCTGCCCCGCATGGGGGTGCCCTGTACAAGGAATGAATGGAGGGTGACATCTAGCCTAGTTGTGCATGTTGGCTTTGAACTGCATCCATCTAAAGGAAGTACTTTTTCTATTTTCACAGAGATGCTGTACGGGCTGACAATGGTCTCATTTCAATCTCTCCAACAAATGGACAGCTAATATTAAATTGATTACCTTTCATGACCGGGAACTCATTACCTACAAAAATATTCCATTCCATTTTGTGGCAGCTCAATTTACTTTCTAATAATCATCCTTTGCTCCCAGTCCCATGGTTTGTAGATCATGGATCTCATTACCTGACAGCCCTTGAAATATCTGGCAATAATAACATGTTCCCCACAGTCTTCCACCTAAGATCATTCTTTTCCAACCAGCTCCAATTCCTTCAGGTACTCCTGCTCTGGCATGCCTTCCTTATTCTCACCATCCCAGTCCTAGGTGTATCCCTGCAGATTAATTGCCCTTTGGAGTATGAAATCCAGTCTAGAATAGTCTTATACATGGGATCTGAGCAGGATAGAGGTGGGATGACCATCACCTTTGTTCCAGATCCTGTTCCCCCCAAGAAGAGTCAAGGTTGGTAGTTTCTAACAGGTCTTATTTTTTTTTTTTAATTTTTTAAATTCATTTTATTTTTGAGAGGCAGAGAGAGACAGAGCACGTGTGGGGGAGGAGCAGAGACAGAGGGAGACACAGAATCGGAAGCAGGCTCCAGGCTCTGAGCTGTCAGCACAGAGCCCGATGCGGGGCCCGAACTCACAAACCGTGAGATCATGACCTGAACTGAAGTCGGACGCTCAACCGACTGAGCCACCCAGGCGTCCGTAACAGGTCTTATTTTTTTAATAGGTTGTTGGAAGCTTAAATTAATATCCAAAATTGAATTGACCAATTTTATAGGGACCCCGATGTGACCAGAATATCAAAGGCCAACAAATCCAGCACTAAGATTTTCAATTTGGGCTAGGACCAAGATAAGGAGAATTACTGCAGTTTACAAATATATCAATAATTTGATTACTCTGTAGTTTGTGGGTGCAAATGAGATCATGCCAGTTGAGTGGATTTTAGCTGCCATGTGCGTAACTGTAAGACCAAAGACACCTCCAAGTCCTCTCCCTACTCCTAGTCTCTAAGGAGACTTATTCTTTCACTCAAGGCGCCTTGTCAAAGCCTTGGAAGCCACTTAAGGGAAGCCAGACACTTGAGGGTACTAAAGCTTCATGGAGTAAAGAAGGAATCCTCTCCCCCAAGCTCTGATAGCATTTAGGCCCCTAGGTCCTAAAGCCATACTGCTTATGTCTACACTGTCACAAGTTTTCTCATTGAACAGTCCCTTTAGTTTCTGCCCATACCCTTCTCTGTATAGGCAGGGAATAGGGCTGGGATGACCCTTCTTTTGGCAAAAAGAAAAAGACACTTATTGATCATCTCATGCAAGTGGATGTCTGGTGTGACTGACTGTCGGTGGATTTGCAAATATTTTGCCAAGACATTTACTGTGCACCAACCAGTGCACCACAGAGAGAGGAAAAATGTCTTAAAATTCTATATGACATTCATTTGTTCTTGAAAAATCAAAAGTTTTGATAGACCATTAAAATATTTACAAAGTTTGTTTGTTTTAATATCTGTCCATGTTTAATAGCTTCTGGTATGCAAGTCATAACGCTAGTTTGACTCCTTTGGTGGGGATGTTAAAATAAATTCTGACTTAAAGAAAAAAAAAACAGCAGACAAAACAAGTCTTTGAAATAAGAGTCTTAGAAAAGAAAATAAATACCTAGGTTATCACCTAACTTCAGTGAAACTTCCTTAAAAGGTAAAAATTAACCACTAAGCTCATTTTAGCTCTTTAAAAAAGTAGACCTCCCTAAGATCAAAATATGTTTAAAATAACAGGAAAATTGTAAAGAGGTCCTTTACTTATATTTTACTAGAACCAGGTGCATAGGAAGATGCAGGTTTTTAAGTGAGTTTCCTGCCAAGGGATGCAGTTTAGTCTTCTTGCCCAGTGGTATCTTGCTTCCAAATATGAGACTCCCACTGACTTCAAAGAGAGTTTCATGAGCTCAAATATTGACTGTGGAAGGATAAAAGAGAACTGCCCTATTATAGAAAACACATAATTCCTGAAATGCGGCTGCCCCTAAGTGAGGGCCAGTGAGGTAGATATAAACCTCAGGATAACAAGTTGAAGGGTAGTGGAGGAGGCAAATCAATACAAGTAAAACAAAACAAGACAAAATAAAATACCCCTAGACAAGTAACTTCACCGTCTTCACTTGTCTAAAAAACCTATCTTGGCCAAAGATTCAAACATGGAAAATTATATGAAAATAACTCAAAACTATTTTTCAGAATTAATTCTCAAAACGAGTCTCTAAAGTAGAAGACAAAATATCTGAATAAAATAATGTTAATCATTAGACTGTATCTGTATTGACATTTTTGTCCTCAAGACTAGAGTTTAACCTTCACTAGAGACTCCCAAGACTTTGCTCTTTGAAGAATGACCATGGGCTGGGCCCCTACTAAGTGCTGGACAATTCTGGGGCAAGTCTGGCATGAACATACCCATAAGAGTCTTTTCCTTTTTGCTTAAAGAAGTTGGCAGTGGGAACCCATCTGCCTATGGATGGTCAGCTCAGTACTGCCCCTACCTAAACAGAAAGAGGTTATAGGAAGAAGCTAAAGGGGTCACACCTTTGGGGAGCTCACAAACAATGACAATGGTTTGTGATAAATGCCCCAAAGGAAAAATACACAAAACATTACCAGACCTGAGAAAAGAAGGATCAGTTTTGTTTGCGTTGGGAATGGTATTTGGAAAATCACTTCCCAAAAGGAAGTTGGTCTAAGCTAGTTTTTGAAGTAAAAGGTCATCTGGAAGAGGAAGAGGGTAAAAAGAATCCAGACAAAACCATAGCATGAGGAAAGCTTTAGAAGTGTGAGGTTTTCTGTATTGATATGATAAATATTAGAGCTAAAACTTAGGATACATGGTGGAAGTGATCACCAAGGCTACAGTGGCAGAGGCCAACACATATACTGTGTGGTTTCATGCACATACTTTGTATCCACAACCAAATATATACTGATGATCTTCGAATCTACACCAGCAGCCCAATGAATCCTGACATCCCTACATACATATCCAAGCATTTTCTGAACACTTCTTCAAGGTCATCTCCAGGCACCTCAAATTTAACATTTTCAAGACTACACTAATACATTCTCCTTGACGTGTTATCAATGATTAATGAAAACTGTGACCATTAACTAAAAATATATCACTAAATATATAACTAAAAATATATATTAGGAGCAGAATGTTTCAACACAGACACAGTATATTTTCTCATTGTCAAGGGATTGTCAATTGCCCTCTGATACCTTGAGTATTATCCAGTGGGGGCAGGATTCAGAAAGGCGAAGAGACAGGAATTCCAAGAACTCTTTAGGACAGATATTTCTTTTTTATGCTTTGCAAACAAAAATTGATTTTTGATCTGTAGGTCATGCCTGGTACTATTTGCCATTTTGCTTCACAGGCTAGAGGTCGTTCTGAACTTTGGATCTCAAAGAGAAACTCCATTCCTTACTTTTTCTTTTCAGGTAAATCTATCTAACCCTGGGTCCTTCCTGAAGCCTCGAGCTCTGCAACATTATTTGAAGTTGTCTTTCAATTAGGAGATTAAGGAACTAAGTCAATACCAGTGGGACTCAAAGCTAGCACCCCAGCAGGAGAGTCTTGAAAACCCAGAACTGAGACATGAATAATCCCCTACTGGCTTCAGTGTATCTTTGAAGGTTACCAAACAAACCTTTTAGTCATAAAAAGTAATGGGGGAGAGTGTAATTAGCAAGCAGAGTTAGCCTGTCAATTCTCGCAGTGTGGCAGGAGAGGAAGATGCTCTAAGTTGCAGAAGTCCCTGAAGCTTATCGTGACCTGTTAATGGACCTACATTTATGGTCTTGCCTCAGGACACTTCATCACACTCCCATTTCTCTCATTTTAGGCATTCCCTAGTTATTAGAAATTAAGACATGGTAACCAAAGAGTACATTTTCTATCCTTCATTTCTTCAAGTTGTACAATTAGAATGATGAAATTTATCACTCCCAGGAGTTGGTGTCACTTTGGGGAAGAGTCTTGTGACTCTTGGATGGGTGTCAGATGGCATCACTGTGAGTGGCTGATGTCTACAATTTAGCATCGTATAGTGACAACTGCTTGGTTTCACAGCCAAGCAAATCTGGAGGGGGGTTTTCATACCTTGGTCTAACATTTCGTAGTTGTAAGACTACAGATAAAATTTTAACGACTCTTAGTTTCCATAATGGAAAATAGAGGAAATAAAACTCATTTTACAGAGATGGTTTAAGGATACGATAATGCAATGTTGAAGAATGCATGGCACACAAAAAGCTCTCAATAAATATCAATTCCTTCTCTCACATAGATTTTTCTTTGTGATAGTGTTTTATTAAATACACCAAGGTGAGACATGCCCTGTTTATTTAACTGCTTCTTTCCTGGGTCAGGGGAGGTGTTAACTGTTTTTAACTGTGTCATCATTGTCATATATGGAGACTTGCTGAAGAGAAAACAGCAAAATTGTTGATAATAGAACTAACAGTTAACAATCCTATCCTGCTAGATGTTTCAAGTAGCCCCATCACATTTCTCTGTAGGGGAGCTACGGCCAACTCCATCTATCTGCTCTTCCATCTTTGAGGGCATACCTTCCCAACAAGTCCCGGGCATATGTCTGCATGGCAAGAAAGGAGAAGTGGACTCAATGTGTTAAAATATTAACTCAAGAACATTAAATAACAGACATACAAAAGTAAGTGAGTCAAACATAAAAACCAATCATTAAGGCTTTCAAGTTGCCAAAATTCTGTGTACTGCATAGCATCAATCTAAGAGACAGCTGACCTACATAAGTTACTTTATTATGCTTGATCTCAGTACTTATTCATGTGCCTTGTTGTTCATGGAACATTTGTATAGCTTTCATTCTCCTCTGTGACAGTTTTACTAGAGTGACAAGCCCATTGGTCCAAAATAAACAGGGGTAATGATAGGGTTTGTCTTTTAGTTGAATCTTCATGTTCGAAGGCAGGAAAAAGAGAAGACAGAAATTACATATGTTTAAGAGGTAAAGGTTAGATACTTGAGAAATATGTGTCCTTGACTTTCTTAAGATTTTGGAAGATACACAACTTCATTACAAATGTTTCCTCTCTTTCACTGATACTTAATTCTTATAATTAGCATCATGCAAATGGTGCATGGACACATACAAGACTAGGGTCATGGAGGGTATTTATAAAATAGGATTTTTGAGGGGGAAACATGCAAGCCCAGAGGTATCAAAGTGACATGGCTCCCTGAGAGGTATGCTGAGGTCAGGCGTAAAGTGTTTCAGAGGAAACACTTTAATCTCATAACACTCTGCATATTTTTAGAGAAAGGAAGCAGGAAATATATAGCTGATTCTGTAATAATAGAACTTCATGGTAAAGAACTGGTCTTGATACCAAGAGAGAGCCTCAGAGTTCAGTCTCTGGTACCAGTCTTGTCTTCAACTTAGCTTAACTCAGATATGCTGAGACATCTCCTCACTAAACAACAGAAAGGGGATAAAAATGAGCCTCCTGGGTTATCTGCATCTTTCTTCTTCAATTAGCAACATTAAATATTGGCATGATGAGGTTCAGCAGCCCTGAATTTGCTAGACAGTAGATATTAAAGAAGAATGCCCTAAGGTTCTTATATTAAAGGAAGTTAGTTATACAGCAACAAAAATCAAACCAAATCTTGCTTCTGTTCCAGGATGACTGGTGGTTCTGTTTTAGTTTTTAACATTTTAAAGGCTTTCTTCATTTTCTTGAATTCAGAATAGGTATCATATTCTTATTTATGCAAAACACCTATTACAGGCTTCCTAGCACATGCTTTCTAGCAGAGAAGAAGGAAAATCCCTAAAGAAGAAAGCAGGAAAACAATATATTCATATTCATCACATACTATGAAAATGTTCTGTCTTATACCATTGTGTGAATTTCTCTACCATTCCCTATCACTGTAGGTAACAGAGATTTAAAAGAAGGTAAAAAGAAGAGGACAGCCTTCCAAATTGGCAGATTAAGGACCACTGACAATTTGTTCCTCCACATAAAAGCAGTGAGAACACTAGCAAACATTGTCAAAATAAACATTTTGAGAACTCTGGAAATTAAGGAAAAGACTTGCAAAAATCTGAGGAGTGTTTATTCAAGAAAAACAGTTGAATCTCTGTAAGGACAGCAAGTTTTGGGGCATTTTAACTGACTTTACTCCCATCTCCCACTCCCCAACTCTAGGGTAGCCAGGAAAACCAACAGTCACATAATCACGTGAGTTGTGAGAGTCAGAATCCTAGCAGCAGCTGGCAGAGAAGGAAGTTTGAGAGCTCCCTAAAAGTCCTATCCCCAGAGAATTGTCATTATTTGACCTGTTTGGCAGCTCCATTGGAAACCTTCCCTCACAGAGTTTGTCTTTATTTGAACTGACTTGGGGCTTGCTCACTGAGAACAGCCTTCACCTCTGGGGCATTTGCGGAAAAAACCCAGCAGCAATTGTTTAACACTGCAACTGCTGTAGGCAGGGATAACAGTTGCAGCTAACAAGAAGTGGACCAGAAAACTTAAAAGAAGCATGGATAGAGTGCCTGGGTGGCTCAGTCGGTTGAGTGTCCGACTTTGGCTCAGGTCATGATCTCACAGTTCATGAGTTCGAGCCCCATGTCGGGCTCTGTGCTGACAGCTCAGAGCCTGGAGCCTGCTTCAGATTCTGTGTCTCCCTCTTTCTGCCCCTTCCCCGCTCATACTCTGCCTGTCTCTCAAAAATGAATAAACGTTAAAAAAAATTTAAGAAAAAAAGAAGCATGGAAATGAGATATTCCTAGAGGGGTTTTGAAAAGCTCTGACATATTCCTTGAAATCTAGAAGGGCACACTCATTTGCAGAGTTGTATGTGTGCCCAGGAAAGACCCCAAGAAGGCCCTAATCCCTTATCTCTGGCTGACCTTGAAGCTCTGTGTAAGCAGAAAGTGAAAGCTACATAAACTTCCTGTCAGAAAATTGAAGATATTACCCACATGCATACAGATCTCCTCAGCGAGGCTGGAAGATTTACTGGTTCAAGGCTTTTAAGGAAATCTGTGTCTAGTCATGAGTTCACAACAAGCTAACCAAGCAGAGAATTCAGTTGCCAAACATAACAAAAAATAGTTCGGGAAAGTCACTAAACAACAAACAGCAGCAGCGACAATAAGAGCAACAAATAGAAACAACAAAGTGAATGGTAAGTGGATCTGATCTCCAGAGTTTCCACACCATATTATTTAAAATATTCAGTTTTCAACAACAACAAAAAACTTAGACATAGAAAGAAACAGGGAAGTACGCAGGAAAAAAAGCAATCAACAGAAACTGTCCCTGAGTAAGTCCAGATGATGGACTTACTAGACAAAGACTTTAATTGAGCTATTATACATATATTCAAAATAACAAAGAGAACTAAATCTAAAGAACTAAAGGAAAATATGAGAACAATGTCTCACCAAATACACAATATCAAAAAAGAGTTGGAAATTATTAAAAAGAACCAAAAATTTAAGTCCTAGAATTGAAAACTACAATAACTGGAATGAAAAATTTGCACAAGAGGGTTCAACAGAAGGGTTGAGAAGCCAGGAGAAATAATTACCAAACTGGAAGATAGGTTAATCAAGAATATCTGATTTGAGAAACAGAAAGACAAAGAATGAAAGAAATTGAATGTCTCAGAGACATGTGAGACACCATCAAGCATATGGACATATACATAATGGGAGTGTCCAAAAGACAGGAGAGAGGAAAAGGGGCAGAAAGAATATTTGAAGAAATAATGGCTAAAAACTTCCCACATTTGATTAAAACAAATATTAATGTATACATTCCAGTAGTTCAACAAATTCTAAGCAGGATAAACTCAAAGAGACCCACACATAGACACATCCTGACTAAACTGTTGAAAGCCAATGACAAAGAAAGCATCTTGAAAGCAACAAAAGAGATGTGATTCATCACATACAAGTGATTTTCAATATGATTAATAGCTTCTGTTCAGAAACCATGGAGGCCAGAAGGCTGTTGAATAACATATTCAAAGTGCTCAATGATTGTCAACTTTATCAACAGATTATGTAACACATTTCATTCACTTGCCCTAAATAGTGGTATAAAAAACTTACACAAACATAACACTCCCCAAGGTGCCAAATTTGAAGCACAACATATATTTGAGTGAAAAAGTTTTGGAATGTTTGGGAAATATATTTCATACAACCACCATATTAAAAAGTAACAAATATAGGCATTGACTGAGGCCACACACACTACATGTATAAATCAGACAAGGCTTATGAGTCTAAAACTGTTTTTCAACCTGTGGGTCACAACAAAGTAGTGAATCATGAAATTAATTTTGTACATTAGGACAGCAGTTTGTTTTTTGTTTTTTAAAGAATAGAATATATCAGAACATACATACATAGTAAAGGTAAGTATAGTTTCATAAAACTTGCTTTTAATAAGCATGTGTGTGGGGCGCCTGGGTGGCGCAGTCGGTTAAGCGTCCGACTTCAGCCAGGTCACGATCTCGCGGTCTGTGAGTTCGAGCCCCGCGTCGGGCTCTGGGCTGATGGCTCGGAGCCTGGAGCCTGTTTCCGATTCTGTGTCTCCCTCTCTCTCTGCCCCTCCCCCGTTCATGCTCTGTCTCTCTCTGTCCCAAAAATAAATAAAAAACGTTGAAAAAAAAAATTAAAAAAAAAAATAAGCATGTGTGCATTTTTTTGTGTATATTTATATACATTAAGCAGATCTGGCTATCTTTTGTTGTCAAAAAAGGTTGAAAGTCACCATCTAAAGGATACCCAAAGAAACTCACACAGTTAGGATTCATGGTGAAGACATTTAGCAACTTTCTCCAAGGTAGGGACAGAATTTCTGATTCCCAAATGGCTCATCAGGGCTGAGTTGCAATGTCCAAATGAAGGTGACTTACATCATACTTTCTGGAAGCATAAGCCCAGAATCATATTCATAATCTGGTTAGGTGCTAGAGATCATCTCGCCTGGGCCAAGTACGTCTCAGGGTTATAACATGTACAATATGATTGCAGGGTATAATCACAATAAAGTGAATAAACAAAATCCTCCCTCATCTAACTTTAGTCTCTCCAGGCTAATATGGTCTATTCCACATTTATTCCTGAATATACCATTGCTGCTGGACAAAAGTAAAGAACATCTCTGGGAATCTTATTTACAGACTCATGAAGCAATTTGAGAGCTCATCTGGTACTTTTGTCTCATTACAGTCACATATCATAGAAGTCCGTTCCCCTTTAAAAAATGCCCAAATTTGGGCCATAGGGGCTGGAAGCCTAAAGGAAAGACTTACAGAGAGATGAGGAATGGTTACAAATCACTTCTAGAAAGAGTAATTTGTTTGCAAAACTAGATTCCACACAGAATTGCAAGGAAAGGAAAAAAAAAAATCAATAAGGCATTGAAACATAAGTTTCAACATTCTGACCTAAAAAATGCAATGCAGAAAACTAACTTTGACAAGAATCATAGGGCTGTCCAATCTAAAAACTGAAAGAAACCCTAAAGGTCCCCTAAGGTGCTTCTCAAAGTTGAGATATATGTACCCTCAGGGGAAGGAAGGTGTAAATGAGCTGACAGGTGGAAAAGCCACAGGAGAAACAATGTCTGGAAGGGTCATATTATTTCATGGAATCTACAATACCATGGAATGTAACATGCACTATTATTTTTGAACAGCAAAAAAAGAGAAAAAAAATGCTGAGGCAATTTGTTCTTATCACTTACAATATTTGAACCTTATTTTAAAATTATTTATTTCAGATTAGACATAAATTTTATCATATACCATTTGTGAAGGAAAATTTAAACTACACAAATTGATTATGTATGAAAGGAAAATTTGTAAGCAAAATAAGTTGCCTAAGACATTTCTAAAATTTCTTCAAACTCAGTGTCACTCTTCTGAATCACTTTTCAATATGGAGTCATCGATGTTTGCAGTTATCATCCTCTGAGCTCTCAGGATACCGAGGACGCAGCATCTACTAGAAGAGTGCTCTACTACTATCTCCAGGACTCTCTTCCAAACTGCCAGCACCCTCCTACAAGTTTTGCTGCTGCTGTTCTATTGAACTTAGTAAGAAGTGTCCCTGGAAAAGTTTTTAGCCAAACCAGACTGATACTCTTTCCTGAAGTGATCTCTAGTTGGTTTGTAGACAGAAATTTTAAGGGGTTGTTGTTGTCCAGCCATACCACCAGCACTTCTTTAACTGTGCACCCACACGTCTAAAATAGCATCAAGGGCCGCCTGGGTGGCTCAGTCAGTTAAATGTCTGACTCTAGGTTTTGGCTCAGGTCATGCATGATCTTATGGTTCGTGAGTTTGAGCCCCACATTGGGCTCTGCACTGACAGTGCAGATCATGCTTGGGATTCTCTCTCTCCCTCTCTCTGTCTCTCTCAAGATAAATAAATAAATTTTAAAAAATAAATTAAATTAAAAAATAAAACTGCATCAAGACCTAACATAATTTGGAAGGTTATTTGGGCTCCTGGTCTTCTATTCTACATGGCTGTACGTTGCTCATTCATCAGCTCAGCTGCCCTATGGCCCCTTCTATAAGTAAGCCAGCAATATGTGTCGACTCCTACTTGTGCTTTAAACCTCTGACTTTCCCTATCTGCTACATCTCTCTGACTTCCCTTTCTGTCCTCAACTGGGAGAAAGCTCTTAAGTTTTTAAGAGCTCACAAGCGTGAGGAGACTGGGCCACCTAGATAATCCAGAATAAGCTCCCCATTTTAATGTCAATTGATTACAAATGCAAGTTTCTTTGGCCACATAATATAACATATTTATGGATATGACAACTGAAGGTGAGGGCCCGGGAATTCTGTTTCCCACATTTAGTTTGATTTCATTGTTTAAAATTAAATATGCTGGCAAGTTTTAACCATTTGACATTACACATGGCATCATGTTGAAATGCTATATTTTGTAATATATGTACTTTTTAAAAAAAGGTTTTTATTTATTTTGAGAGAGAGACAGAGAGAGAAACAGAGAGATAGAGGCAGAGAGAAAGAGAGAGAGAGAGAGAGGAGAGAGAGAATGAGTGGGGGAAGGGCAGAGAGAGAGGGAAAGAGAGAGAATCTTAAGTAGGCTCTGTGTTCTCAGCACACAGCCTGACGTGGGGCTCAATCTCACAAACCATGAGATTATGACCTCAGCCTAAATCAAGGGTTGGATGCTTAACTAACAGGGCCACCCAGGCACCCCTGTAATCTATGTTCTTGATGTTGATTATCTTAGCACTGTTGGCATTGACGGGCATGTCAAACGACACAGGGATTTTCTCATCATCTTCTATTTGACTAAGTTCATAGTTTCCTTTTTTCTTTAATTGAATCACTTGTCCCTGGAAATTCAACAACTTCCAAAACATTGCAAGTTTTTAATAAAGAACAGCCTCGCATCATTCATGAAGTTGGTTACGCCAGCCTCTTACTGTATTAATTTATTGTGAATGCTTTGGCAATTTTTCTTGTCTTCAGTTGCATGACTTGGCATTGATAAGTGATCCTTCAGTATGCATTTCAGTAACAAAACATAGCTTCACTTCACCTCCTTATGAGTTCCTTCAGTTGTTGCTTTGCAAGAACATCTAGACTTGTGTCCAGTTTCCCAACAATAAACATTTTCATCACTAATATCAAATTTACACTCCATTTCTTGTTTCCTTGTTTTTCTTTGAAACAGTAACTGTTTATTTCAATGCCAGATCATAGTATAATCTTGTTAAAGATATATTAAACAACATCTAAACCCAATTAGGGCCTTGGTCTTAGTAGAGTGAACATTAGATGGCCAAGAGAATTTCTTCCAGACAGAAGCCTGCAGGAAGGCAGGGAGCACTGCCAGTAGCATTACTCTCACACTAAAAAATCCAACACTTAGTAACCTGCAAATGTGTGCAAATTACTTAACCTCTCTGAGCCTTAGGTTCCTCATTTGTAAAATGAGAACAATAAAGTCTAATTCATTGGGCATTCATGAAATTAACTTAAACAACACAAATGTGACATACGAGTCTTTCAATAAGTTAGTTCTCTTTCCTTAATTGATAAAAAAAAAAAAATCACTATAATGCACAACAGTTGATTCATAGACTCATAGCCTCCCAGAACTTTGTTACTAGAAGAGACATTTACCAGCCATTATTTCATCTTCCTCATTTAATGAGTGTATTAGTGTCCTAGGGCTGCCATAACAGATTGTTACAAACTTGATGGTTTCCAACAGAAGTTTATTCTCTCACAATTCTGGAGGCCAGAAGACCCAAATCAAGGTATTGGCAGGGTCATCTTCCCTCCAAAGGCTCAAGGGGAGAATCTTTCCTTGCTTTTTCCAGGAACAAGTGTTCCTAGACTTGTATATATCATTCCAGTCTCAGCTTCTGTCTTCACATGGATTTCTCTCCTTTGTCCCTTTATGTCTTCATCAGTCATTGGATTTACTGCCCACCCCATATCCAGCAAAATTCCACTTCAAGATCCTTAATCAACCCATTCTAAGGTTCCAGATGGACACAAATTTTGAGGCAACACTATTCAACCCACTGCATTAGGGAAACAAGTTTTACTGAAATAACATTTAAAAGAGAGCAAATTTCTAACCTTAAATATTTCTGAGTGTTCAAAGATCTCTTATTTTTTTCTATCTTTACATATTCAGAAGTGGTCTATAAAAGTATAACTTTTTAATTTTGCAGGGTAAGAGCAACTGAACACAAGAGACTTTGGATTAGACACCAGAGTTCCAGTAACAACTGAAGACAGTAAGCAAAGGACAAAGTGGGTGTAATATTTTAAAAATGAGCACAACATATAGACAAATCTTTTACCTGTCCCATACTTGGGAATTCCTCACTGGCCATGTTTTCCCCACAAGTTTCAGCCTCTGCCCATGTTTCTCAGTCTCCTTAATTCTTGAAGACATGGTTTGCCTCTCCTTACTCCTTCATTTTTTTCCTGAAATTTCTTCTTCTTGGACTCTCTTTAAATTCAACCCTCTATATTGGTTTCCTATTGATGTTATAACACATTCCCACAAACTTAAGTGCCTTAAATAGCACAAAGTTATTATCCTACAATTTGTACCATTCTCTAGGAGAGAATCCATTTCCTTGCCTTTTCCAACTATGCACCTTGCCCACATCCTCCATGTCTCATGGCCCCATTCCTCCATCTTCAAAGCCAGCAATGGCAGGTCAAGTCTTTCTCAGACCACATCACTCTGACCTCGGCTTCTGTTTTCTCATCTCCTCCATTTATAAGGACCCTTTGGATCACACTGGGCCATTCAGATAATCCAGGATAATTCTCCCCATCTCAAGAGTCTTAATCAGACTTGCAAAATCCATTTTGCTGTGTAATATCCACAGGTTCCATGGATTAGGAACTGGATATCTTTGTGGAGCCATTATTCTGCCTGCCATTTGTCCTCATCTTTTCAAACAGAACATTTTAGCTCTCCACTCTCCAGGCTGACCTGCAGTGCTGAAAGGCTCCTTAAACCAAAGATCTTGCCCTTTAGCTGTTCCGAGACTTCTAGCTTTATTTTTCTTCTCTCCTTCCAGTCACAACAAATGAAAAAATACAGCATAAAGATTAAATTGAAAAAAAAAAAAGGATTGCTTCCCACTAAAATACATTTTGTCCCCTCAACTCCCCTATTCTCAGAAGGCAAAAGTGGCTACAGAGCTTCGGTTTTAAATAATAATATTTCCACTATACTCCATTAAATGTGAAAAATACCCCTGTAGTCAGTTGTTACCTTCTAGAAACTTTAGACATTGGCTTTTTGGGTTTTTTAAATACCTTAAGTAGCATAGCTGTGAAAGTGCAATTTCCAAAGCAGCATCCATACTTATACCTAGGAAAACATCAACAGGATCCAGCCAAATATATTTCAAACTAAATACAAATTTGTTAAGATGACCATAAATGTTCTTTTCAATTTCTTTTTTATTTATGTATTTTGAGAGAGACAGAAACAGCGTGAGTGAGGGGAGGGGCGAGAGAGAGAGAGAGAGAGAGAGAGAGAGAGAGAGAGAGAGAGAGACTGAGAATCCCTAGCAGGCTCTCTGCTGCCAACACAGAACTCAGTTGCGGGGCTCGAACTCACAAAGCCATGAGATCATGACCTAAGCTGAAACCAAGAGTCGGGTGCTTAGTCAAATGAGCCTCCTAGGCACCCCTCTTTTTCTATGTCTATGGTACACATGATCATTCACACTACGTGTTCCCACTGAGGATAGAAAAGAGGTTTTTAAAGGTTGGATAAGAGATCCAAGAAAGTTTATTCAGGCTGATTCACTAAATCTTCTTAAATTAGGCTTCATAGGAAAGGTTCTAATAGTGAGATCTGAGGAAGAGGAGCATCGAATGGATCAGATAGGATCTTTTTTTTTTTTTTTAAGTCAGCATCGACAACATCAGTGATTGGAAATAATCAATGCATTAACAGTATTGTATTGTGAAAAAGCCAGGTACATATCTCTTTCTGATCTGTTCTGATTCTGGAAAAAACTGGAAAGTCACGTCCCATTCTGGGAAACAATATGTTAAGGACTCTGGCAAGCTGGAGCACATACACGGGAGAATAAAAAGGGTGGCAAAGAGTCTGGGGACCATGAAATGTAAAAATTGTCTAAGATTAGCAATTTCTAACATGGAAAAGATAAGGACAGCAGATCCATGACAGTCTTCCAGTACTGAACCATTGCCACTGTGGTGAGGTAGTAGATTTAATCCCCTGGTGGCTTTAGCTTACCATTCCTCTAGTCCTTCATCCACTCTACTGCCCAGATAATTTTTCAAGACACAAATCTCAATGTCACTGTCTGTGATTACTCCCCTATGAGTAAGCATGTAGCCAATCTCCAGGCCAAGTAAAAGGGTTTGAGCATTTCAGAAGGATCTGATAAGACTCTTGCCCCAAACAGATGGCATTCTGGGCAACTGGATGCCCTTACAAGGAGTTAAGGGCCATCACCATCAATTATGATGACCTTTAGGACAACAGCTCACAGCCCAAATTAAAGATCCTGTGCCTTTGTTTACAATGTTTCCTCCTCCTGGAAGTTAGTTGTGTCACTAACTTTCCATTACCCTACAGGACCTAATTGAAGATTCACCACATCCAAGAACTTTCCCTGAACATCAGCTTCCATTTTTACCCAGATGAGTTGGGTGTCCCTCCTCTGTATTAAAATGCCACCTTGCACAAACCTTTTACAGAAAGTATTGAATTGCTTTGCAGTCACCAAGTCTACTTGATAGTAGAACATAAGAACCTAAACTGAGATACATCTGTATATGAAAATGCATTTATTTGCACAAAATAATGTGCATGGAGAGAAAGGGACTGTGAGGGGGAGGTTTTGAGAATCTAAACCTGGTGGCCAACATGGAAGAAAGGTGGGGAAACCAAGAGAGCAACTTAGTGGCTGGCCCTCAATCTGGGTTCCAATTCCTAAACCTGGCCCCGTGGACTAAGTCCAAATCCTATGGAGAAATAAGGGCTACACACAAAAGCTTTAGTAACTGAAAGATTTGGAAAAAATGAGGTACATGCAAGACTGTTTGGAGCCAAACCACAAACTATAACACATGGCAGGGAAAGTGAGCCCTCTTCCCACTTCTACACTCATTACCCAGATTTGCTCAGGTTTGAAAAGGCCACTGGTGCATCTGAGACAGTGCAATGAATTCTGGAGTGGGCAAGGAAGCCCCTGCCCAGAAGATGCTGCTCTGTTATGTCTATTTAGGAGTGGACACTTGGGGAAATGATGCAATAAAATTGTTTTGTTTTTGTTTGTTTAAATCTCGGGGACTTCCAGAACTACTTCAAGAGTGGCTTTTGCAAGGGGCTGGGCCTTACACTCAAGGGAGAAATGACCAAGCAGCCAAGTAAAAATTATCACTGTTAATGTGACTCTACTTACAGCCATGGTCTGGAGGCCTGATGAAATCTATTTATGGTTATATTAAATTCTTAAGCTATTCTTACACCCATTCATTGGCCTTGAGATCCTGGTTTTTAAAAAACTCCTGTAGCCCCACTACCTATCTGAGTTCCCACCACAGGGTAGGTATTCAACATACGGCTACTGAATGAAGAAATAAAACTAGTGAAAGAAGAACTATCTCTAATGGACAAATTTAGGACACATAGTTAGAAATTACAGGAATGCAAAGTGCCTTTCTAACAATTAGAAATCTCTATCAATAAATAAATAAATAAATAAATAAATAAATAAATAAATAAAATAAAAATCTATCAGTGGGGGGCACCTGGGTGGCTCAGTCAGTTGAACATCCGACTCTTGATTTTGGCTCAGGTCATGATCTCATGGTGCAGACTCAGCATGGAGCATGGAACCTGCTTGGAATTCTCTCTCTCCCCCCACCTCTCTCTCTCTGCCCCTTCCTTACTTGTACTCTCTCTCTCAAAATAAATTATAAACTTAAAAAAAAAAAGGAAATCTCAATAAGCTTAAAAAGCTCAAGGTGACAGAGTGTGAATTTTATCACTGGAGGAGTTGTCAAGGATGCCCCTAGACGAGGTACATGCCTCATGGAGAGAAATGGATCAAACCATTTCTAACTCTCAAACTACTTGGTATTAGTTACATGAAGACAAAGAGGAGTGGGGCCATGACAAAGGAGGTAGCCCTACAGGGCAATATGTAAAAATGATGAGTCAGCAACAAAATTGGTTTTTAAAAAAAGTCGTCAAGGACTGTCTATAAAAATCAGCAAGCCTTAAGCCAGAATTCATCAGAATTAAACAAGTATCCTGAAACACTGTTGCATTGTGTCATAGACATTATCTTCAAAAGTTATTCTATTATAACTCTGAATGATGTCCAGAGGACTAAGGTTTCTAATGGACATTATCTATAGTGAAGACGCTAAGTGATGAAAGGTTAAAGGAAAGATTTACAACGTATTGAGAGCAGGCTGTGATTTGTAGACTCACAGCCTGTTTCAATGACTCTTCTACACCCTCTGGCGAAGTAAATGCTAGAGCCACTTGTCTTTATACCTTTAACTTCCAATAAATGACCGAAGGATCCCACATCTACAAGAGGGAAATTACTAGACAATGCAGAAAAGGTCTTCAGAGATAAATGAAGATTCTACAGTAATTTAAAGGCCACAAATAGAATGATGGAGAGTACTATTTCATAATGTCAAAGTTCAAAGGCACTTTTCAAATGTCTTTTTAAAGAAAATCTGACCTTTCTTTCTCCACTTCTTTCTTTCTTTATTATCAGAAAGTTAGCCAAGGGCAGTCTGGGCCTTGGGTCATTTCATTTTGACATGGAAATTCTTTCAGCATTAAAAATAATCAGAAGATCAGAAATATTTAACTCTGCATTGGCCAAGAGGACACATTCAGTAGCATAAAAAAGAACAACATCGAAGCACTAGGATTTCAAAGCTTGTGTTTTAATAACTCCATCAACCTCCCCCCCCACCCCACATATATATGAGGGAGAATTTAATGAGGCCATTACTAGCTAAAGGAGCAAGTATGAATATACATTTTTTTTTCTAATGTATTTCATGTTATTTTACATGAAAATTTTAAGAAAACTGCTCAGGGGCGCCTGGGTGGCTCAGTCGGTTAAGCGTTCGACTTTGGCTCAGGTCATGATCTCGCGGTTTGTGAGTTGGAGCCACGTGTTGGGGGCTCTGTGCTGACAGCTCAGCCTGCTTCAGATTCTGTGTCTCCCTCTCTCTCTGCCTCTTCCCTGCTCTGTCTCTCTCTGTCTCTCAATAATAAATTAACGTTAAAAATTTAAAAAGAAAGAAAGAAAGAAAGAAAACTGCTCAGTACACCATTAGTAACTCTCTATCTTTTTAAGATGTAGATTAGATGACATGAGATATAGATGCAGACATAAATATGTTTTCATGAAAACAAAAACCTATTACAAAAGGTCCCCTTTCCCCCTTTTTAAGGTATAGTTTACAGACAGTAAAATTAAGTGTATAGTTCTACAAATTTTGATGAATGTAGTCATAAACCACCACCACAGCAAGATACAGAATAATTCCATCACATCCCCAAATTTCCCTCTGTCCCTTTGTAGTAAACCCCTCTCTCCATCTCCAGCTCTTGGAAACTACTAGTCTGCTTTCTGTTTCTATAATATTGCCTTTTCAAGAGCGCCCTATAAATGGAATTACATAGTATGTAGCAAAGACCTCTTTTAAATTTCATGCACTGAATAAAAATTAAAGTAACTAAATGAAGTGTCGATTTTAATGTACTGATTTCTATTTCCCAAACTTAAGGCAATAATAGATATATAAAATCAAATTACCCTTGAATATTACATCTTGAAGCAGGTAGTACCCAGGGAACCTTTTGAATACATCTACAGATCTTTAGGACTTCAATTTTGACATATTGAATCAAATCTCTCAGTGAGGGTTCTGAGAATTGTTTTTATCAAGTTCTCCAAGCTTCATTCTGACTGATCAGCCAGATTTGGGAAACATTAACCCAACAGACATTCACTATATGAGATTAACTACCAGGCAGTAAATTATGTGTGGCAATGGGGTTAAAGTTCAGAGGCTAAGAGAGGTTTATCTAGGTGACCTTGTCCTTGGATGTGGCTACCACTTATTGCCTACAGAACCTTTAATAAGTCACTTAAACTTGCTGAACCTTAGTTTTCTCCTCTGTCATGCAGGAGTAATGATGCTGACTTCATAGGATTATTTTGGGGGATTAAATGCATATAAAACTTTTAGATAGAACCTGGCATACTTAGTACTCAGTGAATGGAAGTGATTCAGTGATGCACATAGCATTGGTATCAGTATTAACATCATCATTATCATCATCATGCTGTCATATAAATGCTTTACTTGTCTTTCTCCACATTTCTGCATTTTGGTCAATTTCACTATTATTTAGCCCTTCTTCTAGAAGTGACCAAAGTAAACAGAATCCTCTTTTGTAGCAGCCCAACTAGTGTTCAGGGCAGTTCAAAGCTAATAGAAATTCACTGACTGTCCCCACCCCTCACTTTTACCTCAGAGATACAAATGGGAACAAAAATGAATTACGGGATTCACTCTTTCCTAAGGGTATATTATTGGCCAAATATAAGCAAACAAAAGGGAAGGAGAGAAGCAAAGGGCCAGAATAAAGCAGAAAATTAGGCTGTCTTTGTAATTAGGAAATATCTAAAACTTGACTTCATTTGTTTGCAGTTTTATACTGCAGTGTATACACATGTATTTTTCAGCTATAGTTTCTTAAAAATTTTTACTATTGAAGAATAGTTGACATACATAGGCAACAGTTTTTATTTAAGCCATGAAATATAGAAGAGTGATGATATTTAGCTGCATTTGCTGATCTAAAGAAAGAACTCCTATCCTCACAGGATTACACAATGCTGCCAACACCAAGGACCAAAGACCAGGGGGCAAAAGACAAACCTGAAACTCACAAGCCCTACCTGTTCTCAGCATCAGCGCTGCACTTTGGGGACATCAGTTCAAAGGATTTGGTAAACTTCACCACCTGCCACACAAAAAGACATAAATCCAAGTCAATTAAAGCTTTCTTACAGCTTAAAATAATTCAATAAGCAGTTTTTGTCTTTATAATGATGATTACAATAATTGGAGATTAAAGAGCAATTTTAAGTAGAGAAATCCCAAGGGACAGAAGAACAAAATTCTATCTTACATTTTGTATTTTATGTCTAACATGGCTTACATTGACAAAGTTTTATACAATTTACTAAATATGTGTATCTGTTTTTTCAAGTTTTTATCTAAATTCCAGTTAGTTAGCATATAGTGTAGTATTAGTTTCAGGTGTAGAATTTATTCAAAACTTCCATATAAACACCAAACACAAGTGCACTCTTTAATTCCCATAACCTATTTAACCCCCACCCCTCTGCCACCTCCCTTCTGGTAACCATCAATTTGTTCTCTGTAGTTAAGAGTCTGTTCTTGGTTTTCCTCTTTTTTTCTTCCCAATCATATGTGGAATTTAAGAAACAAAACAAATGAACATAAGGGAAAAAATTATATGTATGCATATTTTTTTAAATTTATTTTTGAGAGAGAGAGAACAAGTGGGGTAGAGGCAGAGAGAGAGACACACACACACACAGAATCTAAAGCAGGATCCAGGCTCTGAGCTGTCAGCACAGAGCCCAATGCAGGGCTTGAACTCGTGAACTGTGAGATCATGACCTGAGCTAAAGTTGAACACTTAACGGACTGAGCCTTCAGGCACCCCTACTATGTATATATTTTTACAATGAGGTGCATACTATCTTGTGGCAGTCCTGCCAAGGGATATCTCAATCGAAAACATTAAAAAATTTTTATTGCCCTTTGAACAATCCAATCACTATCCATAGAGAAGAAAGAGGAGACAAAATACCGCTCGAAAAGGATGGCCTCCAAGTTGCCTTCCCTGGTTTACCATTGTTCTCAGGTGAACATTTTGTTGCCACCAACCCCACCACCTCTGCTCCAAGGCTAAAGAAGAGAAAGCTATCTTCTTCAAAGATCTTTCCTAGTGTGGACACTTCCTCCTTCACCTGTCTCGTGAAATTGGCATACCCGGTGCAAGAACCTGGTCAAGACTTATTACATTGAAAGAAAATTACGGACACAGAAAAAGTAAAGGTAGTTTTTCTTATTATTAGCTACTTTGAGTTCTTACTATAAACCAGGCTGTACATCAGAAGCTTCTTGGACTATTTAAGTTCCTTATTATGATTCTAGAAAGCAGAGACTTTTCTCGTCAGTATACAGAGGAGGAAACCTCTCCATAATTTTTAAGAAACTTTCTGAATTTCACACAACTACCTGGGGCACCTGGGATTAAAGCAAGTCTGCGTGATTCTAGAGTGCCAGCTCTTTCAACAGCACTAAAAATTTGGGGTGGGAAAAGCACCATTTCTGGCCCTCTTTTGACAAGCTATACCACGTGATAGAAAAATGAGTCTCTTACACTGAGAGGAGTCATCTGAATGTCACTGGATGCTTCCAAGGTTGACATTTAGACTTGCCTTAGCTAGATGCAGTCATGCTTCAAAGGCCTTTTAAATTAGCCACTTATGAGGAATTGATGGGCACCTGAGAAAATGATTTGGAAACTGGGAATAGATTAAATATTAAAATAGCTTTATCAGTGAGGTAATGAACCCAAACTAAGAAAATGCAACATTAGGGAAAAGATAAAAGAAAAGCCCATCACAAAGAAAATTGTGTGTGATTCATTGAATGCAGGGCAGTGACAATAGAACAACTACAAGCAAATACCCTTGATAACTACAGAACACATTTCTTTTCATATACTAATGTGAATTGGGCCTCTACAAAATCATTCATTGTGACCAGTTTTATTTTCTAAAGATGGCCACAACAATACCTTTTATCCCACACTCTGCTACGATATGACCCTGCCACCCTCTTAACCAAGTGGTAGGGTCTATGTTCTTTCCCCTTGAATCTAAGTGGGCTTCTGACCACTTTGACCACTAGAGTATATAGAATGGATGTGGTGTGCTCTCTAAGACTGTCATAAAAGCCAATATGGCTTCTGCATTATCTGATGGAATACTTAGGCCGAGAGGCCTGAGGTACCGTGTAAGAAGTTCAGCTACCCTAAGGCCACTATGCTGAAAGGGAGCCAAAAACCACATAGAGAGGTATGATATAGATGCTCTGGCAAGAAGCTCCAGTCTTCAAGTCATGCCAGCCTAGGAATAAGACATATGAGTGAATAAACCAGATGATTTCAGTTCCCTGCTATGAAGTCACCCCTGATCTCCATGTTTTCCCAACTGTGGCCCCAGACAACCTGAAAAGAGGCAGGCCATCCTTGTGATGTCCTCTCCAGATTCCTGATCCATGGGACCTTTGAGCATAACATGATTGGTTTAAGCCTCTAAATTCTGGGTTTATTTGTTACACAGCAAAAATAACCAGAACATTTATCTGAATTAAGGACTTAAACAGAAACCAATCACTTAGAAATCACCATCCAATTGCAATACTCTTGGGTTTCAAAAGTTAGCAAGCTACAAAGAAACTATTTCCTATCACCAAATAATAAATCCCTCAAACTATACCCCAAATAATTTTTAAAGCTAAAACAATAATAAGGTAAATAATAGTAACATTTCATTTCTGTTTGCCTAATGGAAAATTGTCACAGATTTTAAAAGGAGAAGTTAGTCCTCTGTCTCTGCTTTGATCTCTCATCATATGTGATTTCTTTCCATTATTTTGTTAGATGATAGAAAATTCATGTCCTATTTTTATCATGTTTATGGACTGTATGTTTGTGTCCCCTAAAATTCATAGGTTGAAGCCCTAATCCTCACTGTGATGGCATTTGGAGATGGGGCCTTTGGGAGGTGATCAAGTCAACAGGTGAAGCCTCATAGGCATTAGTGCTTTTATAAGAAGAAGCAGACACAGCTTGCTTCTTCTCATTTTCTCTGCTGTGAGAATACTATGAGAAGGTGGCCATCTACAAACCAAGAAAACTGACCTCACCAGACACAAGATCTGCTAGTACCTTGATCTTAGACTTCCCAGCTTCCAGCACTGTGAGAAATACATGTTTGTTCTTTAAGCCACCCATTCCATAATAATTTGTTATAGCAGCCTGAACTAAGACAACTATATTTTACCTTTTTGCTGCAAATGTGTATGAGGCAATTTGCACAATTATGACCAATCCTTTATGTAGGTATCAATGTTTACAACATACTGGTAAGGTATATATTATTATCCTCACTTTATTTAAAGGAAATTAAGGCTCAGAGAAGTTAAGTGGTTTCCTGGAAACCATATAACCAATACCCTGCAGAATTGGGATTTGAATTGTATCAGTCTGATTCTACAGCCCCACTCTTCCCACTACTCACTGCTTTTGTCAACATGAGCAAGTGGTATTGTGGGGGCACTTGGGTGGCTCAGTCAAGCATCTGACTCTTGATTTTGGCTCAGGTCATGATCTCATGGTTCGTTTCATGAGTTCAAGCCCCATGTGGGGCTCTGCACTGACAGTGTGGAGCCTGCTTGGCATAGTGTCTCTCCTTCCCTCTCCCCCTCCTGTGCTTATTTTCTCTGTTTCTCTATTTCTCTCTCAAAATAAATAAATAAACATTAAAAAAAAGTGGTATTGCAACACCACATTATTTGGACATGCCTCCTTCAGAGCCAGAATAGTTAGATAAACTCTGCCTTTATTTATCAATTCTATAAATATATTTTGAGTATCTATTAAATGCCTGAATTTGAATAAACAGACTTAAAGTAGCTTGAAGTAAAATACTTGGCCTAATATACAACCAATCAAATTACCAATAAACTATTAACCGTTTCTGCATTGGGAAATCAAAAAGGAGATACCTTTTAATTCCCTGACCTGACAGATGAGATTAAACTCTCCAACATTACTAGGAATACTTCATTTGGCTTCTTTTTTACTATTGATTAGAATACTCTGCAACTCTAAAAGGATACATATTAATTTCTGAAAAAGTGAAGCAATGCAAATTGGGTTGTAATGGGGAGTAAGTCCCCCTTGTGGGATTAAGGATCACTCTGACAAAGCCACAGAAATTATACTTGGAAAGGCATGCGAAATTAAAGAGTTTATCACAGGTCCTAGAGAGCGTGGTATGCTCAGAGGGTCACATAAAGTCACCCAAAGCTGAAAGTTTGGTCACTGCATGCAGAGAAAGAACACAGCAAGGACTCGTGGGTCCGTGCCTTCATTGGAGTCAGAGATAAAGTAGCTTGTGGCACTTGAGAAGCCTTTGGATAATTTGAATGTAACTGGGTCAACATGGAGAGGAGGGAAGGGGTAAATTGGGAAAGTCATCAGGAGGCTTACCACTGAAACACACAAGGTGAGGATGGGCACCCAGAAATGGGCAATAACTAGGTAAAAGTTAAAAACAAGCAGGGTGAGTGCAGGCACTCAGGGAGTCATTGAGGCCACAAAGAACAGCTTGACAGTACACGAATGAATTTTCTCCGGGTAGAAATACAAATGATTTCTGTGCAGTAGGAAAGCCCATAGTTACAATTTTATTGTCCTGGATGATAGTAACCATTTTAGAAATCTAACCTAATAATCTTACCCCAGCAATTTTTCAGTGCCTATTTTAGGGCTAACTTTACTATCTCACTTGGTTTCTCTCTTTAATGAGTGAAATAAATCTTTGATACATGCTTGCTTTAGATTTATGCAAGGGTTAGGTTTTTAACTTTTTAAAAACTGTTCTTTGACACAACAGATATATACCGAGTATATGTATGTGTCAAATAAAGCAAGGCACTGGGGGCACATGTGGGAAAGTAAAACAAAAAAATCTCTGCATGCATGGAGTTTACTTTACAGTAGGGAGCTTAATTTACCCTGGGCTCCTCGAAATTAGTGCTTCCTGGAATAAGAAGTGAACTTCTGCTTTCCACATCTTAAGAAAACAAACCTGGGGGATGTTCAGAGATTAAAAGAGAATAAAGATCTTTAAAAAATGTTTGTTTTTTTTTTTAAAAAAACCCCACTGAAAGATAGCACTTAAAAGAAATGGAATAGAATATCCTGGAATTTTAAAGCTATAAAACTTAGAGATCTAGAATGACAAAGAGAATGGCTAAAACAAACAAATACCTCTAGATGAAATGTCTGTGTTTGAACTCCTGAAATGTATAGGACTTTTTAAAGCTGCCAAAAGGAAGAAACGCTTTTTTCTAAAATGTTGAAACTTTTTATTTCAACATAAATCATATGCTATAAAGAAGAACAGGGTCAAACATTTTGTTTTATTTTATTTTATTGATTTTATTTTCTAAATTCATGTTTAATGAATAAAGGGAAAGTCAAGGATTGTCTTTCAAATTTAGCACTCCATATCATGGAGAGTACTAGTTATGTCCCCCAATAAACCAGTCCGTGGCATCCTGATCAAAGCAGACACTGGATTCATGAACCATAGTGTTGACCGTGTGTAATAAAGAATTAACCTTACCCAAAGAAACGTCTCGCTTTTGTCTTCAATTGCTGGGAGATAACTGCTAAGCCCTTGGAATGTCCAGCCTTTATAAAAGTGTCTCTGTTTACCTGGACACCTTAGACCAGCCAGTTAGTAACAATGTAATTGAGCCACACAAAGTGGTGGTAGTGGGGGCGGGGGGTCGCTTTGGGTCATGTGGTATTAGCTCACCTCTGGAGGGAATGGAGACTGAGGTCAGTTATGTAGGTTGTCAAATATGTTTTGGTGATTAAGCCCCAATAAAGACCTCTGGATACCAAGGCTTGGGTCACCATCCTGGTTGGCAATACTTCATGATGTACATTGTCACATATTATTACCGAGAGAAGGTAATGATATCCATGACTCCATGGAGACAGGACAACTAGAAGCTCCACATTTAGAACCTTCCTGGACTCTGCCTATGCATCTCTCCTTTGGCTAATTTTAATCTGTATCTTTCCCCACAATAAATCATAACCATGAATGTAACAGCTTTCAATGAGTTCTAGGAGCCCTTCTAGCAAATTGTTGAGCCTGAGTATTGGGAACCCTTGAACTTATAATTGGTATCAGAAGTTAGGGCAGCATTATAGATTATGTTCCCTTACTTTGTACCTTATATGATAATTCATAGGTTCTCATGTCTGTAGGAGAAAAATGAGAATAATATCGACTGGTCTTCGGTTAAATATTGATTACCTAATACATATCGATGTGTACTGGATGACAAACAGATATGAAAAATAGTAAATAAGGTCTCTAACCTTTAAATAATATGTTAAAGGGGGAAAAATTTTAAACTTAAGGGTCAGGAAAATTTTCTTGATCAGTTGACATGATTCCTTCTGCTAAACAAACAGAATTATAAAATGTATTAAGTTTTTTTTTTGTTTTTTTTTTTACCTTAGCTATTAGGAAGCTCAGAGCAAAGCTTTAGTTTCAAAGTTTTATCTTTTTGCAGCATAATTTGGTTTTGAGTTTGTTGATTTTGTTTGGTTTTGCTTATAACATCTACTTTCTCTTTCTCCCTTTTTATTTGAAATTTTGCATTTCATTTTGTCATGTGTCTGGTACCTAATAAGCACTCAGAAAATATCTGCTCACTATGAATTTTCGCTGAAAGGTGGCTTAAGTGCTCTTCATAATTAATTGAGTAAAAATGTAAACAGACAGGAGATAAAGTACTTACATACTTGAAAAATGTATACAGTGTATAAAAATATTTTACACATGAAATAACATAAATTTGCTTATGTAAAACTAATTACATTTGAACGTTAGTATAAGAGAGGATTTTTCAGAGGCATAGGAAGGGATTCTGGAATGGTGGGTAAAAGAAATACAATATTTAAGGGCCTCCAGCTGATAGCAAACAACACAAGAAAAAAAGAGAAGGAGGCTTGGATCACATCCAGACAGTGGTCAAATATGAACAGAGCACTGAAACTGTGAGGACAAACCCACTAATCACTGTAAGCCAGATACGATCAAGAAAGTAGTGAAGCCCCAGACCCAGTTCCATAAGGTGTATAAAGTTAGTCTGGTTCCAGGTGACCTGACTATAAAGGGCTCCAAGTCCATTTTAGAATGGATTTACCTCAGAAATCCTAGTCTAGACCAAACTGTCGGGAACCTAGGGCTGCCGGTGGAATCTCCTTACAGATTTTCTAAATTTAGGTCAATTTGAGATTAGACTCACCCATCCATGAACCCTCAAAGTCATCAGAATAGTGGGTCCTTATTAAGGTGACATGCACATGTGCCTTGGTCCATGCTGAGGACAGCAAGATGAAGAGCAGGCAAGTGATACACTTCTGGAGATGCCGACTGATCAGCGTGCTTCTCATTCCTCTAGAGCAGGAGTGGGCAAGGGAGTCTGTGGGCCAAATCTGCCCCACCATCTGTTTCTATAAATAAAATTTCATTTTAACAGAGCCCATCCATTAATTTAAATGTTATCCATGGCTGCCTTTTGCTCTAACAGTGTAGTTGACTGCTTACAACAGAGACCATATAGGCCACGAGGCCTAAAATATTTACTTAGCTGGTCTTTCATTGAAGAGTTTGCTGACTCCTGGTCTAGAGCCATCTCTGGACCAGGTCACCTAGTTATATTTTGGTACACTGTTAATGGCTGGTGATAGATTAATGTATGTATATTCCTATATAATTTATCCATAATTTAGAATGTGGGTCCCTGGAGTCAGAATCTTCACATCTGAAATAAGACCGTAATGATGGAAATTTTAGACACCATGGGAAGTGGTGGGGGATATACTTGAGGACATGCATATGTGCCAGTTGTCATGAACTGCCCACTTTTATAAAGCCTATTGTCCTGATACAATTATTATAAGTGCCTCCTTTTACTCTCAAAAAGTATCTTTGTTTGAAAAGCAAAACTCTAGGCAGGCATGCCTCAAACAACTTCTATATTTAAAACATATTTATTAAAAATATAATGCATTCAAGTAGAAAACAATTTATGGTCAGTCACCTGGATTTAAAAATGAAGCAGTGGGGCGCCTGGGTGGCTCAGTCAGTTAAGCGTCCGACTTCGGCTCAGGTCATGATCTCGCGGTTCGTGAGTTCAAGCCCCGCGTCAGGCTCTGTGCTGACTGCTCAGAGCCTGGAGCCTGTTTCAGATTCTGTGTCTCCCTCTCTCTCTGACCCTCCCCCGTTCATGCTCTGTCTCTGTCTCAAAAATAAATAAACGTTAAAAAAAAAATTAAAAAAAAAATGAAGCAGCAAAAAAACAGCCAAAATATTTCAAAGCAATTTAATGGGATATACAGTGCCACTGTGGAGATTATGACCAATAAAAAAAAAAACAGACAAAAGCATAAAAGGAGACAATAAAACCCATGCTTTATTCTTGACTTGGACCAATGGTATAGTTCTCAGTTTCATTAATTTTTTAAAATTTATTCTCCAAATCCAAGTCTGATTTTATAATAGATATATTAAATGAACCTAGGTTAAATAAATAAATACACACATTCACATCCACTAAGTAAAAAGTGAGTCTTACAAGAGAAATATCAGAAGCGGTTTATAGGTCAATGAAACTGAACAAGTGGTTCCAAGCTCTGCTGGCTGTTGATCAGCCCTGATTATCACACCCTGGGGAAGGCAGTACCCATGCCACAGTGAAGTAAACAAAATATCCCCAAGCATCTCTGCCTGTTCTTTGGAAAAGCTCCACGGACAGAAGTCTTTTTGATTTGGATATTTATCAAGCACTAGTTGGTCTGGTTTCTCTCTGTTTTTTTTTTTTTTAATTTAAAAACAACTTAAAAAATAAATACTGTGCTCAAATAGATATTCCTGCCACCAAAAAGAAAATGGGAATGATCTAATAATCACCATTTTTTCATTAGTTTTCTTAATCCATATTTTTTCCACAAGAAGACTATTCTATAGGGCAAAAGACTGTAAATGATCATCCACTGCCATCCTTCTTGATAAATTTCTCACTTATGCTGAAGAGTAATTTACTCTAATCACTTATTCACTCAATCAATATTTATCAAATACTTAGTGTACAGGCACTCTTATGGGCTTGGAAACATCAAGGGGCATAAATCATGTCTTGTCTTTTGATGGACCAACAACATAGTACAGAGGAGGAAATAGTTCACAAAGGTATAATTTCATCACAATATATGTTCAAATTTCTACAAGTGCCCAGAAGAAGATGTAGAAGAAGACTTTGCGTGAACTATGTCTTAAAGGGTTGGCAGGCATGCCCTAGGCAGAGTAGCGGGGGAAGCTTTCCAGGCTGAAGGACTGAACAGGTCAGAGTTTAAGCTGAAAACAGAGAGAACACTCAAACGGGTTTAACTGAACCTAATTCAATAAAGGGACTAGTTACAGAAGTGTGGGCAGGGTTAAAAGAAACCAATAAGAAATTGTGACATTCCCAGGAACTAGCAAATTTGGAAAGCAGTTAACATCTCTAGGTCTAAAGGAGCAGTAAACACCCATAGGTCACAGGGATTAAGGGAGAGAAGGAAGATGGCAGGAGGGAGGGAACAGTGTTATTGCTGTTCTGAAGACGTTAGAGCTATGGAGAGGGTTCTTGGAAGAATCAAGCCACCTCTACAACTGGCAGAGAAAGAACAAGAGGAATAATTATTTCTCTCTCCTCCAGCCTTTACACCTTCTGCTGATCCCTCTTGTTTGTCAAACTCAACTGGAAGCCAGTGGACAAGAAAGCCCACTGCCTTCAAGGGCACTGAGCTAAAGACAGAAAGATCAATAATAGATGGAGGGACAGGCATTTGCAGAGAATATTATAGAGTTGACAATGTTGAACTTCACCTGAGCCCTGCTCCCCAAAACACAGTAATAGTAAAGAAATCCTCCCTACCACTTTTTCTTCCAAAATTGGCTAACCTCAAAGGACCACCCTGCCCTAGCATATTCCAAAATAACACCTGTCTCCATCCTTCCTTCCTTCCTTTTCTTTGAGATGTTCCTCAGAAAAGAATGTTCTCCCTATTGCAATACCTGGATGAAATTATCTCCCTAAATTGTCTGGTGCATTGTCTCTTCCACAAGAACAATATGTACAAAGACACAGAGACAAATGTAAGCATAGGCTGACCATGGAGGGGGGTGGTGATAGAGAAGGAAGAAAGGGATAGGGTGAGGCTGAGGACCAGAAAGGACCTCCAAAAGGTAAGTTGGGGAACAGAGGAGATGAACTTGTTATGTTGGGCAGTTTGAACTTTATTGGGTAGGGGGTACCTGGGCGATTCAGTTGGTTAAGTGTCTGACTTTTGATTTCGCTCAGGTTATGATCTCGAGGTTTGTGAGACTGAGTCCCATGTTGCGCTCTGCACTGGCAGCTTGGGAGTCTCTCTCCTTCTGCCCCTCTCCAACCCATGTGCACATGTGCGCACTCTCTTTCTCTCTAAAGAAAGAAAGAAAGAAAGAAAGAAAGAAAGAAAGAAAGAAAGAAAGAAAACACAAAGCTTTTGAACTGTATTGTGTAGGCAAAGTTACCAAATGTTCTGAAGCATGTAGAGGCAGATGCATGTTTCAGAAAGAGAACTGGAAGGAGTATAAAGAATTGATGGAAAGGAAGACTACCCTATTTACAAGTGAAGAAATGAGTCAAGAGGAAAATGTGGAGGTAAGAGATTAGTAAAGACAGAGTAAAGCCAGTGGTTGAAGAGGTGGGAGGAAGGGGCTAGAAACAGGGTTTCAACATAAAAGCAACAGAACTTACAAATGGTTGAATATAAATGGTAAGAAATACTTAGAGGCTACTGTGTGGTTTTTAGCTTGAGTTACTTACTACATGATGATGATTCTATTAACTGAAATAGGAAATCTCAGAAGTGTTAATGATTTGGGACAGGATGTGGTAGACATGGTCAGTGAGGATTGAAGTTCAGAAGTTGGATGGGGTGCCTGGGTGGCTTGGTCGCTTAAGCATCCGACTTCGGCTCAGGTCATGATCTCACGGCCCATGAGTTCGAGCCCCGTGTCGGGCTCTGTGCTGACCGCTCAGGGCCTGCAGCCTGTTTCAGATTCTGTGTCTCCCTCTCTCTCTGCTCCTCCCCTGTTCATGCTCTGTCTCTCTCTGTCTCAAAAACAAATAAACGTTGAAAAAAAAAAGAAGTTGGATACACACACACACACATTTAACACATATAAATGATTAATGATCTGAGTTAATACATTGACATAAAATTATTAATAAAGTGAGTTAATATAACAAATATATAATGATATATTAATGATTAGTGATGTAAGTATATATATGTATACATATATACATACACATATACATATACATAAAACAATGATTCTTTGGATAATCATCAGAGTTTTTTAGTTACTTGCTATTTTGCACTCTTGAAAAAGCACTTGGAACAAAAATCAAAAAGAATTTACATTGGCTTCCTTATAGGGAAAAGGAAAGTTAAAGAAAGGTGGGGAAAATGGAAAGAAAGTGAAATAGAAAGGAAAGCCTGAAGCAATTTTTGCCATCCACTTCAAATGGAGGGGATTGAATTAATTATAGGCTGTTCCAGAGCAATCAGATAATGATTACCTCCATCTCTTTCTCTCAAGTGTTGGATTCAGGAAGATCATTTAGTTCAATGGCTTAATTGTGCATGTATTTACATAAGAACCAAGAAGTTAAGGAACATGTTAAAAAATAAGGATAGCTTATGCTTCATGGTTTAGGAAGTGAACTCCCGAAAGGAGCATCATAGTTACAAGCTCAGTTAGTTATAAAGTACTTGATGGAGTTCTGCTTGTGCAATAGTTGAGCCATCAGGATGATCCATGAAAGAACACTTGTAAATACTAGTGCTGAGACAATGCCTTAGGACTTTACGATTAAAATGTCTGCTTCTTGCTTTCCTTGACTAAGCACAGAAAGAAATAGAGAGCACTAGAAAGAAACTAACAGAAGGGATAGGAATTGCTTAGCCAGGTTCATGGAATGGAATAACATTACGCACAGAATATTCAGTTCGAGGGACTAAATATTTCCTAATGTCGACAGTAGCTAGAACAATCTTTCTGTTTTTCAGTCTAATGGAAAATACCATTGACAAACTCACTTAAAACTGATTGACTAAAACACTTAAGGGAAGCAAAAGAGGGTAAAATATTAATTTTGGCAGGAGAAGAGGCTGGAAAGGCATTCCTTGTTTCCATTTTTGGCATCCACTGAGTGAACTGGCCAGTTAACACCTGCCTACCCAGTTTCAAGACCATGAAGGCAGGGGCTCCTGGTAGCTCAGTCAGTTAAGCATCTGAGTTCACAAGTTTGAGCCCCACATGGGGCTCTGTGCTGTCAGCACGGAGCCCGCTTTGGATCCCCTGTCCCTCTCTCCCTCTCTCTCCCTCCCCTGCTGGTGTTCTCTCTCTCTCTCTCTCTCTCTCTCTCTCTCTCTCTCTCTCTCAAAAATAAATAAACATTAAAAAAAAAAAAACACCATGAAGGCATCTCTAAACATTGAGTTAAAAGCTTGATGAATCAAAGCATCTATAACTAGATTTCAATTTCCTTTCTTCCTCTTTCCCGCAAATGAAGAAAAGGCCAGGAAGTAGCATACATCTGCAATAACCAGCTTTTTAAATATTCAAATCCCAAGTCAACTATTAGAAGCTTTGTTTCCAGGAATGATTCTAATAAAATAGAGAAAAGCAAAATTTATTTATAGACAAAGGAAACTTTAAGCAGATTTTTTTTTCCTGAAATGATACATTTTTCCCCCGATTGTAAAAGTAGTATATGGACTGCCAGTAGAAATGTCTAGAAGTTAAATGTTTTGACACATCTGTTCTCTTCCCAAAACAGAGCAAAGATTGATAAAATACAGAAAGAGAAAACAAGAAAGACATGTTAGAGGTTAAAAAGCAGAAAAAAAGAGAAGGGCAGGACAGCAGAGTATAAGGAAAAGAAAAGATCTCTAAAGGGCCAAGCCTGAAGACAGGCCTACTGCACCCCAAATCCAGACACAGGCAGGCAGCAATGATCGGAATTTCAGCTTCTACTGGGGTTGGGGAACTAAAAAGGTTCCCTTGAACCAGGTGACCTATCTTTACCCCCAGAAAATGAACCACGTTGCTTCTGGCTTAGTGTGAGCCAGCACACAGCAGGAGACCCAACATAAGGCCTGGTTCTTGACTAGAGGCCAAGGAACTGCACAGACTATTAGACATGGAGGGAGAGTATAAGAGAGAACCAAAGAAAACAATGGCACAAACAAACAAACAAAACACCCTCTCATCAAAATGAGCTCCAATCCCAAATTCAAAAACACATGAACAGTTCCTATTAATACAGACACCTAAATCGACAACCTACAGAATCAGACAAGAAGATGCTGATAAATCCCAGTTATGCTGAACATTTGAACACACCTGTATCAGAGAATGAAAGGGGAAGAACAGAAAAATATTAAGAATATGAATGATTTGTTCTCAACCAATGGATCTCGAGGGAAAGTCAGCTGGAGAAACCTCTTCTGGAAAAGACTTTCTTCCCTGAGAAAAAGAAACATGAACAGAAGTTTTCCTTTTCTCTTCTCCTGGGACACAGTTACATGAAGACATACTGCCTGGAGCTGTGCCAGCCTCCTGGATCATGAGGATGAAAGCCAGTCGAGCACTGAGACATCCACAGGAAAGTGGACAGAGCTACCTTGCTGATTACATCATCAGGCTACTGCACCACCCGCAGCCACCTCCTGCAGACTTCTCATATAAGACACAGACGTTCTCATTGTTTAAGCCATTTTCCCCTTATATATTGTATTACTTGCAGAAATCGCCCAAACTGGTATGTAAATTAAAGCAATTTCAATCAGTCTATAAAGAATTTCTCACAGAACTTGATAACCTGCTCTTAAAATTTATATTAAGGAGCAACAGGCCAAGAATAAGCAGGCCGATTTTAAAGAGAACAGCACTGAGGACTTGTTCCCAGATATCAAAGTGTATTACGAAATTACAGAAACCGAGACAGTATGATACTGGTGCAGAAATAGACAAATAGACTAGTGAGCTCAGAAACAGACCCAGGTATATATGGAAACTTGATATAATACAGAAGTGTCATTACAGAGTGTGTGTGTGTGTGTGGGGGGGTAACACAATGGGTTATACATATAGGGCCTTACACTATACACAAAAAATAAATTCTAGATGGATATGAAGACCATAAATACCAGATGGGTTAAAGAAAATATAAGACAATGTTATTATAACATGGAGGCAGATAGTTTTTTTAAACAAAACTCTTAAAGCACAAATCAAAAAGGAAATTGATAAACTTGACACATTATAGTTAAAATATTCCTGGGGTGCCTGGGTGGCTCAGTCAGTTAAGCGTCTGACTTCAGCTCAGGTTGCAGTCTCACTGTTCCCAAGTTTGAGCCCCGAGTCGGGCTCTGTGTAACAGCTGGGAGCCTGAAGCCTGCTTCGGTTTCTGTGTGTGTGTGTCTCTCTCTCTCTGCCCCTCCCCACTCAAAAATAAATAAACATTAAAAAAAATTTAAGGTTAAAATATTCTTCACAACCAAGACACCTGTTGGGAGAGGCCAGCCTCATGAGCCCTGAGTGCACAGTCTTGCTTTTGTTTGCTGAATTGTGCAGCATCAGATTTTGGCACCTGGTATCCAGTTCTGTCTGGCTTCTCCTTCTGTACTTGGCATGACCGTGTCTGGCGTCCTTCCCGTAACTGCTATCACACAACCAGCGGGAGTCTGACGTTTTGAGAAGTCTTTGGTGGGAAGTGTGCTAAAGAAGAGCATGGCACTGATGGGGTTTCTACCTGGTGACCCACGTGTATATAACCTCACTCCTGCCTTCAACCCTCCCACAGCAACCCAGGCAGTCCCTTGCCAAAAACTCTTTACAGCTTTTAAAACAGTACCAAGCAGATTAGTCTCCTCTTTTTGCACATAGCTGACTTTTACCTCTAAACCTTGGCCCTCTAGATTAGAGGAGCTCATCCTCACTTTCAAGGGGAGGGGATGGGCAAAGAGAAGAAATTGTGTAGAGTGGCCTGGAATTTTCTGCTCTAATCCCACCATTACAGTCTGAGAATTTTCAGCTGTGGTAGCAAAAAAGTCTTTTTAACTTTCAGTAATATATCAACACCTTTAATGCTGATACCATCTACTATAGATAGTTGGGATTTTTATATTTATTTATTTATTTTGAGAGAGAAAGAGAGAGAGAGAGCATGCAAGCAGGGAGGGGCAGAGGGGAAGAGAGAGAGAGAGAGAGAGAGAGAGAGAGAGAGAGAGAGAGAACTCCAAGCAGGCTCTGTGCTGTTAGTGCAGAACCCAATGGGGACTGAAACTCATGAACTGTGAGATCATGATCTCAGCTGAAATCAAGAGTCAGATGTTTGACCGACTGAGCCACACAGGCGCCCCATAAAGTGGTTTTTGACACCCACCCCCTACACTGTTCCTACTCTTCCCTCCAGCTCTATCCCCACCTTCCATATCCACTTCTGTCATCTGTACTTTTTCATCTGATGTGCTGAAGAGCAAGGCCACAGCACAAAAACCAGTCTCTGTTAAAAGATTAGCAAGAATGGCCACCCTCAGCTGGTTTTAGATTACTTGCAGGTCTGTTTACAACTGAACTAGCAAACAGTGAGCTTGTCCTTGTCCAGATTCCATCTGGCCCTCCAGCCACTTGTCCTCACAGGGACCCAGGGGGTGGTTCAGGGAATCCTGGCAGCCGAAGCCCCAACAGCTGCCTCTTCCTGCCTTTGTTTAGTGACAGCCTATAGACTGCCTGCACCAACAAGCACCACCAGCAGCCCCCCATTCCTTTCTGAGGCTTCAGAGTCGGGGGGGGGGGGGGGGACTCCAGCAAGCCACTCAACCTTCTGAGTCTTATTTCCTGCTCAATAAACTGAAGATGATAATAATGCCTGTTTCATAAGGATGAAGGGGAAGTAAGTGAACTCAAATGATTCACAAAAGCATCTGGAAGCATTCCATATAGGTTACTGGGTCGTGTGTGTGTTTGTGTGTGTGTGTGTCCCCTCCCAAAGTTCCACTGAGTTTTACACAATCACAGGATAATGGCAAGGTTATTGTTTGTTTAATCCACACTTGCTAAAGTAGAAATAACCCCCAGCTCTGCTAAAATATAGGCAAACACCCCTAAACATTTTAAATAAATATAGATTTTTTTCACACTTCATGTTGAAATTTTACAATACTTATTATTAAATCTCCCAGATTTACCCTAAGGTTCTTATTCTTTGAAGAAAACAAACCTAAAGGCAAAGATAATAACCTCTTCTAAGTACAGTAAAATATCATCCTCTGAGGTATTAAAACAGCACTTAAATAGCTAGATAATTCCTGGTCTTGGAAGACAGTTCACAGTAAGATATTAAATTGCTGCTAAGGGTTTAGACATTTAACTTTCAGGAAGTTAGATTGATGATGATCATTATTTTCAATACTGTTGTGTGTTTACCCAGTGGATTTTCCCCCAAAGAGCCAAAGGGCTCAACAGAAACCTGACAGCTAAGGTGCTGCAGACCTGAGGCCTTGAACTAGCTTGCCACTTGCCTTTGGAGTACCAGGACCCCCTGCGGTGAAGAGCAGGGAGCCTCCTCCACCTGCCCCATGTTCTGTGCAAGTGTCCCCAGCTCCAAAGCGACTGTAAGAGAACTTGGAGACTGCAGTTCAGACCTTTGCTGCAGAGCACAGCCCAGCTGAGGCTTGTCACTCCACTCAGCTCAAGTACAATCTGCCCGAGCTCCAAAAGCAAAGGCACTGCTTCTCCAGCATTTTTTTGCTTCCTCCTCCTGATAAGAGGACTGTGGAGCATCATCTGGACTGCAATCCACACCCATAGATGCCAAGGGCCTTCTTCGCACTGGGTGAATACGATAGGAGCCTGGCACCTAAGTTAATGTCTATGCATCTGGGAGGGACAGGGCAAACCATCCAACCCCTCAGTTCCCTCATCTGTAAATACTCAGAACTGGGATAGACCTCTAAGGGCCCCCACCAACCTAAGAGTCCATGTTTCTAAGATGACGCAACACAAGACTGAAAATACATGTAAAAGAAATTAAAAAACTTTAGTTTTACAAAAAGCCATCTCATGGTTAGAAGAGTCATGAAGGGAGTGGTTTGAGTCATGATTTCACAAGCTGAATTACAAACAAACTACACTTTATTCCATTAATGCAGTCTGCAACTCTAGGTGACAGATAAAAAATGACTTACTGGTGATTCAATGTCCTCCAGGAGTAAAACAGAACAGCGTTCACATTTCAACAGAGTTTGGGCCCGATGCATTATTTTCTTGACAATTTTCTCCAGGTCAGTCTGTTCTTCAAATAGGTCATTAACAACCTCTAGCAAAGCCTAGGAAAGATGAAATGGATATATCTAGGTGGGTATAGGACTGAATAAAAATGGTTTTTTTCCTCTCAAAATTCCATTTTGTCTTTGCTATAATAAAATATAAATATATTTGTGTGGCTAATTAAAAACATGTTTTAATGTTTATTTATTTTTGAGAGAGAGACAGCACAAGCAGGGGAGGGACAGAGAGAGAGGGAGACACAGAATCCAAAGGACAGTCCGGGCTCCGAGGTGCCAGCACAGAGCCTGAATGTGGGACTTGAACCCAAGAACCGCGAGATCATGACCTGAGCTGAAGTCAGCCACTTATCCAACTGAGCCACCCAGGTGCCCGTGTGGCTAATTTTTAAAGCATTCATGATTGTTTTGAAATGTTCCATCATTTTGTTTTATCACAGAGTTTTGAGCTGGAAAACACAACTTGAAAATAGTGCCAATCCATATAATCCCATATGAATCCTACATATAGCTATAGATATATATATATATATATATGGCTCTGAAGCTTAATTAGCATTCACCACTATATATATGTATATATATATATATATCCCTCATTAATCCATATATATATGGATTAATATATATATTACACATATATATTTTATATACATACACATATATATATATTACACATATATATTACACACATATATTTATATGTGTATATATATTAATATATATACACATATATATTTATATATATATTACACATATATATTTATATATATATAAAACCCTCATTAATCCCTCTACACAAGAAGTATTCTTTCATTCCACCTGCGCAGGAAAACATTTAAATACTATTATATATCTCAGGAAAGAAAGTACCATTAAAATTTCTGTTAAAACAACAGAATGAAAAGCACACAAACTAAAGAAAAAAACCCTTAAAATTCTAACTTGAAAACTGCATACTCATTTAAAAATCAAATTGCAATAACCTGTTATTTTATCCAGCTAAGTTAACTTGCAATTTTTGCATTGAAATAATATTTATTTGGACTTTTTAATTACATGGCTCTTTCCAGAGATTTCAGAAAAGTGGGCTATGTACAGGTAATAGATATTATGCTTCTATCAGAGAGCAATAAGAAAATTACACAGCTAGTGAATTGTCCAGAGGGTGCTTTGTTCAGTAGAACTTAATGAGATGTACACTCTCAGGTCTGACCTCTCACAAAAGGATTTTGTGGGTTTTCAAATTAACATCTATTCAGGTAGATGGTGTTGATGATCATCCCAGGGATATGACCAATTGTCAACTTTAGTAATGAATTTGATTTGTCCTGAAACCATTGGAAACATGTGAAAATTTCTTCTCTGAGTCTGTTCAGGTAGAAAAGCATTTGAATGAGTTAAGAGATCCATGAAATGAGTCTAGTTCACTGAGCATCTCAAAGAGGATCAAATATCCTTGGTAGCATTTTCTCTAAAGAGAGCTTGTGAATGTGGCTAAAGGCCCTGGGTAGCTCTATGATCCTGATGTGGAGAAACACCAGGAGGTGAAAAAAGTTTTGAGTGTATCCTGACTGTTTGGCATTTGGACAGCAAATTGTTGTTAAGAAGGCAATGTGCAATAATTTCATACTTAAATATAACATTAAAAATGAGGCAATTGTCTAAATAATTACCAACACAATTCCCTGTTATTAAGGGGGAAACCATTATTTCCTTAATCATCTAGACTATTTCTTCAGATGGATCATATTAACTGAACAATTATTTAACTTTTCAATTTGTTGTGACTGCGTGGATAGGGCCTCTGGGACCCATATACAAGAACATTTATCTCAGAGGAAAAACTAATTGTGCCTTGAGTCTTGCACTGACAAAGCACATCATAGTAATTTTACTGTTTCTAATTAAAAATTGCTGCTTTACTAACAAGTGATAAAAGTTTCACAAATAACAATACAGACTAGTTCCACGATGGGAGAAAAAGAGAAGGAAATCTAGGATGATAGGCAATTCAATAGACACTAGAGACCATTCATACAGCTGAACACTCCCCATTTCTTTATTTCACTTGTATTTCCCCCTCCCGCTCCTTCTAGTGCCTTCTTTTGTTCCTGGGCTCATCCTTGGACCTCTTCCCTTCTCTTATCCACATATTCTCCTCCAGATTACCCAAACTGGTGCCCTACTTTTAAATGCCATCTATATATACTGATAGTTCCTAAATATGAATCTTGAGTCCTGACATCTCACCAGACCTTTAGACTCCTGTACCCAGCTGTTTACTTGCCATCTGTACAAGCCAAAAGTCATTTTCACTCATTTCCCACATCAGTAAGCTTTGTACATTTCACTGCCAATTTTGGGAGGAATCTCTCACTTTTCACTGCCCTAATTCCAGCCACATTATTTCTTTTTTTCCCTAGCTCTATTAAGATATAATTGAAATATAACTTTGTGTAAGTTTAAGGTGTACAATATGATGGTTTGATACATGCACATACTGTGAAATGATTGCTACAATAAAGTTAGTTAACACGTCCATCACCTCACATAATTACAATTTGCAAGTATTCTCTCCCATTCCATAGGCTTCTTCTTCATTTTGTTGATGGTTTCTTTTGCTGTGCAGAAGCTTTTTAGTTTGATGCGGTCCCTCTAGTTTATTCTTGTTTTTTTTGTTTTGTTTTTGCTTGTGCTTTTGCATTAGAGTCAAAAAATTGACGGAGCTTTTCTCCTATGTTTCTTCTAGAAGTTTTAGTTTCATGTCCTACACTTATATCTTTAATTCAAGTTAATTTTTGTGAGTGGTGTAAGGTAGGGGTCTGATTTCATTTTTTCCATGTGACTATCTAGTTTTCTCATCACCATTTATTAGAAAAACTATCTCTTCCCCATTAAGTATTCTTGCCTCTTTATCCTATATATGTTAACTTACAAGCATGGGTTTATTTTGGGGCTCTCAATTCTATTCCACTGGTCTTGTGTCTGTTTTTAGTGCCAGTACCATATTGTTTTGATTACAATAGCTTTGCATTATAGTTTGAAATCAGGAAGTGTGATGCCTCCAGCTTTGTTTTTCTTTCTCAGGATTGCTTTGGTTATTTGAGTCCTTCCTCTCTACTCTCCAGACGCATGGATCAAGCTTTCACCTGCCGCGGTGCCTTTCCACTTGATATTTTCACCATCTGGAATGCTCTTCCCTGATCTTTGTGTGGTTTTGCTCCTTCATTTCATTTAGGTCTCTGTTCAAATAACATCCTATAGAGAACTTCTTGATCATGATCTGAAATAAACATCCTCCCAAACTATCCTTCAGTGACCAATTCCTATCCCTTTATCTCATTTCACTTGTTATAGCACTTATCACTACCTGATACTATATTATTTTTTATTTGTTTGCTTGCCTACTATCTATTGTTTCCACTAGAATAGTAAGTTCTATGAGGGCAGGGACTTCGGACACACAGTGTCTGAAGAACATCACACAATAAATGTGCTGAACAGGTAAATAAATTGTGCTAAACGTGAGGATGTAAAGATCAATAATACATGAAGCGTCCCTTAGAGACTTCAAAATGTAGGTGGAGAAGAATGCCACCAATAAATATTATACAGTGTGATAAGTGTCCACAAGTAGAATAATGGCAATATATACAAGGAATGACGAGAAGAAAGGAAGGGAGGATTAACTAGAAGGCTGAGCTGGGTCCTGAAGGATCTGTAAGGCAGGTGGTAGTGGGAGGAAAAGGTGGACATGATGCACTGAAGGCAGAGGGAGGAATGTGGCTAAAGGTATAAGAAAGTAAAGTAACAGGCTGTATTCTGGCAACAGGGGACTATTGCTGGAGTGCCAAATGAAAGGAGGAAAATGGTAAGCCATGGGGCTGATGATGAAAACAGGATCCAAGTCAGAGAAATGGTGTGGTATGCTATGTTAAAGAAGATGGCTATAGTAATCTGTTGTGTGCATCTGTTGGCTGTGAAATATTCATAAATCATAATGCTTAGCCAATGAAACTTTTAGTCAATTTGATTACTAATTAGCTGAGGATTTCTAACTTTTTGAAACCTTGTTAAATAAATTTCTAAGTTGTGGCAGTAATCTCCATGTATTTAAATGTATAACAATGGGGCACCTGGGTGGCTCAGTTGGTTGAGTGTTAGACTTCTACTCAGGTCATGATCTCACAGCTCATGGGTTCGAAACCTGTGTCAGGTTCTGTGCTGACAGCTCAGAGCCTGGAGCCTGCTTCAGATTCTGTGTCTCCCTCTCTGCCCCTCCCCTGCTCACACTCTGGCTCTCTCTCTCTCTTAAAAATAAAAAAAAACATTAAAAAAGTTATAAATAAATAAATAAATAAAATAAAATAAAAGTATAACAAGTCCCTGGTCAGTGGCACGGACATCTCTTCATCTCTCAAGTCATAAGTTCGAGTCTCACATTGGGTGGAAAGATTACTTAAAAAATAAAAAATAAAAATTAAAAAAGGTATAATAAACTTAATATAATTTGATCTCTATTTGATACTTTAGAATTTTTTTTGAGTATCGGCCCACCTGCTATTCCTCTTTCTCTCCTCCTTCTTTCCTCTCTTTCTTTCCTATTTAACTCTAAAGCTGGTGAAGGTATAGGAGATCAATCCCTCTTTGTGTGTGTCTTTATAATCCTATAAAAGTGTTTGCATTATTGTCCAGCCATCTTGTGACGCTCTTCCAGAAAAACTTTGAATTCAAAAGCAAAATTTATGAGATGGGGTGAAATCATTTGTAACATACCTTGCTTCTTAAAGGAACTAAATTATACAATTTAGTGTGTTATTGTCTCAAAGCCATAAGTAAGAGCATATCTGCTGCCTTACAGTATAGATGTGAATTAATTTCATTTTTTTTAAGATTATTTATATATGTTGAGAGAGTGTGTGAATGCGGGAGGGGCAGAGAGAGGGAGAGAGAGAGAATTCCAAGCAGGCCCCATGCTGTCAGCAGAGCCTGATGCGGGGTTCTATCTCAGGAACTGTAAGATCAGGACCTGAGCTGAGATCAAGAGTTGGACACTTAACCAACTGAGCCACCCGGGCTCCCTGAAATTAATTTCATTTTTAAAAGAAGCTGGTACTATTTCCCCAAACAACAACAGAGAATATGTATCCACTTCCATTTGGACTTATTGCTTATAGGTATCTTCAACCATAAATTTGAAGGATTAAACAAATTAAAAGGATTCCTGGACTATTCAAAGATCATCTGCTGTTTTTAAAAGACATGATGACTCACAGACACTCGAAAGTCAGAGAGCTTTGAGGGTTGTCAACAGTGTTTCTTTCCACTCACCCTGCTTCTTTCATACTCTTTCCTTGAGGCAGCAAATAGCTGAGCATTAGATATGGCAATTCCACAAAATGGAAGATACATCTGCATAACCTGGGGGCAAAGAGAGTGTTAAAAACATTAAAACATCACTGCACCAAATTCCACATTCACTGCATTGGCCTGATCATAATACTTTGTTTTCAATCACAGAAATTGAGTATGGAATTGTTGATACTAGTATTTTAACTTTGGAAAGGATATTTTTCAGAGTTAACTATAACATGGTCTCAGTGAAGCTTTAACCATGGACAGTCACATCTATGAGCATATAAAGTGAAGCAACAGGTTATGATGACTATGATACAGGAACTGTATCTACATCATCTGTGCATTCCTTCTCTGATCAATGAAAAAGGAATAAATGAATAAATTTATATATCTAGAATCTAAGGCAAGTGCCCACATTCACATTTGGAGGCAAGCAGGCTGTGAGTCAATTTCTTTGCACATAAGTTATCTGTAGTGGGGATCTCAGCCTGACCCTGGCACTGTCAGCTACAGATTGAAGTATGCAAGGGCCCAGTAGGAATTTAGCAACCTGAGGGCCTAGTAGCCTGAAGCAAAAGAGCTCAAAATGTGCCCACCGTTCGGTTGACATAACTGGATTGAATGCAAATTTGTGGGATGTCCTACTGAAGCCTGTTTGAGGAAAGGCTGGGGATTCTTTAAGAGAACACTTCTCCGATGGGAAGAAACAGCTAGGTGTGGTGGGCTCGATCCCAACAAAGACTTTCTCATCATTTCAGTATCACTGATTTTCAGTACTGCCTGGCACTCTCACTCAAATTCATTCCAGAATCTCTGATTCCAAAGGGAGAGAAAATACCCCAAGTAAAAACCAAAAGAACTATTTCCCTAAACTCTTTACAACATAGCACATTGGGACAAGTAATATTGCTTTGGGACTCCTCTAAAGCAGATAGAAAAGTGCATGTTTCTTCCTCCCTCTGTCTCCTTATTTGTCTGTCTTTCTCTCTCTCTTTCTCTCTCTCTCTCTCTCTCTCTCTCTCTCACACACACACACACACACACACACACACACACACACACACACTACAAGGTCCTGTGAAGGGGTACCCTAGAGCAGTGACAAAACAGAGCAGCGACAAAACAGAGCAGCTCCCAATTCCTAGAAGAGTTTACCACAGGCGAGGGATAAGAATGGCAGGAACAGTGTGAGACACCCCGGGGACACCCAGAAAAGAATTACCCAGAGTGGGAGGTGTTTTTGCAGCAGGCTTGAGAAAGACAAAAGATGAAGAACAATCCACATTCCTTATCATGGCTTTCCTATTAGATCTTGCTTTGGCTACCTGGGCATATTCAGCTGTGACCTCAGGTCCCAGAAAGTATTTCACAATGCCGTAGAAGCCAATGCTGTGACACCACTCTTATAGAAAACAGAGAAATGATGGAATTGGTATTAAGCAGAAGTACAAAACCAGTGAGCTGGCTGATTTTTATGGATCTTTCCTGGATAAATTCCTTCAATGAATTTGATTCCAACTTCTATTTAATGAGGACCTTCTATTTAATGAGGTGCCAGACACTCTCACTTCATTTCTTTATTTGAATGGCACATCAACTTGTCATGGAAAAATTTTAAGTACATTTTAGAGATCAGGGAATTCAGTAACTTGCTCAAACTCACACAGGAACTCAGGTCATCTTGTGCTACAACTCATGATCATGTCTTACAACATGGTGCCTCCTAGAACTGGATGCTATTTCTGTTGCCCCCTCATTCCTCTTCCTTACTACTCCCCCTCATGCCTTAGGAAGTTTGTTGGTAAGCCAGGATAAAGCTGTTGACATAAAGCTGCCAGACATTCTGCCAGAATTTCCCTGCCTTTAGCCAGAATGGGACCACTTTCAACATCACCTACACACACAGCACTTTTCTTGTAGTTTCCTGTTGTTGTTGTTGTTGTTGTTGTTGTTGTTGTTGTTGTTGTTGTTTTGACTCTGCTCTGGAGACAGTGACTATGATGGAGGTGGAGGGAAGGAGGGGATACAGGTTATTTTATTTTTCTCCTTTTCTTTCTTTCTCTTTCTTTCTTTTTTCTTTCTCTTTCTTTCTCTTTCTTTTTTTCTTCCTTCCTCCCTCCCTCCCTTCCTTCCTCCCTCTCTTTCTTTCCTTTCCTTTTCTTTTTTCCTTCCTTCCTTCCTTCCTTCCTTCCTCTTTCCTTCCTTCTTCTCTTTCTCTTTCCTTCTTGACTTCCTGGCTTCCTTTCTCCTTTCCTCTCATTCTTCCTGTATTTATTTGCCTTCAGGGGCCAAGTTTAAGGTGGTTCAGAGGTCAAGCAAGTATGTAGAAGAGAATGACCAAATAAATATGTGAAATGTTTTCTAATATATCATAGGCTTGCTTCAATTCCTTTGTAATGCCAATATTTATTGAGCTCCAAGCACTGGGTCTTGTTAAAAATTATGTGACTATTAAATTAGATGACCATTGTCCTTTATATGGCTGTTCTGTGTGAAAGCCAACAAGTCACTTAACCTTTCTGAACCTATTTCCTTATCTGTAAAATGCCTGGTTTCGCTGGGCAATCTTCCTAATCCTTTTTAATTCTAATACTTGGTGATAAGTGGAAACATCTATGAGCTGTAATATTCTACTTGCTGGAGAAAACAAAGAATTCAATAAACATGCTCACATTTTACTCAAGAAATAATCATTTATAGTAGTAATCGATATTGACAAAGTCCTTGGATATGACATTAAGCATTTTATACATACTATATCATCTGATCCTTGTAACTACATATGCTATACCATTCATTCTATTTTTCAGATAAGAAAACTGGGCTTTACAAACTTATCCAAACTTTTTGGGAGATATCTCTCCATGGTTCTCTCACATTTCTGCACAACGTAAAAACAAAGGCACTGCTCTATATTTCAAAGGTGTTTGTATAATGAATGGCCTTGGAAAAAAGTGTCTTCTTCCAGAGCAAAGAGCAGACTTGTTTAATATAAAGTATAATTAAGATAATATTCTCTGGAGTAGAGGTCAGGCAAGCTTACTGTCCATTATGAAAGATCTGTGTTCTCTATATTTGAGGTTCCTCTGCTATAATCCATGTCCTGTGTTATCAAAATGATGCTGTTACTGAACACTATCCCAAGCCAGAAATAGCTGTTCACATATCAGTAAGACTATTTTATTTTTCATTTGTCCTGTTGGTATATTGATATGAACTCTACAACATAGTTACTTAGTAGTTGTAATTGTAAAGTAAGAGCCCAGGAGAAATTACTAAGATCCATGGTAAATTTATTTATTACCTTTTTATTGAGCCAGTTGCTATCGATTTTATTTTCTCATTCCATTGATTCCCCTCCCCCACTACATTACATTTCTTTTATTTTAGTGATTAAAACTAGAAAGTCTATGTGCATACTTAATAAAATCTAATTTTAATATCTTTAGCCTCCTTCCAAATAAGATAAGAAGGTTGAATACTTTAACTTTCCCATTGTACATGTTACTTTTTTGCTTTTTTTACTTATACCTTGTTTTGTTACTGCAAATTGGACATTATTATTATTACCTAATGCTTTTTTAGATTTACCCACATGGTTCCCAATTTTTTCCTCTTTGTTCCTTCTAGCCTCTTCTTGTTTCCTTCTGAAATAATTTTCTCTTTTCGAATCCTTTAGAATATCCTTTAGTATTCGTGGTAAATGTGTTTTGTTTGTATAGAAATGTCTTTATTTATGATCAATCTTAAAAGGTAATTTAGTTTGCTATACAATTCTAGATTGACCACTGTCTCTCATATTATTCCCCCATCATGTGCAGCTGATGCTGCTAAAATGTCCACTGTCAATCTAATTCATTGTACATTATCCATCTTTGTCCCCGGCTTCTCTTAGAAACTCTTTATGTCTTTGGTGGCCAGTCTGTACTTTTCCAGCCTCAGTCACAGGCTTAACTAAATCATATAGAACTCTAAATATATTGAGCAAATACTACTGAGGATGGAGACAATATTACACCTTTTTGACACATTGCAAACCGAGAGGGGAATCTTTATTTACAAAGGGAATGCTCTACCTACCCTGTGTCATTTATCAGTACAACAATTCAGCGCTCTGAGGCCAGAATCAGTTCCACTATGGATACCTACATGACAATATAATCATAGAGTTTCTAAACAAATGTGCAGAAGAATCAGATAAACACATTTTGAAAGGAGGGAGTAAGAAGCAGCAGAAGCAGTATGGATATAGGAGATGATGAAAAATCTTAATCTTTTTTCCAGTCCCAGTGCAACAGATGTCTTTTTTTTCAAAAAAGAAAGAGGGATACTACTCTATTCTGCTCTTTTTTAGGTCCCCCTCCTCCAAGAAAAAATACGAATTTGGCCTTCACTGTCTAGTTTCTGAATGCCAAAAGGTCTAAAAAGCCTTAATGACTAAGAAGCTAATGAGTCTGCACACCCTTGTGCAGTACTTTTCAGCTTGAAAGCACTTTATGAACATTGGCTAATTAATCTTTACAACATCCCACTCAGAAAGAGAGTTAAACTGAAAATCATTAAATAGCGTGGAAAAGTCCCTCTAGCCCTGGAAACTCATGAAAAGTATCACTAATAAGCATAAAATGTGAGCACTGGGACCTTGCATCAACGTCCTAAAGAAAGACAGTAGATACTGAACCTTTCAAAACTTACAGATCACAGAGAAAGACTGTTAAAGCCTCCAGGGCTGGTCCCGTCCAATAATACATCATTAAAGGACAGTGGAGGTCTATACTGGAGATTCTGTGAGAGGCCTGGGGCCACCCCCTTTATGGACTCCACTCCTGAAGGCAAATAGCTTGAAGAGCCACATCACTATCAGCTAAGGTCACGGGTGAGACAAGGTCTTCCCACCATCATGTAGCATCTCCTTTCTCTGTGCAGACCCTGTAAGTTGCACTAGCAGGTCCCTTCCGCCCCCTCTGGCAGTAACTATAAGGCAAAACTTCACTGAGCTGGGTGGAGCCACCTGATTGGAAACCGGGAGTGTTGTAACTCAAACACGAAATAAGCTCTTCAAGTAATTTGGAAAATAAGGTATCAAAATATGGATGTAGTCACATTATTCTCACATTATGAAATACTTTCCATATTTTAGGAAGATAATATTTAAAAGAGTAAAAAAATGAGTTTGAAGTTTTCTAGAGTCTCCAGAGGAAATTCCTGCTTCCAGAGGTATAGTTTGGTTCACTGCAATTTTGTTTCTAAGCAAATTCAATAAAAGCAATAGGTCAGGTGTTTATTTCAAGAATAAGAATCCTGCATGAATCTTGTCACCTCACATCAAAGTACACACACTTGGCTGAAGCATGCCTTTCTCTTATCATGCTGTGCCCTCTTTGAAGAAAACAGCCTCCCCAAAATAAATAGAGACATACATAAAGTACCAACTTTTAAAAAAATGTTTTAATGTTTATTTATTTTTGAGAGAGAGTCGAGTGGGGAAGGGGCAGAGAGAGAGGGAGACACAGAATCCAAAGCAGGCTCCAGACTCCGAGCTGTCAGCACAGAGCTTGATGTGGGACTTGAACTCATGAACAGCGAGATTCTGACATGAGCCAAAGTTGGACACTTTACCGACTGAACCACCCAGGCACCCCAAGTACCAACTTGGTTTAAAAGAACATTGGCATGGAATAGACAATCCAACACATACTTTTGGAAACTGTTCGCTTTAAGTATAAACACTCTAGGGACACCTGGGTGGCTCAGTCAGTTAGGCATCCGACTTTGGCTCAGGTCATGATCTCACCATTCCAGAGTTTGAGCCCCATATCGGGATCTGTGCTGACAGCTCAGAGCCTAGAGCATCATTCAGATTCTGTGTCTCCCTCTCTCTCTCTCTGCCCTCCCCCACACTCATGCTCTGTTTCTCTCTCAAAAATAAATAAAAATAAACAATAAAAACAATTAAAAAAAAGAACACTAAAGAGAATGTGGGGTGCATTTTATTCACAAAAGATGAGGAAGAGCAAGGCAGCAAATAAAGGAAAAGGAGAAACTTACTCTTCTGTTTCCGTTCTTAGGAGAGGGGGACATAGGTGTTTCCGCTTCTGCCCTGGTGGGTATCAAAGTGGGGGACCCCAGGGGAACTGGAATGAGTACCCTTCAGCTATCTCACCTCTCTTTCTGAGGCTAGTATTGGCTAAAATATCCCTAAGAGGCCAAGTTCATCCAAGGGTAGACAGGCTGAGGCCAATTCCTGGTAGGCAGCCTTGAACCATGAGTGCCCATTTTCCTTGACTTTTTGCAGGTGCTGGTCTGCTGAGCAACTGAATCTTGCAGGTACTAATTGTATCACCTGATAACCTTATTCCTATTTGCTCCCACCTGAGAGACTTTAGAAAAACAACCCACTCATATCCAAAGGCACTTCTAAATTCCCACCCTCTTATGCACAGACACTTCATTGAAAGAACATATTGCAGGAGCCATGTCCATTCCAAGATCATTTATATTGTGCTTTTCAGATCATAATATTTCAACAGAAAAAAGAAAAAAAAAAGCACTCATATCTCTACCACTCAGGGGTAACCACTATTAACATTTTGGAAACTAACATTCAAATTTTCATCTCTCTCTCTCTTCATATAAACTCAACGAGGCTAATCCTATATGTAATATTTTATCTGCTTTTTCCCCTTTTGTAACCAGCTATCACTTATTATGACCAATGTCTGTGGATGCAAAATATCCCATTGTATAGTGCAGAAAAAGAAATTTTATAGAGAAAGAAAGTAGATTACTGGTGCCTGGACTAGTGGTGGTAATGAGATTAACTGTAAATGGGATAAGGGATCTCACTGGGGGTATGTGCTAAAACTGATTTATGCTGATGGTTGCACTACTCATGGAGTTACTAAAAATCACTGAATCGCTCTTTGAAATGGGTGCATTTTATGACATGTAAAACATACCTCCATATAGCTGTTAAAAATTATCATTCAAAAATCCTACTCATTGTGTGAATTAATATTTTTTAGTCAATCATCTGCTGGGCATTTAGGTCATTTCTAACTTTAATAATCTTAGAGTTAAACATTCTAGAAATTAAATGTTTACACATCCCATAATTATCTTCTCAGGATAAAGCCCTAACATTTGAACTAATTTATTTAACACACACTTACATAGCACTTCTCTGCACCAGGAAATATTCTCATTAATATTTACTAATATTAATTCATTAATATGTATGTACATTTTTAAATAACTCCTAACATTACACAAATTTTTAGTTTTTGTTTAAAAAATCAAACAGTATAGGGGCTCCTGGGTGGCTCAGTTGGTTGAGCATCTGACTCTTGATTTCGGCTTGGGTCATGATTTCACGGTTTGTCGTACATCCAGCTCTGCACTGACAGCTCAGAGCCTACTTGGGATTCTCTCTCTTGTTCTCTCTCTCTCTCTCTCTCAAAAATAAATAAATAAACTTAAAAAAAATCAAACAGTATAAAAGTGTATACAATAAAATAACTACAGATGCCTCTTCATTTCCTATTCTGCCCTACTCCTCCCCCAAGGAACAACCCTAAGAGGCATTCACAGTGCATTCTTCTAGACCTTTTTTAATTAACTGCCAACTTAACAATATTTAGTTCTGGGGGTGTTTGTAAACACAAGTGGGATCACACTATAAGTTATGTTTTATACCTTCTGTATCACTTGGCAATATCTCTTGGAAAACTTTACGTGTCAGTTCAAAGAAATCTACTTAATTCCTTTTCATCTCCGTGGAATATTCTATGAGGAGACATTCATGTTGTTTCCAATTTTTCTCTAATACAAATAACACTGCCATGAACTTTCTTGTAAACACATCTTTGTGCACTTGGACAATACTTCTGTTGGACAGATTCCTAGAAGTGAAATTTTGGTTGAAGAAAATTTGCATTAAAAAAACATCTTAACAGCAACTGCCAACTCCTCCTCCAAAAATTCTCTACCAATTAATACTCCCACTAACAGTCATCAGAGAATTCATTTACCTCTACTCATACAACATTGGATATTATTATTCTTTTTAAATCTTGTCTGACAGATTAAATCAGCATTTACTTTTGCATTAACTTACATTTGTTTATTAGTGATACTGATAATAATTTCCTAATATAATATTTGTTGGTTATAATTTCCATAATTTCTTAGCTATCTGTTTTTAATATAGCCTCTTTGTGTCTTTCACTTATCTTTTACTGGACATTCTACTTCTTACGGCTTAGTACGCACTCTTTTTATTCTAAAAATAATAATCATCTTCCATTTTCGCAAATCATGAATCTTACTCGATAATTAACAATTGGCATCTCTGTGATACAGTCCAACAGCCCTACAAGCTATGATTGCTTCATCAAAGATAAGTAGATATTACGGCTCAGTAAACTTGGCCTACTCCCTCTCACTGTATAAAGAAATTTTACAACAATATCTATCTATATAACTCTGTCAAGGTTATTTTTATAAGCAGGTTGACCTACATATTTCATCCTGGCTATTTGCTCCATCCATTTTTGTAACTTAGAGTTTGTGTAAGAAGTCAATTTGAGCTACAGTTTGATCCAGGCATTCTTGAGTTTTAGCTTTTAAGGTCGTTATGATTTCCCCAATTACCAAGCACAGGTATAATTGCAGAAAGCTGTACTGCCTAGTAATTTAGTGTTGGTATCAACACCTTGATGCTGGAAAAATCCTATTATATCATAATAAATGTATGAACAGAAAAATTCTCTAAGGCTATTTTCTGATGAGAAACACATTAGTCTTTCTTTGAATTTGAAACATATTCACACTATGTCCTCCTGTCAGTAGCAGGATCCTTCTTTCACCATCTTATTTATCTAGCTCTTTCTTTTGTATAACTCCTGGTTCTTAAAGTAGTAGACATTTCATATAAATGGACTCATATAATATGTGGCCTTTTGTGTCTGTCTGCTTTCACTTATAATATTTTTTTCAAGGTTTTTCAGTCTTTTTTTTTTTAATTAATAGACTTTATTTTTTAGAGCAGTTTTAGGTCACAGGAAAGTTGAGTGGAAGGTACAGAGATTTCCCATAGACTTCCTTTCCTCCCCCCAAAACACACAGTTTTCCCTAGTATTAACATCTTACATTAGTGTGGTACATTTGTTATAATTAATGAGCCAATATTGATATATTATCACTAACTACAGTCCATAGTCTCATTAAGTCCAAACCCACATTAGGGTTTACTCTCTGTGTTGCATAGTCCAAGGGTTTTGACAAATATATGATGACATGTATCTACCATTACAGTATCACAGAGAATCATTTCAGTGACCTAAAAATTCTCTGTGTTCTGCCTATTCGTCCCTCTCTCTATCTCCCCAAACCTTTGGTAGCCAGTGATCTTTTTATTGATTCCACAGTTTTATCTTTTCAGTAATGTCATATAGTCAGAATCACACAGTATGTAGTCTTCAGATTGGCTTCTGTCACATAGCAATATCCACTTAAGGTGACTTCATGTCTTTTCATGACTTGACAGCTTTTCATTTATTTTTATTACTGAAAATATTCCATTATATGGATGTACCACAGTTTGTTTATCCATTCACCTATTGAAGGACATCTTGGTTGCTTCCATGTTTTGGCAATGATGAATAAAGCTGCTGTAAACAGTCACATGCAGGTTTTTGTGTGGACATAAGTTAACAATTCATCTGGCTTAATACCCAAGAGTATGATTGCTGGATTGTATGAAGTGAGTATTTTAGTTTTATAAGAAACTGCCAAACTGTCTTCCAAAGTGGCTGTACAATTTTGCATTTGCACCAGCAACGAATGGAAGTTCCTGGCACTCCACATCCTTGTCAGTGTTTGCTGTTGTCAGTGTCTTGAATTTTAAACATTCTAATAGGTGTTTCATGATATCTCATCATTGTTTAAATTTGCAGTTGCCTGATGACATGGGATGTTGAGCATCTTTTAATATATTTATTTGCCATTGGTGAGCTATCTGTTCAGATCTTTTGCCATTTTTAAATCAAGTAGCTTGTGGCTTATTGTGTTTTAGGAGTTCTTTACATATTTTGGATACCAGTCCTTTATCAGATATATATGTTTTGCAGAGATTTTCTCCAGTATGTGGATTGTCTGTTCATTACATGTTATTTTTGTGTAAAGCTTAACTAGACTTTTTACTTGTTTCTGTTCTGATTTCAGAGAACTTTAAGATAAATCAAAGATTTTAATACATTTCCTCATCTATTTTCAATCTTAGCTCAATATCAGTGTACCTAGGACAATATCCTTTTGTCCAGGCTCAAGGAAAAAAGCACGTTTTTTCTGTGGAGGTAAGCCCTGTACTAGGGTTTTTCATTTGTGTCATTTCTGTGGGATCATGGGGCTCTTCCTGTCCACCATCATTGTTTCTATCTCCTGTGTCTGGATCTTCTCTTCTCCACCAGAGGGGAATGTTTTCCCTTTCATTTGGTATTGCTGTTTCCATCTTCACCTGCATCTGCTTACCTTCAGGTCCTCACCCCCTGTCATTTGGATTACAACCTGCAATCTACAAGAATGGCTCACTGGAAGCTTGTCTATGACTTCCCGATCAACAAATCACAAAATCCACCAACTAATCTAAGCCCTTGTCCTTTTTAAAGCCTTTAACACTTAATCACCAGCTGGATATTAAATATTTGGCTAACATACACTATACATTCCTATCTCTCCTTCTGTGTTTCTGACACCCCTATTCAAGTTAATATTCCCAGATTCAGTCTTTGGCCTTCTAGCCTTCTCTTTCCACATTCTCCATCTAAGGATGTATTTATTCTCATAATACAAGAACCCTACAAAATAAAGCAGGTTGGCCGTCTAAGAATTAACCTTTGAGCAAGAGTCACCTAGAAAAGAGAGCAAATTTCATAGGGCCAGATATTTAAGCAGCCAAGAAACTTCCTTCTTCTGCTTACTCACTCCTCCTGCCTCACTCTTGAATGTTGGTCCATCTTTAATTCCCTTTGGCTCTGAATTCACACTCTTATGTCCCTAACCACACTTCTTCTCAGCCACCCTCTACTATTTTTCACATTTAGGTTTTAGAGTTTCTCATCCTAATCCATCAAGTTGAGCTCTGGAAACATTTGCTTCCTCTATCTTACAGTCCAAGTTTAGCATTTCCAGTACTAAATTGAACTTGAACTCTGAATTCAACTATTAACTAGACAGTTACCAAAGTCTCTTCCTTTTATCTGTCTTCAATAGTAACTTCTGGGATGATTCTCAGAGATGGCTCTCTGGTGCTGACTTTTCTCTGTGCTCTAGCTCCACATTGGAGCTGCCTAGAGGACATTTCAACTCGGAGGTCTATATACTACCTCAAACTCAGCATTCCAGAACTAAGTTTATCATTTCAATCCCCTTCTCCTCCTGAAGAAAGAGAGCTTCTACTAACTAATTTGGATATAAATTTTAAAAAATAAAAAATAAAATAATAATAAATCTCCAATCCACCAAGGGGGAAAAAAAAGAGAGAGAGAGCTTCTAAAATGCTCTATATGTGCCAAATGGATAATTTATGTTCTATTCACCCAGTTCCAAACTCTTAAAGCCATCTTTGATTGCTGTCCATATACTCGCTAAGCACATCAAAGCAATTCAGTAGCTTTGAGATCTCCATCCCCATACTGCTGAGTTTCTGTGGCCTAGCATATTCACTCCTCACTATCTCTAGATTATTCTAACAATAGTCAAGACATTCTCATCCTCACAATGTCTCAAGAACTCATTAATTTTTGCTTTCCCATCCAGTATAAATTTAAACATACTGACTATCCCAATGTGCCCTGTTGTCACAGTTAAAGAATGTAAGAAATATTATAAATGCCTTACACATATTGAAAACTGTTTTTGCAAACTACTATTATCTGAGTATTTTTACACCACATACAGTATTTTTTAAAAATCTCATTAGAGGCTCATCAGAAAGCATCTCCAATATTTAAGACTATGGCTTGGTATTTTATAGATGCTTGTGGAAGATATGTAATAATCCCAGGAAAAATAGTGAGGAAATATAAAATTGCTATTCAGAGGAATACACGAGACCCAGAGGGGATTCTTCTACTTATATATCTTTTTTTCATTTTCCAAAAATAATTTATCATCAAAATGCAACACCAATGACATGGATAATAAACCATACTATTTTTTAATTTCCAGCAATATTCTCCAGTGGAGAAGAAACAGAGAAGGCTATGAAAAATATGCTTAGAGCATTCATATTTAATTAATGTAATAGGACCCTAAAATGAATATTATAAATGTAAAAGCCTTGATCAAATCCATAAGTTTTGTCTATGCAAGTAAAACACTGAATTGGTACCTACTAAATTTAAGACATTCTTAACAGACAACCTGGAAGGCTGAGCTTAAAGTTTTGCGTAAAAACAAATAGAAATTTGTGAAGGGCTAATCATTCACAGGCACACCTCACTGTATTTTGCCTCACTTTGTTGTATTTTGCAGATATTGTGCTTTTTAAAACTCAGGATTTGTGGCAACTCTGCATCCAGCAAGTCTCTCGGTACTATTTTTCCAGCGGCATTTGCTCACTTCACGTCTCTGTGTCACATTTTGGTCATTCTCTCAATATTTCAATTTTTTTCATTCTTATTATATTTGTTATGTGATCTGTGATCAGTGATCTTTGATGTTATTATTATAATTGTTTTGGGGTGCCGCAAACCATGCCCATATAAGACAACAAACTTGATCAGTAAATGTGTGTGTTCTGACTGGTCTACCAATGAGCCAGTCCTCCCCAGACTCTCTCCACTCCTTGGGCCTCCCTGTTCCCTGGGACACAGCACTGTTGATATTGGGCCAATAAATGACCCTACAATGGCCTCTAAGTGTTCAAGTGAAAGGAGGAGTTGCACGTCTCTCACTTTAAATCAAAAGCTAGAAACGGCTAAGCTCAGTAAGGGAAGGCATGTTGAAAGCTGAGATAGGCCAAAAGCTATGCTTTCTGCACCAAACATTTAGCCAAGTTGTAAATGCAAAGGAAAGGTTCTTGAAGGAAATTAAAAGTGCTACTCCAGTGAACATACAAATGATAAGAAAGCAAAACAGCCTTATTGCTGATATGGAGAAAGATTTAGTGGTCTGGCTCAAGTTCTAACCAGCTGCAAGTCTCCCTTAAGCCCAAGCCTAATCCAGAGCAGGCCCTAGCTCTCTCTGATACCATGAAGGCTGAGAGAGGTAAGGAAGCTGCAGAAGAAAAGTTGGACGCTAGCAGAGGTTGGTTCATGAGGCTTAAGGAAAAATCTGTCTCCACAACAAAAAAGGGCAAGGTGAAGCAGTAAGTCCTGATGTAGAAACTGCAGCAAGTTCTCCAGAACGTCTAGCTAAGATCGTTAACAAAGGTGGCTACACCAAACAACAGATTTTCAATGTAGATTAAACAGCCTTCTATTGGAAGAAGACGCCATCTAGAACTTTTATACCTAGAGAGGAGAAGTCAATGCCTGGCTACAAAGCTTCAAGGTACAGGCTGACTCTTGCTAGAGGCTAATGCAGTTGGTGACTTTAAGTTGAAGCCAGTGCTTGCTCACTGACCATTCCAAATATCCTAGGGCCATTAAAAGTATGTTAAATCTATTGTTTGTGCCCTATCGGTGGGACAACAAAGCCTGGATGACAGCGCATCTGTTTAACGTGGTTTACTGAATATTTTAAGCCCACTATTGAGGCCTGCTGCTCAGAGAAAAAGATTCTTTTCGAAATATTACTGTTCATTGACAGTGTACCCAATCATGCAAAAGCTCTGATAGAGGTGTACAATGAGAGTAATGTTGTTTTCATGCCTGCTAACACAACATCCATTCTGCAGCCCATGGACCAAGGAGTCATTTCAACTTTCAAATCTTATCACTTAAGAAATATATATTATAAGTCTAGAAGCTGTCATAGATAGTGATTCCTTTGATGGATCTAGGGAAAGTAAACTGAAAACTTTCTGGAAAGGATTCACCATTTTAGATTCTGTTAAGAACATCTATGTTCATGGGAATAGGTAAAAATATCAACATTAGCAGGAGTTTGAAAGAAGTTGATTCCAACTCTCGTGGGTGACTTTGAGGAGTTCAAGACGTCAGTTGAGGAAGTAGCTTCAGATGTGGTGGAAATAGCTAAGGAACTAGAATTAGAAGGTGGGGGTGCTGAAGATGTGACTGAATTGCTGCAATCTCAGCATAAAACTTGAATGGATGAGGAGTTGCTTCTTATGAATGAGTAGAGAACAGTGGTTTCTTGAGATGGAATCTACTGGTGAAGATGCTGTGAAGATTGTTGAAATGACAACAATTTAGATAGAATGTTACATAAACTTAGTTGATAAAGTAGCAGCAGGGTTTGAGAGCACTGACTCAAATTTTGAAAGAAGCTCTACCATGGGTAAAATGCTATCAAACAGCATCACATGCTACAGAGAGTTTGTGAAAGGAAGAGTCAACTGATGTGTCAAACTTCATTGTTGTCTTATTTTTAAAAATCGCCACAACCACCCCAACCTTCAGCAACCAGCACCCTGATTAGTCAGCAGCCATCAACATGGAGGCAAGACCCTCCACCAGAAAAAAGATTAGGACTTGCTGAAAGCTCACATGATAGTTAGCACTTTTTTAAACAATAAAGTATTTGTTAGTTAAGGTATGTACATTATTTTTTAAGACATAATGCTATTGCATATTTAACAGTCTACGGTATAGTATAAACATAACTTTTATATGCACCAAGAAACCAAAAAATTCATTTCGCTTGCTTTATGGCAGTATTTGCTTTATTGTGATGGTTTGGAACCAAACCCACAATATCTCCTAGGTTTACTTGTATTACCAGTGTCGGGTAGAAATCCAAAGAGGTGAGGGGAAAGTTTCCTATGGGGTTCATTGGTGATTCAGCAAGTTTCCTCCTTATGTATCTTAGAACAGTCTAACTAACAAGCTAGGAAGCTATCTTCAAAGCCAAAATGCTTTATTGCCCGCATCCACACTTTTCATTCTCCAGCCAGATTCAGTCTGTCAGCAGTATAGTTTCATTAATTGCTTTAGGTGTTGTTTCTTTTCATAGTTGAAATATTTATTTTAAGGGCTAAATTACATATACAGTAAGAAAAAAGAATAAAAATACAGGCTCAAAGAAAGCAGAAGGAGGTATTAATGAAAATAAAAGTTGAAAATAATAAATGAGAAAACAACCAGTAAAAATGATAAATTACTCCAGAAAGAGTTCTTGTAAGGAAAATCAATAAGACAAATAAATCACTGGCTAGTTTAATCAGAGGGAAAAAAACCCCACAAATGAACTAAAACAGAAGTGATCAAGAAAATATAATCACAGCCACAGAAAAAAAAAATTAAAGAATTATAACAGACTTCTTTGCACAACCCTAAGCTTATATTTTTGAAAATCTGATGGAAATTTGTGCATTTTAAGGAAAATATAAATTAATGAAGTTGAATCAATAAGAAAGAAAATTTAAGTAAACCTATCACCACAGAAATAAATAATGAGAGTTGTAATAGAATCATTCTCAGAAAAGGTGCCAGGTCTAAATGATTTCAGAGGCAAATTCTTTCAAAGCTTCAAAATCAAGGTAATTTCTATGTTATTCAAACTATACTCAAATCCAGAGAAAGATGGAAAACCTTCAAATATTTTTTGAAGGCACAATAATACTCACAGCACAGCCTAATAAAATAGTATAAAAATTAAGTCTAGAAAATAAGTCCCGTATGAAAACAGATGAGAAAGATCCTAAACAAAAACATTAGAAAATCAAATACATATATTTATACATGGGAAATTGAGTTTATCCAAATAATAAAAAATGGACATGACCAAGAACTTCTGTTCATTGAACTGGTGATTTAATATTGCAGAATCAATTATTCCAAACATTCATATTAACTTGTAAAGGAAAATATATGATCACAATATTCTAAAAAGTCATTTGATAAATCCACTACCTATTGGCTTAGAATTTTTTAATAAGCTAGGAGGATATTAAAAAGTATTTTAAAAATGGAGGAACATGTCATATTTCTAAATGAAAGGACCCAACATTAAAAAGAGATCAATTATCTTTCTAAATGACTCTATAAATTTTATTCTAGTGAAAAAAGAAATGATACATTTGGAATTTGAAAAAAAAAAAAGGTAATTCTAAAATTCAAATGAAATGTACAATACTAACCAGCATTAAAAGGAATATAGAAATAAGGAGTAAGTAAAGCTATGATGACCAAAATAGAGTAGTACTGGGGACATAATAATCACACAACATAATGGAAAAGAGGTCCAGAACCAGTATGTGTAACAAATTAGCATTGACAAAGGTGATTTCAAATCAGTGGGAAAATATGGTTTACAACAAGTCACACTGGGATAAATATTTCACCATTTGGAAAAAAGAAAACAACTAAAACTTAGAAAATCTTTTTTTAAAAATCCCAGAGAGATTAAAGATAGGCTAAAAAATAAAATTGCAAAATTTCCACCAAATGTGGAAATCATATGAGAGACCCTGGATTCGTAGGCAGATGAAAACATTTGTATCTCAAGACATTAATTGATACAAGGAGACAAATTGAACTGGGAAAAATGATTTGTAATGTTTATGATAATTGTGAATATTCTAAATAGGAATTCTCTCAAAAGAATCAGAAAAGAAAACATCATAAAAAGGATTTTAAAAACCTCAGAAACAGGGGTGCCTGGGTAGCTCAGTCAGTTAAGTGTCCAACTTTGGCTCAGGTCATGATCTCACAGTTCATGAGTTCAAGCCCTGTGTCTGGCTCTGTGCTGACAGCTCAGAGCCTGGAGCCTACTTCAGATTCTGTGTCTTCCTCTCTCTCTGCCCTTCCCCCACTCGTGTTCTCTCTTCTCTCTCTCTCTCTCTCTCTCTCTCAAAAATAATAAACATTAAAAAAAATTTTTTAACAGGAAACAACTAAAAAATATATGATAAATGTTTAGTATACCAACTATTAAATGAATATAAACTAAGATAACAATAATCATGTTTTTCCTAGTATAGCAACAAATTTGATACAATAATATTACAATTAAAGTTAATATCCAGGGCTAATAATAATGTGGGAAACAGGCATATCCTGAAGGAGATGAACTAGTGTAACATTTCTGAAGAACAGTTTTGCAAAATATAGCAAACACTTTTAAAAAGAACAGGCCCTTTGTGCTTACATTTCCATTCTTAGAAATTTATCCTAAAAGAAAAATCTGACAGGTTTACGCAAATGTGCTCATGTCTTAATCAGGAGAAAATTCACATTTTGTAAGACCTGAAACTTGCACATTTGGGAAGGGAGTTCTTTAATAAAAAAATGCAAAATTATGAAAACAAAATTAGTTATAAAATGAATATTTATTTAGAATGAGAAAAGCATAATATATTACAAATTTTTTAAAGTTGACAAATATCCCCCCAAAATAGCATAATGTTTATATCCATTTTTCTAAATTTTTGACAGCATGCTTTTTGATTGCTTCTGCATGTGATTACAATTTTTAATATTATTTTTCTATAGGCATACAGAAAAAACAGTTGTCTGCCCTAGCATGATCAATCAAAATTTGTTTTATATATCATTGATGGTTAAAATGCCTAATATAACTAATTCCACCGAGAGACATATTTCCTATTTGCAGTGCTAGTACAGGTTTGTGTCATACAAATGCATGAATTCTGGTCAATTCAATTTTGCATAATTCCCACCTAACAGTAATAAAAAAGAAAAAAAAGAAAGCCTGGTGTGTTTATCACTGTAGATGCTGCATTACTGAATATGCTCCTGACAGGAGAGAACTTCTGCTTTCACTAGGCATCTATGAAAACCAAACTTTATGTATCTGATGATTAAAATTTTCCATAGGCTAGCATCTGGCTCCATACATTTCACACTTTACTTCTCCTCCACTGGGCATACTTCTAAGGCCACATACTATAGAAAGAATTCATATTATCGTGTGTCCTCTGGCCTTGAACCTTTGTGTCAAGATGCTGAGCAAGCTGGGATAGTGGGTGAAAGAGTATTTAGGGAAGCCATTCTTATAACATAAGCCTAGCAACAACTTAACTCTTCACAAAAGGGATTGAAAACCATATAAATGTATCTTACTAAAATCAAACTAAATGCATCCTCAACTTGACTTCTTCTCTGGGTCCCAAAAATGTGGCCCCTCTAGCAACACTTGACAAATGGGTAAGTGTGGGAGATGCAGGAGAGAAGCATCAAAGGAAAAGACTTCAAAAGGGAAGGGCTGGAGAAGGTGCAAGGCCTTAGGACATGTTTACATAGATGAAGGCAGCTGTGGCTCGTAGCTGTGGCTGGTAAGGAACGGAAGCCTAGAGCCATTAACATTGTCCAAGGCCGGATCCTCCTTCATATGTGACCTTTCCTAGTGTTATAGAAACCAATTAACTCAAAATTCAACCTTGAAAAGCTAAACCATTAGATTGATTAACACACTTGCTTAGCTGACTTTATGCACATAGTCTTTAGCAATTATCCTAATAAAAAGAAGCTTCATTCTGGGGGGCCTCATTTTGACTGAGTATAAGGACCTTCACTTAACTGTACTTTGTTTGCGGACTCATCTTTTGCAACTCCAGCCATACTCCCTGCAACAAGTGAGTGTGACAGATAGGAAGTTGGAATGGAAAAAGAAAGTTGTCTCAAGTGAGCACTATGAAAATATTTTACATTTGCTACCCTTAGAAGACTTTGTTCCTTCTCATTTTCTTTTGCAATTTTTTTTTTTTTTTTCCATCTGACCCTTACTTATTATAGTTCCTTAAGACCTGATCCTGGGACTTCCTATCCCACTCACTTCTTTCTAGGAAATCTTATCTGCAACACCAGGTCAAATTACTATCTGCTTACCTATGACCTCCAAACTTGTACTTCTAATCCAGAATTTCCTTTGAGTCCTAGATCCAACTGCTAACTCAACATTTTCACTTAGATTATCTCAAAAACACGTCAAATGCCTTATCCAAGATAGAACTCACAACTGAGCACCCTTGACAACTTATTTCTTTTCAAGAGGAATGTGTCCTAGCAAAGCCACCACCTTACAAACAAGGGTTGAATACAAAAGCCTAGGAGTTTTGAATACAAAAACCCAACACATCACCAAGTCTTATTGATTTTACCTGTTAGTTCTCTCTCAACATTGTCTGTCTCCCTTCATCATCACATCACTTCCAACTCTCTCACCTGCACCCCAATCCAAGCTACCCTCATAGCACTTCAATGTCTTCCTACTGCCTAGAGGACCTGGCATTCAGACCCCTTCACAATCTGGCCCCAACATATTTTTTCTAGACTTATCTTCCATATTCCTTGTATGCTAGCCACAGTAGATGACTCATTCCTATGCATAATAAAGTTTTATACTGTGTCTCTTTCCATTATTATTCCCTCATTCTAGAATGCTCTTGCCCACTTTGTTCATGTGTTAAACTCTACTTATTTCACAAGACCCAGATCAGATATCATCTGGATGAAATCTTCCTGGACCTTTCCTTTTGCTCTACCATTTTCTGCCCCTCTTTCCAAACAATCAGTACTCCATCATGCTTTTATAGATCTTTGTAAATACCATTAGTACAGCACTTTTATACTGTAGTTCATTTGTACCAATATCTATAATGGATAGATTATGAATTACTTGAGTGCAGAGAAAATGGCTTACTCATCTTTGTGTCCTTCTGCCACTTGGCATAGGACCTAGATACAAGGTAGGACCTCAATGTATGTTTCCACAGCATATCTTCAAATCCTTCTGTTACAAATCAACAGGGTCCCAACTGATCTGGCATAAGCAGAAATAAGAAATGTATCTGCTCATGTAATAAAAAGTGCAGGGGTAAAACTAGTTCCAGCAGGTGCTGAAATAACCCTCAAATGAGGTCATAAAATGCTGTCCCTACTCACCTCTTATCTCTGTTCTCCTTCATGTGGGCTTTATTTTTAAGCACCATAGTAACTCTAGACCATTATTCAAGATGAAATTTGAGCAGTATAGTGATAGTGTCTTTTCCCTGACAGCTTGCCCAAAAATGCTGAGCCTGGCCCTCGTTTACCAAATTGGATTATGTGATCATCACTGAACCAATCCTGGAGGCCAAAGAAAACTAATCATCTCATAGGTGAGATCTGAGCCATATGCCCATCACTGAGCTTGGTGTGGAAACAAAGACTAAGAATAGGGTAGCTCTCTAGGGGAAAATCAAGGCCCTGCTACCAAGACGTTGAGGGCTCAAAATAAGTGTACACAAGTAGTTTATAAAATTCTTGGGAAAATTATCATTAACCTTTCTTTCAGACAGAATTCTCAGTGCTACATCATTTATTTGAAATTTCATAAAATTTGAAATCTATCCTTAAAAATATTTCTAGGTTCTTAAGAGCATTACGTTGATGTTTTTGAACATCTGGCATAATACCTAGCATAGCATATATGTTATGTGCTAGGACATGTATGTTAAAAAATAAAAGAATGACTTAATAAATACACAGTCTGTAGAAGAATGTATATAATATATAGAAAATGTCATACACAAATGCATACATTAACCAGGACAAGAAATAGAGATCTACTTTACCCTAAAGTATAATTCATTATTTCACAAGTGACCAAATAAAACACCCCCCCTTCTTTTTCTTTTCTCTTCCTTTGAAAGAAAAGTTCAGAAAATGGGCCATTGGTTTAAATTCTTGTCTTTGGTCACTGAAATCAACTGTTACAAGATCATGTATGAACCCAAATTGTATTTTGGATTTATATCTATATGTTAAGGCATCCATGACAACAATCAAATCAGAGTCTTGTTCAGGCACATACTACAGAAATGCTAACTACCAAGTAGAGTTCTGCCTGAGCTAAAAGCAATAATGCTATTTGTTTTGGTCTTAAAGCACAGAAATATATTTCCTTATAAATATATCTAGCAGACCTACTCTACCAAGTAAGATTGATTTCGTGACTGCTCTAATCGTTACTCATTGACCATGAGAGCCAGATGTGGCTGTCAGCTCAAGGAATTTATAAGATCCAATGTCAAATCCACAGAGAGTGAACCCCTTCATGTCAGTCAATATTTTATTCATTTTGCTATTCCTCTGAAACAGGGCACAAAGTATGACACAAAATTTTCTCAAAAAATAATTCATGAATTGATGCAAGCATATATACACACACATATATATGTTTCTTTATGGTTTAATGTGTTTTTTCATTTCAATCTACTGTCAAGCTTCCTTTTAGATACATTTCTTTATCAAGAGAGGCTGGAACGCCATTCTTCTCATGATATACAACAAGCAGGAAGCTTGGGTGGGGGGGTGGAAATGTGTTGGAAGGGATGAAGAACCAACTTTTAGATCATACCAGCTTTTCTTGCTTTGAGAAAGAATAGGGGGACAGCAAAAATTCTTTTTTTCCCCCAATTTTTAAGTTTTTAGTTAACATATAGTATAATATTGGTTTCAGTATAGTATAATATTGGTTAATGATTCATCACTTACATATAATACCCAGGGCTCATTACAACAAGTGCCCTCCTTAATGCCCATCACCCATTTAGTGCATTCCCCCCGCCCCACTTCCCTCCATCAACCCTCAGTCTGTTCTCTGTATTTAAGAGTCTCTTATGGGGGCGCCTGGGTGGCGCAGTTGGTTAAGCGTCCGACTTCAGCCAGGTCACGATCTCGCGGTCCGTGAGTTCGAGCCCCGCGTCAGGCTCTGGGCTGATGGCTCGGAGCCTGGAGCCTGTTTCCGATTCTGTGTCTCCCTCTCTCTCTGCCCCTCCCCCGTTCATGCTCTGTCTCTCTCTGTCCCAAAAATTAAAAAAAAAAAAAAAAACAAACAAAAAAAACGTTGAAAGAGTCTCTTATGGTTTGCTTCTCTCTCTCTCTCTCTCTCTCTCTCTCTCTTTTTCTTTCCCCCTTCCCAATATGTTCATCTGTTTTGTTTCCTAAATTCCACCTATGAGTGAAATGACAGAACAGCAAAAATTCTTTCTAAGTCTCTATCAATTTACAAAGTTAATGAAGATAATAGAAACCAAAACAAACAAATCATCTCTATCACTGGAAGCACTATTTGTGTGAATCATATGTTACGTAGCACTAATTTCATTTTGCCTACGTATTGAACACAGCATTAATAAATAGCTTCAAGCTAACTTCAGAGTATCTTTTTCATTTTCTAAGGGAAAAAAAAGAATGCTTGATTTATCACCTGTACTTCTACTAAATATTTTTTAAAAGTTAAAAGGAACTCAAACATTCTTTTCTTCTTGGTTTCATGACACTTTAGGGAAAAGTTTGAAGCAAAATATTAGCTTCATATTTTCTTGTTAGAAACCCTCTTACGGTCTAAGAAGTAAACTGTATATCTAAGAGAATCAATTTAAGGCTTCGGTAAGAGCAACATTTTGATTCACTGATATATAATTTAATATCTCCTCAGTGTTTGCATTGTAATTTTAATGACTACAACCCCAACAAGCAAGTAGGAAATTAAGGTACTGAGAGTGAACAACTTTAGGCAGTAAAGTGTGGTGCCCACGAAATAGGAGACACACCAAGTTCCAGTTTTTGATGTCTGAGCAGTTTGAAGAAGAGTAGTGGCTCTCAGAAATATTCCAAAAGAGAGCTGACAATTTTGAAGTATTCTATCGCTTCTTATCGATTTTTCTAAGTCCATGATGTAGTGGGGACAACATCTTATTCATTATTTATCAGTTCTCCTTTAGAGTTTTTTCCTCTACTCAGTCTACCCATCCTCACATATGTTTGGACCTTTCTACTCAGAACTCCTGCCCACTATGAGGACATATAGGGCTGGAACCTTTTGGTAGCTTTTTTACTCCAAGTCTCCAAGTCCTAATCAACTTTCACCTGTATCACCAGGAAAATCTCTTCATGGATTCATGTCTCTCCACTGACATTTCCCCCCTCTCTGCCAACATTTATTCTCCGGATCTGATCGTGTACTCTCCTGCTTCAATGACCTCAGTGGCACCTAATGCCACCAGGTCCAGGTGCTCCTGGCCATTAGCAGTCTGGCCCCAACATTTACATATCCCACTCCAATCTTCTACTGGCCCCGATCCACACCTATGAAATATAAAGCCAGACAATATCTCCCTTCCTGTTAATTATCTTTAAAAAGGCATTGACACGATAGCTAATGGAACTTTTCAGGCCATCCTTTGCATTTGAAACGTTTTTCTTTCTTGGTTATTTATATTCATATTAGAAAATTTTGCCTTCATGCATAACCTGTCACTTCTGACACTTAAGTCAAATTAGCAAATATTTCTTAAATACCTAATCTTCAGCAATGATTTTTTTTTCTATGAAAATGTGAAGAGGATGAAAATGTGCCTCTTAACCATTGAGATTATGGATGAGAACAAGATCCTCCAGAGTACCACCAGACTGTTGGTTCACACTGTCAAAGGTGAAATTGCTCTACAGGTGGCTAGTAAGTAATAAAAGCATTGAGGGACACCTGGTTGGTTCAGTTAGTAGAGCATGCAACTCTTGATCTTGGGGTTGTAAATTCAAGCTCCACGTTGGGTATAGAGATTACTTAAAAATAAAATCTTAAAAAAAAATTGAAAGTTACATGTTTAGACAGAGGAGTTCTAGAAAAACACATTTTCCATATTCTAGTAAGTCCTTTGCTGATAATATATCAGATTAATGATAAAAATGGAACAATAAAATAACTATTTCAGTATCTCAATCTTTGCATTAGTCTCTTCACCTTTGAAAGAGAAATACTAATAGTAACTAATTTCTTAAATTAAAGGAATAACTTAAAGCTCTGGAGTTATGATTTAAAATGCTATAATACCAGGTTCATCATATATTATTATGGTGGGTTTTAAAAGAATATAAGAACTCTTACCATATGATCCAGCAATTACACTCCTTGGTATCTGCTCAGATTAAATGAAAACATGTCCACACAAAAAAACCTTAACATGGATGTTTATGGCAGCTTTATTTGTAACCGCCAAAACTCAGAAGCAATCAAGATGCACTTCAAAAAGTGAATGGATAAGCAAACTGTGGTACATTCAGACAATGGAATATTATTTAGTGATAAAAAGAAATGAGCTATCAGGCCATGAAAAGACATGGAGGAACTTTTACATGCATATTGCTAGGTAAAAGTAGCCATTCTGAAAGGCCATTTATTGTACGATTTCAACTACATAGCATTCTAGAAAAGGTGAAATTATGGGGACAGTAAAAAGATCATGGTTGCCAGGGGTTGGGAGAGGAAGGGATGGACAGGTGGAGCACAGGGGATTTTCAGGGCAGCAAAACTATTGTGTATAATACTACAGCGGTGGAAACATGCCATTGTACATTTGTCAAAATCCATAGAATGCATGACACCAAGAGTGAAACCTAAGGTAAACCATAGACTCTACATGAAATGATGTGCCATTTTATGTTTACCAGTTGTAACAAATGTAACATTCCAGTGCCAAGTGTTGATAATGGGGATAATGCATGTGTGGGGATAGGAGGATATGGGAACTCCTTGTACTTTCCACTTGGTTTTGCTGTGAACAGAAAACTGCTCTAAAAACTAAAGTTGACTAATTTTTTAAAAGAACATTAAGATAGAGGAGATACCATTTAGTAAATCTCATCTAATGAACACTTACAAAGCTACATGACAATCACTTGACAGAATGTCGAGATTTTATTTTCTGTGATTCTAAGAATAAATTGTAGAAAATTATAATATAGGTTCAATACCTTCAGTTCCTGTATAAGTTCTTATCCTGACTAAAACCAAAGAATTAACTTTGTTCAAATAACAGAATAATCTAGAAATAATTTTGAAGTTATGTTTTCAACTTTTTTGTTTCTCAAAATAAAGGCATTTGAGAGCATTGAAAACCTAAGCTGTCTTCCTTTAGGTCAATGTGGAGGGATGAATAAAAAAAAAAAAAATAGCCTAGAGCAAAAGGAAATCTTTTTTTTCTTCAGGACACTTGCTGGCGTTTTCAAGGAAATCTGCTGAAGATGGGGAAGACTAAGGTGACCCAACTGCTCTTAGTGTCACCAACCTGGGTTCTCATGGCCATCGTCTTCTCCATTCTCTCCCCAAGAGCAGTGGCCCCGGACCACACGTCTCAGCTCCCTATCTTGCTTTCCTGCTCACCCTCCATGAGGACTGCATACTCTCTGCGGTTTGGAGACCATATGTGAAGAGACCATTCTTTAGTTCACTGAGACTCTTGATTTGCTGGACAAGATGTTCAGGAACACTGATTAGAGGTCAGTAAGGTCAAAACAAAATGGATATTTAGTAACTACATTAACCTTGAGAACTGAAGACTGCTATACTTTAAATAACCTTATCTTAAAGTTGTATTTCAAAGATGGCATCAGTATTTTAAAGCCTGCTAGGATGAACTTGAAGCTTCATTTGTTCAAGGACAAGACTCTTGTTTCAGTTCATAATTCCTATGAGCAGCTTCTGTGGCATGCTTTCTCTTTAATTTAACATACATATGCTTGATGTTCTTGGGTTTCTTTTACATTTAATCTCAAATTACTTCAAAAGGTTGTACGTGGGTGGATATGGGGGTGTTGGGAGAGACAGTTAATTCTGTAGTTGAATAAATTCCGTTTAGAATTGCATAAAGCTTCCCCGCATCTCCCATCAAACTCTCAGCACAGAAATCACAGTGTAATGTGTTCCTTTTCCTCCAGCCTGCTTTTATGTAGGAATCTAAAGACAGCAATAAGATTTGTAAATAGATAATTGCTATATGAACAATAATCCCACTTTTGTACAAGTTATTTACTTAAAAAACCAAAGTTCTAGGATAAATATGATTATAATAAACAAAATAGACTCCCTGATAAGAAACAGGAATGAATCACCATTTACAAGTTTGATGGAATAAGAGTGGGCTGTTCACTTTGTCAGTCGATGTATGTGGCTTGGCAGTTAATACTTTAGATTTCTCTTTGCTCAATTTGAAGCTTATTCTTTGAGGTTTAAATCGATCAATTAATTATGTGCAATTCAATAGCTATCTCACAAAATTATTATATATTTGTGCTGCTAGTCATAAAATGACTAGTGTTTCTGAAGCTAATTTTTCTGATAAATTTGAGATGTATTAGAGGCAAATTTACTGTTTAAACAAGCTCCTCAGTGCATGCAGTAGACAAATCACATGTGCTTCTAGAGTGAAAAGTTTGCATCCAAGCAGGAGGGCAAGCTTGTATTAGCAGCTGCACAATGCCTACCTTACAGGTAATCAGCAGCCATATCCAGTAGCTGGGTGAGTAGTCAATGAACTAAAACCAGATCAGGAAAGACAAAAAGCAGGCATGAGCCCCAGTATCTGTCCTAGGGAAGCCCAGGTCAAAGGCAGAAGCACCAATCAAGTTAAAAGTAGAATACTGAATAACTACCAAACTCTGGGGTCCAACCCTTTCTCTACCTGGAAATGAGATGCAAAGAAGAGTAGAAAGGGTAGGAAATCTCATTCCACAAGTATTCATAGGGAAGCTTCTACAGGCACATCGACCAATACAAAGCCCAGAATCACTTTGGGAAGACTGAATAAAACACAAACATTGGTCCCTCTGATTACTTGACCTAAATCCTAAGGAGGATCCATGAACCAATGGGGACCTTGTAAGGATCCACAGAGGGCTGGATTCTTAATTGGTCCATGAAACTTAACTGAAAAAGTTCCAGAACTTGAACATCAAAGAGAGCCCTGCACTGTGGCTTCTTAGCAGGGCTTATCTCCCTGTGGGACTCATAGTCAGCCATGGGCTAATCCCCTGACTCCCATGCTCTTCACCATCAGGAACACCTTTAGTTATTTTTTCTGATGATGGGCACCATCTGCTAAAATCTTCATCTTTCTCTAAAATTGCTATTATTAATAAAACTTTGTTTCTCATTGTCTTATTCATCACACATACATATTTAAGAGCAAATCAGGTCTTCTGATAAGAATATTGATGAAATTCCCACCAAAAGACATTTTAAAATCTTGTTTTGTTTAATCTGTGTAGACTTCTGGTTAATTAAGCATGTTGTCTCTGTGAGTCTTTCTGTATTATTTAAATTATTCATGGATTCTGCTTCTTACCAACCACTTCCCACTGCCCCAACTCTTACAACCACTACTTACTTCTTAGACAGCTAGAGGTCAGGAGTCCCTATTGTTGGCAATCATAGGCTAGAACAGCTACAAATGTGCTCAGATTCAGAACACCAGAGTAGCTCGGATGTAGTGAATGAATGGTGTTGTGAGGCACTGTTTTACTATATTGATCTAGGTATGATATTTTCGACGTAATGCTTTTGCTTTTGGTATCACCAAAATGGATCACTTCGAACTGGCATCTGAGCCCATGGCAAGTACACAGTTGCATGTGTCCACAGGCATAGCACAACAAATCAACAGACAGCACCCAAGAGATCTCCTGAGCCAACTGCTCCTCCCCTCTTTCCACATTCAAGGCAGGGCCCCTCTCTCATCCCCTACCAGCCTGAGGCCAGGTCCTCAGACCCCCAGAAGAAGGGGCAACCAGAGGCAGATCTGTTGTGGGGTGGGGTGGCGGGAGGGGGTGGGGCGCTGTTCAGGGGCATGCTGATGGAATGAGCTGGAGATGTAAAGCCAGAAGATCTGGGTTTGAGTTCCGGCCCTGAGCATAACACTTACCAGAAATGTGACATTTAGTAAGACTATTAACGTCGGCTTAGTGGAGTAATAAGTATCTCAGTCCCACCTCCCTAATCTCAAGCAGGTGTCAAAAAGACCAAAATGCCTAATTAGCTATCAATCTTCTCCATTTTGTGTCTTGGAATGTAAAATACTTGTCCATATGTTGTCTTACCTTTATATAATTTTCTTTTATTTTCTCCTAGCACGCTTTGGGCAATTCAGTTTCTTCTGTAGATATCCATGTATGGATCTTAACCTACTATCATAGGAAACCACAGAATAAAGATGGATGGGGTGTCATTTGAGGAGTGTGAGGTTTTGACAGAAAAAAAGGCAAGTGCACATTTTCTTAGGCAGATTGAAGTTTGAAAAATATTAGTGAGTCTCAAGCCATAATAAAGAATATTCTTTTACCGGTTGTTTTTCCCTTGCTCTTCCAGAACATACTGTTAATGTTTTCTAAGGCTGGTCTATTTTGAGCTTGGTTGTATTTTGGCATTTGTGTGACAATGTCAGAGCCACAGCCTGTCATTTCACATTCTGCTAGTGACACTTGGATCTGTTTTTTGTTAAGTTTCTAGAAAAAAAACTGTCGCTCTACCTCCGTGGTTTGAAGCCAGGAGCAGAAAGCCATCCACGTGCCCTTGGTGCAACCTAAACAAAGCATTTTGTAACTCACTCCTTACTCATTTCTCTACTGCTCACAGATCTCCCCTACTGTGGAAACATGCTGACAAGAACATGTTCCCAAAGTTGTTCCATCTCAAGTGCCCTCTCAGGGGTTAGGGAATATTTGAAAAGTGACTTGGATTGGAAATTTATTTATTTATTTATTTTTATTTTTATTTTCTCCAATATATGAAGTTTATTGTCAAATTGGTTTCCATACAACACCCAGTGCTCATCCCAAAAGGTGCCCTCCTCAATACCCATCACCCACCCTTTCCTCCCTCCCACCCCCCATCAACCCTCAGTTTGTTCTCAGTTTTTAACAGTCTCTTATGCTTTGGCTCTCTTCCACTCTAACCTCTTTTTTTTTTTTCCTTCCCCTCCCCCATGGGTTTCTGTTAAGTTTCTCAGGATCCACATAAGAGTGAAACCATATGGTATCTGTCTTTCTCTGTATGGCTTATTTCACTTAGCATCACACTCTCCAGTTCCATCCATGTTGCTACAAAGGGCCATATTTCATTCTTTCTCATTGCCACATAGTACTCCATTGTGTATATAAACCACAATTTCTTTATCCATTCATCAGTTGATGGACATTTAGGCTCTTTGCATAATTCGGCTATTGTTGAGAGTGTTGCTATAAACATTGGGGTACAAGTGCCCCTATGCATCAGTACTCCTGTGTCCCTTGGGTAAATTCCTAGCAGTGTTGGAAATTTATTTATTTATGCCCAGGGTTTTGAAATTAAGGAATACCTTTATTAGACTGTTTTGTATTTTGAACACCTCTCTGATATTCCTAGGAGCTGCAACTTTCTGAGAGTTTGGACTTCTGGAGGGACTGTTAGCGCTAATTTTCATGTCCCTAAAATACTTGTGAGGCATCTCTTTACACATTTCTACAGAGGGAAGTGGTGAATGCCTTCACAGTACTCTAATTGGAGTGAACGTACATCACAGGTGGCCTGGGAGATCTGGCTTATGCCTGTGGACCCATTTCCTTTGATTTGCAGAAGTGTCCCAATTTGGATGATAAGTTATACGGTCACCCTACCTCTTATGCACTTGGTTATAGAAGTCAACCCTGAGAGAGACATAAAAGACAAATGATTGACTAAACACAGAAAAATAATAAAGCAAACACTTAATTGGCAAGAAGGTGTGGCTCTTTTCTTATAAAATTTACCTATAAAAAGATCTAAAGTTACTTTCCATCTTTTCTTTCCAAAAAGCTGTAATGGAGCAAGCAAAAATAACACTTTAACTTTGCCTTGAGCTCCAAGACAAAGAGAAGATTCTGTCTAGCACAGACAGGAAGCTGATTCACCTCTCCCATGGTATAAGGGGTGCATCCAGGAAATAGAGAGAGTACTATACATTTTTTTTCTGAAGAGTACCCCAACCACCCAAAGGACTTTAGCATTATCACTAGGTGCAATGAAAAAGAGAAAAGTACATATGTGAAGACAGGCAACAATTACAAATTGTTAGCATTCACAGTTTTTTTCTTTAGCCTACAACCATAGGGGGAAATAGGAGAGAAGGAGTAACTGGAAAGGTTGGAAAATTTAGAGTCGAAAGGAAAAAAAAAATCCCTATAAGGATGAAAAGAAAGGGAAGAGGAGGTTTGGAGGGGAGGAGTGAAGAGTAACATGAGCCGGGTCTGGAGTGGTTGAATGTGTGGGAGACAATTCAGGGACATGTTACTGAGGATGCCTGCAAAATCAGGAAAAGAAATCCAAGCTAAAAGTGCCCTTTAAACTAAGGGAAGATTTATCATCACACATAAAAATTACAAAGCAAGGAAGCAGAGTTGATTAATTCAGATTCCACAGTCTCTTCCAGGACTTCCATCCTTGTGCTCTGCCCTCCATGTCAATTTAAATGTTTTGTCAACTAGCCAGTTCAGCCTGCTTCCCCCATGTTTCAGTAGAAGAAGCTCTGTTTCTTCTCATGTGTCATCTTTTTTAATCAGTGAGGAAAACCCTTGTCAGAAGATTCCCAGCTGACTCTCTCACATCTCACTGCCAGAACGGCGTGTTATAACCATGCTAAGATCATTCCCTGGCAAGGAAAATAGGACCAACATATGGCTTCGATCAATCATAATTCACCCTCCTGTGCTCAGGATGAAGCTTCCTTTCCCTGAACCTCATGGTAGTCAGGCATAGAGGGGAATTACTGTTAGAAAGAACAAAGAGAAATAAGCAGAATTTGGTATGTGCTATGGGCTAAATTTTGTTCCCCCCAAATTTATATGTTGAAGTCCTAACCCCCAATACCTGAGAAAGTAACCATATTTAGTCTTTAAAGAGGTAATTAACATAAAATGAGGTCAATGGGTGGGCTCTAATCCAATGACTGGTGTCCTTAGAAGAAGAGATGAGGACACAGACAAATAGAAAGGGAAGACGATAAGGAGATGCAGGGAGAAGATGGCCTTTTACACACCAAGGAAAGCAACGCCAGAAGAAAAAACCCTGTCACCATCTTGATGTCAGACTTCTAGCCTCCAGAACTGTGAGAAAAGAAATTTCTATCTTTTAAGGCATGCAGTCCGAAAAATTTGGTATGGCAGCCTGAGTCTAAGACAGCATGCAACCAAGAACATCTGCAACAGGGGAAGAAATAAGAGAAGGGAAGGAATTTTAAAGACATTTTGCTAATCTAGACATTGTTTGTCAACAACTGCTAACATCACAAAGGATAGAGAACCAGACATTATGTACCTCTTGATGTAAATGTTCGACACTGGAACCAAAAGGGCAATCTTGCAAAGGAAGGAAGGAAGGAAGGAAGGAAGGAAGGAAGGAAGGAAGGAAGGAAGGAAGGAAGGAAGGAAGGAAAGAGGGAGGGAGGGAGGGAGGGAGGGAGGGATGGACGAAGGAAGGAAGGAAAGGAGGAAGGAAGGAAGGAAGACTGAACCTGAATTTAATCAAAACACTACACTACCAATTCACAAAAATAGAGAGGACAGAGGGAACATGTCATGGGGATGCAATCAGTAAAATCCATATTGTGGGGAACTTTGTAGAATAAATAATCCCAGCTTGAAGGACTTCCCAGAACACGAGATTTTCAGTGCTAACATAGGGAAAGTAATGGGCAAACCAGGACAAGTTGGTCACCCTAGCCATCACTTCAGCAAAAAAACTATAAGAGGGAAAAGGAGATGGAGAGGGAATCCATACTTGAAAAACATTTAAAAACATATCAGCCAATCATAATATGTGGACCTTAATTCGAACAAATTAATGAACTGGTAAAAAACTTCTTTAGGCAAATGAATACTATTAATTTTTTAGTATGATAATTAGTATGTTATGTTTTTTTATTTTTATTTATTAAAGTATAATTAACATATAGTGTTATATTAATCTCAGGTGTACAATATAATGATTCAATAATTCCATACATTACTCAGTGCTCATCATGATAAGTGTACTCTAAATCTCCTTCACCTATTTCACCCATTCTCCCACCCACTTTCCCTCCAGCAACTATCAGGTTGTTCTCTATAGTTCAAATCTGTTGTTTTTGTTTGTCTCTTCTTTTCTTTGTTCATTTGTTTTGTTTCTTAAATTCCACACGAGTGAAATCATATGGTATTTGTCCTTCTCTGACTGACTTATTTCCCTTAGCATTACACTCTCTAATTCCATCCATATGTTATAAATGGCAAGATTTCATTCTGTTGTATGGCTAAGTAATACTCCATTGAATATATATACCACATCTTTATCCATTCATCTATTGATGGGACGCTTGGGCTGCTTCCATAATTTGGCTATTGTAAATAATGCTGCAATAACATAAGGATGCATATATCTCTCCGAATTAGTGTTTCCATTTTGGTTGGGTAAATAACCAGACGTGGAATTACTGGTTCATATGATAATTATATTTTTAATTTTTTGAAGAACCTTCATCCTGTATTCCACAGTGGCTGCACCAGCTTGCATGCCCACCAACAGTGCACAAGAGTTCCTTTTTCTCCACATCTTTGCCAACACTTGTTGTTTGTTCTGTTTTTCATTTTAGACATTCTGATAGATGTGAAGTGATACCTCATTGTGGTTTTGATTTGTACTTCCCTGATGATGAGGGATGTTGAGCACTTCCTCATGTATCTGTTGACCATCTGTATGTCTTCTTTGGAAAAATGTCTAATCATGTCTTCTGCTCATGTTTAATAGGATTATTTGGGGTATTTTTGGTAAGTTCTTTATAGATTTTGGTTATTACCCCTTATCAGACATGGAATTTGCAAATATCTTCTCCACAAAATACCCTGAATAGCCAAAGCAATCTTGAAAAAGAGGGGTGCCTGGGTGGCTCAGTTGGACGAGCGTCTGACTTCAGCTCAGGTCATGATCTCACAGTTCGTGGGTTTGAGTCCCGCATCGGGCTCTGTGCTGACAGCTCAGAGGCTGGATCCTGCCTCAGATTCTGTGTCTCCCTCTCTCTCTGCCCCTCTCTTGCTCACACTCTGTCTCTCTCTCTCTCTCTCAAAAGTAAATAAACATTTAAAAAAAATTTTTTAAGAAAAAGAAGAACAAAACTAGAGGTATCACAATCCCAGATTTCAAGGTATACTACAAAGCTGCAGTAATCAAAACAATATGATGCTGGCACAAAAACATACACATAGATCCATGGAACAGGATAGAGAACCCAGAAATAAACCCATGCTCATATGGTCAATTAATTCGCAACAAAGGAGGTAAAAATATACAATTGGGAAAAAAACCAGTCTCTTCAACAAATGGTGCTGGGAAAACTGGACAGCCACATAGCAAAGAATGAAACTGGACAACTTTCTCATGCCATACACAAAAATAAAGTCAAAATGGATAGACTTAAATGTGAGACTTGAAACCATAAAATTCCTAGAAGAAAACATAGGCCATAATCTCTTTGATATCAATAGACACATTTTTCTAGGTATGTCTCCTTTGGCAATGAAAACAAAAGCAAAATTAAACTATCAAGACTACACCAAAATAAAAAGCTTTTTCATAGTGAAGGAAGCCATCAGCAAAACAAAAAGGCAACCTACTAAATAGTAGAAGAAATTCGTAAGTGATACTGTTATGCTTTTTAAAAGAATGAATCTTTCTCCTTTAGAGAGCTATGACTGAAATATTTATAGATAAAATTGAATGGTGTTAGAAGTGTGCCTCAGAATAAGATGGGAGGAGGGGATGAGTGTTGCTGGGTGAGAATGGTGTAAAGGTAAAATTGGCCAAGAGTAGTTATAACACTTGCGATTACTATACCATTCTGTCTAATCTGCACAAGCTTTAAGTTGTCCGTAATAAAAACAGGTTTTTTTTTTAAAGAAAGATCTTTTTTCTACATATTAAAAATATATTCTCCAATTTAGTGTTTTCTTCAGAGACATAATAATACCTGAATCAACTGAAATCACCTATTCATTGTTAAGCTATGTTTCCTCAAAAGCATCTGGTCCAAAAAGCAACCTTGGTTAGACTGGAACTGTACTTGAAAAAGTACATGAAACGATAATCAGGACATAATGGGGTCCTGGGAATTTATGCTATTTTATTTATTCCAAAAAAGCTTTCTAAAGGAGGTGAGACTTCAGCAGCTGCTTGAATGAAGGATGCAGGTCCTATTTATAATCATTTGCCTTATTAGCCCGCTGTGCTTGTAGCTAATACCATTATCAATTTCATTGAGATAGTACACATTATGGCACATTAAAAATTATTTTTTAAACATGAGCAATTCTCTTTGCAAATAATAATCATCAAGAAATTACCCTAAAATGTCTTCTGAGTGATATTAATAAGGGTTCTGCCAGACAAGTTAGGAATCACTGAATTAAACAGAATGCCCAGAATGCTGGGCAGGACTTCTCATACCTTGCATTGTGCATCTCTAACGAGAGCACACAGGGAGTCAATCCTCCACCCTGCAGATTCTAAAGTGAATGATGTTTCATGGCACACCCCCAAACTTTCTATCTAGTAAGGGGCAACGGTGAGATTCTACCGGATCCAACTCCATGTGTTTTTCTAACCCTCCTACCAAAGGATTCTCCCACCAGTTAAATTCCTAAAATCCTTGAACACTTTTCTTGATGCATGTGTTTTATAGCCTCAGGGTAATTTTTCCTCGAATGTTTCAGGGAGAGAAATCCAGATTTTTTCCCCCAAAACACTGAGTGCTCTGAATCATATTATACCTGCCCCCACCTGACCATAATAATTTTAAAAAGCACCATAGAACACACACATAAAATATGCCACCTTCACCATTTTTAATTGTATAGATCAGCACTGTTAAGCATATTCACTTTGTTGTAAAACAGATCTCCAGAATCTTTTCATCTTGCAAAACTGAAATTAACTACTCCATTAAACAACCCCTCTTTTCTTCCTCCTCCCTCCACCCCCAGCTGCTTGCAACTACCATTCTACTTTCTGTCTCTATGAAATCTGACTACTCTAGTTACTTCATATAAGTGGAATCATACACTGTTTGTCTTTTTGTAACTGGATTATTTCACTAATTAAAAAGTCTTCAAGGTGTATCTATGTTGTAGCATGTGTTAGGATTTCCTTCCTCTTTAAGGTTGAATAATATTCCATGTATATCTTCATTTTGTTTTTCCATTCATTTGTTGGTGGACGTTTGGATTGTTTCCCTTTCTTGGCTAACTGTGATAATGCTGCTGTGAACAGGTGTACACATATCTCTGCAAAACTATGCTTTTGATTATTTTGGATATATATCCAGGTGTGGAAATGCTGAATCATATAGTAGTCCTATTTAAAAATTTTTGAGGAATCACCATAATGTTTTCCAGAGTGGTTGTACCATTTTACAATCCTACAACAATACACAAGAGTTCCAGTTTCTGCATATCTTCACAAATACTTGTTATTTTCTGGTTTGATTTTGTTTGCTTTGGTCTGGTTTGGTTTTTGATAGTAGCCATCCTAGTGGGTATGAGATTTTATCTCATGGTGGTTTGGATTTGCAATTCTCTAATGATTAGGGATGTTGAACATCTTTTTATATGCTTCTTGGCCATTTATATGTCATCTTCAGAGAAATGTCTATTCAAGTCGTATGCCCATTTTTTAATCAGGTTATTTTGTTGTTGAGTTGTAAAGTTATTTCTATATTCTAGTATTAACCTGTTATGAGATCTATGATTTTTAAATATTTTCTACCATTCTGTAGGTTGCCTCTTCACTCTGTTGGTTGTGTCCTTGATGCACATATGTTTTTTTTTTTAAGTATGATGTAGTCCCATTTGTCTATTTCTGCTTTTGCTGCCTGTGCTTTTAGTGTCTTATCCAAGAAATCATTGTCAAATCCAATGCCATGACTTTTTCTATGTTTTCTTCTAAAGAGCTTTATAGTTTGGATCTTTACTCCATTTTGAATTAATTTTGGTATACAATGTAACGTAAGGGCCCAACTTTATTTTTTTGCATGTGAATATCCAGTTTCCCACCACCATTTGTTGAGAGCCATTTTTAAGTGGTCTCCTGTACACATTTAGAAGTTAGTATTGTTTGTTTGTTCCTTACATGTATTTAGGGTATGTTGTCAGATGTTCTCAAGGAAATGCTCAGAAGATGGGACTTCCCTTGCCAGTTCTAAGGCATGAATTAGCCTAGACTTTAAAGGACAGAAGATGGTATGGAAAATAAAAGCAGGCTGCTAGTACACAAAGGATTAAAATAAATATTGAGCCCCATCTCTTCCTCACAACCTTTAGACAGAGACAGGCAAAAAGTTTTTTACCTGAGGGCAGGAGAAACTTTGGATTAGAGGATATGAAAAATATACCCAAATTGTCACAAATGTGTAACTGAAACAACCTTCATCACTGATCTTTATGAAAGACAGAGTGTCCTCTAACTTGAGGTAATGACAAGGCAGATGACCACACTAAGAATTCCTGTTTATGTGAAGTTACTTTTCAAGGTTCTATGTCAAATACTGACAATAAGCAAAGTTTTATTAGATCCATGCATTGCTTGACTTTTTATACAACCACCTCTATAAATATATCTCCACTTCAAAAGTCTTCATTTTATTTTTTTACATTTATTTTAAATTTTTTAGAGAGAAAGAGCATGAGTGGGGGAGGGGCAGAGGGAGAGGGAGAGAGAGAGAATCCCAAGCAGGCTTTGTGCTCAGGGCAGAGGCTGATGCTGGGCTCCATCTCTCATGAGATCATGACCCAAGTGGATATCAAGGGTCTGACGCTTAACCGACTGAGCCACCCTATATACTACTTTTTTGCTTAATATATCATCAGCATCCTGCAGTGTTACTATAAATTCTTTGAAAACATGGCTAATGTCTGAATTGGGATATATAATTTATATGATTCTTTTCTAGTATTGATTATCTAGGAAATTCCCAGTTTTTTGGTTTTATAAAACACTGTTGTCGTTAAACCTTAATATTTGCATCTAATGTTGCCTTAATGCAAAATCCTAGAAACAGAATTTTTAGAGCAGAAAATGGGGGAATTTTAAGGATCTGATATACTTTATCAAATCCTTATCTAGGAAAATTACACTTATTCCAATTTATACTTTCACCTATAGTATCCATTCCAGCTCTCCCTCTCAAACTCTAGGTATACTTATTATTTTGAAATCTTTGTTAATTTAATAGGAAGAAAATAGTGTCAATTTATATTTTCTTTCATACGTATATTAGTCATCTAAATTTCTTCTTCTGCCAATTCTCTACCCATACTTTTGTCTATTTTTCTATGGATTTGAATTATTTAAAAAATTAATAATAAAACATGATTACCTATGGGATTGAGTCCTAACCTTTTCACATGACCTATGGAAATCTTTCCTTATTTCATGTCACTTCTTAACACTCAGACTTCCTCATTACACAGTTTATTTCCACCATACTAAATTTCTTGTCATTATACGACAAGGTCCTCTTCCATGACTCTGTCTTTGTTTATTCTATGGCCTCTATTTAGAATACCATTCCTCCATTTTCCACCTAAGAGAATCTTACTCCTCCAAGGATTAAATATCCCTTCCTGGAGTAGACCTCTGTTATTTTGCTTAACAGCATCTATCCCATCTTCTTTCAATAGCAGCACCTTGATTTTCTTTTGGGAATTCCTCTTCTCCCATTGCACACAGCCTTGACTGCACTGTCAGTCAGTGTCTTGTCCTGCCCCAGCTAAGGAATAGGCACTTGGCCTGCACTGGGCCAATTAGACATTCATTCTCTTGGGAATTTTTTTTGTGTGTGTGTGGCACTGTTGAGATTCGTGGGGGTTTTAAATTACGTTTTTAAATTTTAATTCCAGTATAGTTAACATACAGTGTTATATTAGCTTCAGGTGCACAATATAGTGATTCAACAATTCTATACATTACTCAATGCTCAAGATAAGAGTGCTCTTAATCCCCATCACTTATTTCACCCATCCCCCTCACCTGCCTCCCTTCAGGTAACCATCAGTTTGTTCTCTAAGAGTTAAGGGTCTGTTTTTCGGTTTGTCTTTTTTCTTTGCTTGTTTTGTTTTTTAAATTCCACATACAAGTGAAATTATGTGGTATTTGTCTTTCTCTGACTGACTTATTCCCCTTAGCTTTATGCTCTCTAGTTCCATTCATGTCACTGCAAATGGCAAGATTTTATTCTTTTTTATGGTAAATTCCATATGAGTAATAGTCCATTGTATGTATACATAAATGTACACCATATCTTCTTTCTCCACTCATCAATCAATGGACACTTGTGCTGCTTCTATAATTTGGCCATTGTAAATAATGCTTCATCTCTTGGAAATCTTGAGAGGAGTGACACAGAGACAGAAAATATCCGGAGTTGACTCATCCCTCAGCAACTCCCTTTAGCAACTGTCCTTTAGTTTCTTCCACTTAGAAGCTCAGAACTCTTTAATTTAGGTCCTTTTTGAGGCCTGTTCTTTCGTGCTCTCCACCCCCTTGTCTCTTTTAATCCATCAGAAATGCATTTCTTTCTAATAACTTGATCTCTGTCTCTTCTCTTTTGGCTTGATCCTGAATCAGTTTCTATCAGTTGTAACTGCCCTCTCTGACTTTTTCAGAGATTTTTGTCATCTCTCTGTGGTCTCACCCTGCATATTATGCATACAACATTATACCATAGTTATTTGTGTTCTATTCTCCCCTCATATGTGATTCGCTGGCAGGCGTTCACTGTTAACCCTGGAATGCCTAACACAGAACCTGGAACATTTTAGGCACTCATGCGCTCAGGCTGAATTAGAATAACTAGGAAACCTTCACAACCCAGGGAGTCATTTGTCTTCTCCAAAAGAGAAAAAAAATATTTTGAACTTTTGGTAAATGTCCTTGATTATGTTGGTTTGGCTTAAAGTAAGAGCGAAGTCAGGGGTGCCTGGGTGGCTCAGTCGGTTAAGTGTCCGACTGGCTCAGGTCATGATCTCGCAGTTTGTGAGGTAGAGCCCCACATTGGGCTCTGTGCTGACAGCTCAGAGCCTGGAGCCTGCTTTGGATTCTGTGTGTGTATCTCTCTCTCTGCCCCTCTCCTGCTTATACTCTGTCTCTCTCTTTCTCTCTCAAAAATGAATAAATGTAAAAAATTTAAAAAAAAAAGAGCAAAGTCTATCAAAATGACTTAAATGGGCAAATCATTCATGAACTCAGATGTGGGACTTCTTTTTTGCAAGCCAGAGAAGAAGGAAATATCAGACAAAGGTGTGAACTGTCACAAAACTGTAGCCTCCACCAGGAAAAAAAAATTCAGTGCCAAAGAACATCAGGAAAAAGAGCAATTTTATCACAGAGCCTCCTGTTGAGGGTCTTCCAATTAAGCAATCTTTTGTAAAGATTAAAAGCATTAATATAACCTACATGCATTTTCCATTTCAAACAGAAAATCACTGTTTATATATATTTACTAGGAGACAACTGAGAAATCTCTTAGCTAGAAAAGGTTAGAAAAGTTAGTATCATACAAGTTATATTACAACCTTCTGAATATTTTTAGAGAACATTGAAGCATTAATACTAGGAAAATAAACAGTTCCAATTTTTTTTCATTAGTGTTGAGTGCAAGCTGCTACTTCAAAAATATCTTCATCACATTTAAATTATTCTGTAATTCCATTCCCATCCCCCCCAAATGATGTTAAAGCTAATTTATCATTCTCAAGAATGCATTCTCATGATCTTGAAGGAAACTGTGATTAAATTAACCTTTGGTGAATTCATTCCAGAGAGGTAAATAGGAACCGAACACAAATCCCACTAATTCTCATGGAAATCCCCAAAATGAGAAGATGAGTGCTCACATTGCCAGAAATCTCCTTTAGAAAAGGACAATACACAAGTAAACTCTTAGGCTATTTTTCAAGGGACTGGCTGCAAAATCTAATGCGCTAGGAATGATTCAAATACAAAATGGAAAAATGTGAATATATAAAATTCTGCATCAATTTGTGAATATGAATTAGGAGAATTCTTTATAAAGTGGAACTTTATCATAGATTTCACTTTCTTTGTTTGATGAAAGGCATTACTAGTGACTGTAAATTATGCTCAGTCTACATACTCTTTCCTCTTCTCTTTGGAGTCTTGAATCCTACGGATTCTTATTTGTCCTTAAGCTTTCAAAATGAGCCTCATAAAGGAGACCAAGAGAGAGGTCCCTTTCAGATCTTTTGTATTTGGAAAATCATTTACAATATAAAAACTCAGGAAACTTTTCTGAGATGGATTGGTAATTAGAGCAACAGATAAAAACTGGAAGATGCGATAGTTCTTGAAATCATTTCCAGATCTGAACAACTTCTTTACACATCAGCCTCTGTTTGACATGATGGAGGAAGATAGCATAGAGGACACATATATAATGATATTCCAATAGAAAAAGGGACTTCAGAGGCACCTGGGTGGCTCAGTTGGTTAAGCGTCCAACTCTCGATTTTGGCTCAGGTCATGAGCACATGGTTTGTGAGATCCAGCCTTGCTTGGGGCTCTGCACTGACAGCACGAAGACTGTTTAGAATATTCTCTCCCTCTCTCTGCCCCTCCCCTGCTTGTGCACTCTCTCTCTCTTAAAATAAATAAGTAAACACTAAAATAAATAAATAAATGAATAAAACTATCCAAAAAGAATTAAAACAAAATGAAGAAATAAACAAAAACAAAACCCAGTAAGCCTGGTTCTCATTCCAGACAGAGGTTGTGAAATTCTGATACAATTGGTCTAGCATGGGATGAATCTAATATGCAGCTAGGGCTAAGGAGCACTGACCTAGGAATTTGAAATAATCAAAAAGATAGAATTAAGGAACACAATTCATACATGGAAAAAGTTTATCTTCTCTAATTACCTTAAAGTATGCAGGACCTGTGGGAACCAAACAGGCAATTTTCTCTGAACCTAAACACATCAAGACCAGTGGAGTGGAATTCAGTTTTGGGGAACTAGGAAGCTGCTTCCAAAAATTTCTCATCTCTGCAATCAACTCTCTGCTCAGTTTGATTCTTTTTATTAAAACAATAGGAAAGACTTATTGGTGTTTTCTCCTAGGTTTTTCCCAGGAAAGGATAATAATTCTGTAATTCTCCTCCACCTTTCAGGGCAGAGCATGGTATCTACATGGTTGGCTTTTTTTTTTTTTTTTTTAATTCATGGGCATTTAATGAAAGCTGAATATGCATATTCACACATAATTTTTATGTGGAATTTCAGTGGGTTCACAAATAACCACCTACATCTTTTTCTTTCTTTCTTTCTTTCTTCCTTCCTTCCTTCCTTCCTTCCTTCCTTCCTTCCTTCCTTTCTTCCCCTACAACTCTTCATAAGAATCTACAGACCCCTGCTTAAGAACTCCTGCTTTACAGTCTTCTCTATGAGGCAGGGGTTGGGGAGAAGAGAAGGAGGAAGGGCAGTAAATGAAGCAATCTGGACCTGGAAACCCCCAGGTATACGAAGATGCTTGTCAATTCCTGTGTGTAAGAATGGCCTGGGGATCTGTTAAACTGCAGGTTCTCATTCAGTAGGGCTGCGCTGGGCCTAAGAGTCTGCATTTCTTTCTAACAAGCTGCTGTTTCATACATCAGATCTGAAGGAGCAAGGTACTTGGAAGTATGTCATCAACCTCACCAGCTTTTCCTAGCACCTAAAAACATAAATGTACAAATATTTCCTCCTTTCTTGAAAACCCAATATTGTATGTAACATATGCTATTTGTCCCCCCCCAAAAAAAGGATAAAAGAAGATGGCAAACTTAATTCTTTATTTTCAATGGTCTCAGATCTCCAATTGTTAAAACTGTTAAATTCAATACTGTTTCCTTTCATGGAGCCAAATATCGTCAATTCAGTGGAAGTAATTTTTTTTAATCCTAAAAACAACAACAAAACAAAACAAAACAGAAAAACTTCCCCTGGGTGATGTTGCTCAGGAAGAAATGAAATTCCATTATGTAGTACAATGTGGTTTTTATACCAGTTTTGTCTGGAAAAGAATTATACTTCAAAACAGGTATGACACTGAAACCAGCTTTCCTGAGCCAGAAAAATAACACAAAGCCCACTGAGCTGCGTGATCCTCCAGGTTATTAGCGATAAGATTTGGAAGCTCAGTGACATACACAGAGAGGTCACGTGACCAGAGGCCTGGGTGCTCACAGCCCACCTGGGGGTTTTAGCTCCAATAATCTCTCTTTTAAAGAATATTCTTTTTTTCTGATTATGAGAGTAATAAAAATAATAACCAAAAGTAATACGTGTTATATTAAAACTTAGAAAATACTAAAAGATACAAAGAAAACAAAAATATCCATAATCCCAAAACTATTTATTGAGGACCTGTGTATTGTAGTTTTCCCTTCCTGTTTTTTTCAACGCATTTTATTTTATTTTTTATTTTTTTAATATATGAAATTTATTGTCAAATTGGTTTCCATACAACACCCAGTGCTCATCCCAAAAGATGCCCTCTTCAATACCCATCACTACTCTCTTCAATGCATTTTAATAGTAATTAGAAGCCTACAGTACATACAGTATTACAGTATGCTTTTTTTCCCCCTGGTAATACATGCAAGGGCTTGGTTAATAGGTTTGGTTAAATGGAAGGAGGAGTGGAAGTGTGCAGCACAAAGGCATCCCCAAGTCAACCCAAGCCCTCTTTGAAACTACTATCATTCTATCTTTATTTACTTTAAATTTTTGTGCAACTTTACCTAATTGTTGAATAAATATATCTTATTTTGGATGTGGAGAGAAAAGTCAGACTAACAAATCTTTCTACAAGAGAAGGAAGATAAGGTTGAGAGGGGTAAATGATTCCCTTGTAATTTTAAAGAGGCAACCATGAATACCATTCTTGTACACACTGGGAATGATTAATCTCCCTCTTCTGATTTCTGTCTCATGAAAGAAGTGGAAAGAACAGCTACCAAAGGAGAAATGTTCAAACCTCTGGTGAATTTCAACAGAATCAAGCCATTAGGAAAGGACATAATTCCCCCAACTGAGCAACTCTCAAAGCTGGGTTTAGGAGAACAAAGAGCTGTATTTTTCCCGTTTCCATATAATTTCATTCTACAGTTAAATAGAAACTGATGCAATAGTAAGGGCAAACAGAATCTCAGAGAAAGAGCTAAAAGTTTCTCTCCTTAAATTTACTAAATGAAAGGAAGGAAAAATACTGAATTCATAAACTGGCTAACTGAACAAAATTTATTGAGTCTCTATTATGTTCCAGACCCTGTGCTATTTACTGGGAATGAGTGGCTCCTATGAAGATAAGTTTGCTGTTCTCATGTAGCTTATATTCCAGAAGAGAGGAGGTAGAGACAGACAATAAACAAATAGCGAAGTGAATGAAATAATTTTTTGTTCCCTGGTAAGAGTGACTTGAGAGTGTGAAACTAATATAATGGAAGGGGCATCTGAGTGACAAGAAGCTGATCAGGAGACTGAGGTTCTCAAGAAGAGGGATGAGGAGGTGTAATATCCTCCTGGATTTGGAATGAGGTTGGCATGGGCCAGGAAAAGAAAAATCCCTGTGATTGGAGAGTATTGAACATGGAGGGCAGCAGTAGAAGCATCTCAAAAGGAAGACTGGACCCAGATTGTATATGACCTTGTAAGCCACAGCTGAGAATCTGGATAGAGTGAGAAGACAAAGGATTTTCCTAGAAGGGTGCCATGACCTGATACACATTTTTAACTGATCTCTTTGGCTACTGTATGGATAATAGATTGCTATGCAGCATTAGCAGATCAGGAGGACCTGCTACGAAGCTATCTCAGTACTCTGGGTGAAAAATGATGGTGGCTTGGATCAGGACCAGGATGGTAACTGTAAAGATGGAGAGAAAGAAGAGATGGGTTGTTTTGAGCCAACAGGACTTGCCTACAGATTGACTGAATTTGAGCAGTGAGAAAGAGGTTTAGGGGTTGAATAACTAGCTGGATGGTAGAGTCATTTATTGAAATAGGGAAGACTTAGGGAGAAATAGGTTGTAAAGAGAATCAAAATTTTGGTTTGGGCCATATTAAATTTGATGTATCAATTAGAATCGCTTCTCAGCCTTTTGGCTAAGATCAAGTGATGTATCAATTAGATATCCAAGAGTCAAATCAAGTAGGTAGTTGGATTTAGGTAGGTAGAAGTAAAGATACAAGTTTATCAAGTATTGACAAGAAGGTTAAATATATATTTTATTTCTCTAAATTGTACTTAGTTATAATGCCTTTAAGTTTTCAGGTATTAGGAATACTAATTGATGTTTATGATTAGAATAAATCATTATAACTGATGATGGTAACATACTTTGAATAGAGTAATTGAGTCAAAACTCTCTTCTTTTTCTAAGTAGCCAATTCTTGACCCCCACCAAAGAGTGACGGCCTTGCTTATCTTATATCACAAAAGGTTTAGTAATTATCCCAACACCTCCTGACAGGGGTAATGAGCAATTACTGTCATTACTGCTTTGATCTCTGGACCACTGGAGAAGTACCCCAGAGCTTATAGTTTTCATTAGCTTTTTCATCTTTATTTTACACTTTCAAAGTAGAGAACAGATATAAAAAATAAGTTAAAGCAGATTTGCTGTAGTTGAAGATTAGAACCCAAAGTTCTCCTTCTCACCCACCCTAGAGGACAGAAAACAATTTGCAAATAGCTCCACTTTGATACCAAAGTGGTATATAAGAAGCTAAAGATACCCTTTTGGAACTCATTTGGAATGAAAAAAACTTCAAGAGAATAGCAAATTTAGTAATGGTTTTCATTATTTATGAATTTGTCCCCAAGTTGAATTTCATTACAAAACATTAGAGTCATTTCATGCTTATTTTTTAAAGCTAAGTTTTTATTAAATATACTATAGAATAAACTTACGAGAATTTTCAGGTTGTTGAAAATGAACTCAAAGCCTTCTCCAAAGTAAAATCACCTGAGAGAACTAAAGGAAATTATGTAAAGGAGAACTTGAGATGTGCCATAGTTATGTATAACTGTCTAAAACAGAAAAGCTGCCAAGTGTAAAAGAAAAGAAGGAAACACATAATGGTAAATCCAGTAACATGCTTTTGCAACTCTTTTACCTGTACCACACTGCCACAAAGAGAAGACAGGTCAGCCCTAAGCAAAAATACTGAGATAAAGCTATCTTGGGCTGCCCAGCATTCCATATTTTGATGCCATTCTACCTTTAAATGGATCCATATCTTAATGTTGCCTTCTGACTAGAGGCTTTTCAAGCTACTGATTGCTATAGAACCATAATCATTGGTAAAGGAGACATTAACCCTGGACAGCAAATCCTTCAGTAAAGACAATGCTGAGAATCTCATGCTGGGAGATATATATGTGATCCAGAAGGCTTTTCAGAACCTTCTTGATCATCCCTCCTGGATGCTGGCTCCACGTGGAACAAAATGCTTCCCCTTACATATAAGCAGCAAGTACAGTCTACATTTCTCAGCAGAACATTTCAACGCCCTGTACCATCTTCTTCCATCCAGCCCTCATTTTTAGACTCACATCCCATCCTCCCCTACACAGCAACTCCACTCTTTCCCTGCCCCGCAGTATAATGTGAATTCTGGCCTCTATGTTCTTTTATCACTGTGAGAGCCTTGACCCTGTTCTCCCTCTTCTCTATCCAGTCTTAAATCCTTCCTTCTCCCAGATGCCTTCATTCCCCTCCAGCCTGTGGGGACCTTGCCTCCCTCCAGGACATGGGCCGCATTGATGCTAATACACCTTGTTACAAAATCACTGTACACATTTCTGTTACCAGTCTCCCAAATCTCAGTATTCATGTATCCTTCACTATTTTTCCATACCCACCTGTTATGTTTTCATCTGCAACATTTTCTTAAAACAAACTGCCATATTTTTACTCAATATATTTAATTTTATAGGATATTTTAGATCATAACCATAATGGAAAGCCAATAACACTTTACATAAATTGAAGATAATTGTAAATAGATATACAATAAAAATATAACCATTAATGTAAAAAATGTTTGTCTGTGTCTGCTACCTAAAATTATCTCACATAACACAATTTGGGAGATGCTACTTTATGCTGTTGTCTCATGTTGAAATTTGTCTCATATCATGTAACTCTTTATGTGTTTATATCTATTTGCCCTAATAAATTGTGAGTTCCTAATGGAGATCATTTATTATACTTTACATTCCCTAGTGTTTTTAGCCCAGTGTCTGGCACATGGTAGGCATTAAATATTTGTTCAGTGAGTAAATGACCACAAATATATCAATACCCTCTAGTCATAGCTTGTAGATATACAATCAGTAAAATGAAGATACTCAATCCTTCAGTTAAACTTAACGAGGCCATTTAATTATATACAGAATTTATATGTATATCTAGTACACTATCTTGGATATAAAATACATTGTAAATAAAGAAAAACTCTACATTGCTGTTAGTAGTAACTTATGCTAACCACAGGAGATTCTGGATTTTAAAATTTTAAACTGATAGCTCCAGATTTTATGAGAGCAATAAACAGGAATAGATCCAATGGTTAATTGATGTGCCTTGATTTAGACAGACCTAATAGATAAAAATCCAAGCATACATCAAAGATAAATTAAGGTCAAATAGCTTACAGTGCAAAATAAATTTACAATAGAAGCTATTAAGCAGCAAATCCTTACTACATCTTAAATACGGTTTGATTCCTATTTTAGAAACATATTTATTAGATAAACTAGGGTGTGCTTTATCATAAAAATAAACACAAATAGATGCAAGGGAGAGAAAAGGCTGAAAAATAAAATCCCAGAAATTTTCAGATTTGAATGGAGATTTAGTTAATATTGTATCTATTTTTTTTTTTTAAGTTTTGAACTGTTACTTCCCAAGGGGCAAGGTTTTAGTTTTCAAAAAGAAAAAAGCTGCTTACAGGAATTTTAAAAACTAAATAGAGAAACTGTCTCAGGGTCTTGGGAATTATTCCAGTTCCCTATGCCTTATGTGGGAAAAATAAATAAAATTTAACAACCAGCTTTCTGTATCTATGCCCTTTAATTATCTCAAATACAAAAGAATAAAGTAAAATCTACTGCCTTGAAATTATCAAATAATCTTCTGCTAAATTTATAAGGGTTCCTGTTCAATTTCATCAATTGTTCCCTGGCCACGCCACTCACTATTTCTGCCATTTCAGGATAAGCTCTATATGGAGGGGAACCAACAGGAAATGTGCATGGGCATGTGCAGCTGTAACCTTGCATTCCAAATGTCCACAAATACATATTATTATATAGTGACCTACCTCCTCCTGCATGGAGAATCATGAAATGTCAGAATAGGAACAGATCTTGAAAATCCTCCAGTACAACTCTTTCAAATATGAAAATTGATCCCAAAGAAAGGAAGTTATTTCCCCAACTTTGAAAGATGAGCTCGAGTTGAGTGAAGTTAAGAGGCCCACTCAGACCACAGTCCAGCTACCCAAAGTGTCCATCTCCCCTTGTCTACCTACAAGGTAAGAGAGTGGGTCCAGAGAAATATCTAATGCCTTATTGCCCTTTTCTCTGCTCCTCTCTCAAAATCTGTTTTCAGAAATATGATATTTAAAATAGCTCTTACTAAAAAGCACAAGCATAGGGTAACTTTCAAGAGACTATCTAGCCAGCCACAAATACAACTTGTTGATAGGACGGGGGGCTGGTTGGAAACGGGAGCCATTCTGCAATCCAAGCTTCAGAGGTTTCCAATGGCCTCCACCATGCAGCCCTATCCCTTCATACTGGTTAGGTGCGAGGGAAGTACCTGCCTCAGGATTGTTTTAAGTTAGAAGCACCTAGCACAGGGTCCGACAGAGAGCAAGTGTTCAATAAACCTCAGCCTCTACAACCTGATCCCAACCCACCCTCTCTCCAGGCTAAACACACCATTCCAGCACCTCTTCTGAATGCCTGCCAAACCAGACCAGTCACTTTCCCCAGCTTACTAGATACATTAGGTGTTGGGCTTTGTGCTTAGCAGTATACTTGCATTGTATCAGCTAATTCTCACTGTTATGACTGTCTTACTACAAGTAAATTCAATGAAGGTCAAGATTTTTGCCTGTTGTGTTCACCATTATTTCCCAGATTCCTAGAACATGAGTTTGCACATAATACTTGCTCAATAAATATTTTTGGAATGAATGAATGCATATTTTATGGATGAGGAAAGTGAGGCTGAGAGAAACAAAGCCATTTGCTCAACATCAGAATCACTATACGGTGAAACCAGGATTCAAACCCCAGGCTGGCTGATGCCATGCCCATGGTCTTCAACCACTCTACCACATCTTCTCAAATGGGATAGTGGTGATTGAGTCAGACAAGGTGCTAATTTAGACTCATCCCACTTAGACTTGCCACTGCAGACTAAAAAGGCAGAGAGACCACATTTGTTCTAATGCTTAGCTGTAAGAGATTATTTTGTCTCCTAAAAAAATTCAAGGCTTATCAATGTATACGTTTACTTTTATACCAATACTAATGAAATGTCCTTGTGATTTTTAAAACAATAAAATAATTCACTCAGGCAAACCCACTTAAGAAGACAAATATTTCTCTCATTTGGTAGATTTACTTTGATCGACAACAATTTAATCTGTATCATGGAATTATTCTAAAAAAGAAATTGTTTTTTCTATAGCAAACTGAAAAAGATTTAGAATTTTGCTGCTCTCCTAATCAATGCTGACTGGTTGAGGTCAAAAGAATTATTACATACAAAGCTAAATAAACTGAAGCTTCAGGATATAGCTGTTTCAAAAACCAAATTATTCAGGTAGAAATACTTTATTCATCCACAGTCAAGTAAATTCTTATAGGATGAAACAACTTTTCAGCTATTAAAGACTCTCTAGTGTTTGTATCATAGCCATAATTTCATTGTTAATTGTGATATAGATTTAAGCCCCAGTGTTTTGTGTGCATTATATTGGGAATCTTTGCTACCAGAGAGCAAGGAACAGATATGTTACCTGTAATATATGATACTAAAACTTGAGGGTCCTCTATGTATAAAAGCTCATGTGGAGAAAAGTTATAAGCAAGCTCATTACTATAAACATTCAATCAGATCTTAGTGACTACTAGAGTAGTTTGCAACTATTTATGTCAGCACCAATCTTGTAAATAGCTATCCTCCCCCCAGTGAATAACAATTCATGCTGGTGGGTAGTAAAGAATGCTGATTTGATTTCTTTAACTGGTTATTTCACTACTTTGTGTTTCCTAGGAAAAATATAGATATTAAAAATACATATAACCATGCAGCCTCTTAATTCTTTAATTTTGTTTCAAAGTAGATATTTCTTGAGTACCTAGGATACTTCTGGCATTCTGCCAATTGCTGGAAACATAATGAAAAAGATTTGATCTCAAATTTTTAATAAATGTTAGTGACTTTAACTGAATTCTGGACTGAAGGAATGGAAAAAGCAAGGATCGGGAGATAGGAAGATGCATTGCGGATCCTGTAAATGGCAAGAGTTCCAGTGTGACTTAAGTGTGAACAATGTTTGGGCTATGTGTTTAGAAATGAGACTCAAGAACTGGTTGAGACTCAATCCTGAAATGATTCAAATGCCATCCTAAAGAGTTTGCTTTTTATGCTGGAAGCAATAGAGAGTTGTCAAAGACTTGAAGTGAGTGAGGACTGTCACATGAGGACCGTAAAAACCTAACCTCAGCAAGAGTACTCCAGAGAAAGAGCAAGAATCAAGAATGTGGAGATATAAACTATCACTTTTATTTTTTTAAGTTTATTTATTTATTTTGAGAGAGAGGTAGCATGAGTGGGGTAGGGACAAAGAGAGAGGGTGACAGAGAATCCCAAGCAGGCTACACACACTCAGTGTGGAGGCCAACGTGGGGCTTGAACTCACAAAACCATGAGATCATGACTTGAGCCGAAACCAAGAGTCAGATGCTAAACTGAGTAAGCTACCCAGGTATCCCTAAACTATCACTTTTAAGGTTACCGATCCCAAAGTCTTTTGTAAGTAAAACTGATAGAATTTTACAACCAATTGGATATTGGACATGAAATTAAGGGGAGGCATACAACCAAGGATGATGGCAAGGTCTCTAACCTGGTTGCTAAAAGAATGGTGATTTCATTGAATAACTCAGACAACTCAGAAGGAAGACTAAAGTCAGGGCACCAGTGCAGGAAGGTAGTGGATTTGGTGTAGAATATGTAGCATTTGAGACCCCAACAAAAGATACAAGTAGAAATGACCTGTGGAACCTTGGAGCTTCAGGTTCAAGAAGTTTAGTGACCTATACTCAACATGAGGGTAAGAATGCTCTAATGAGATTCCAAAGGGATAAAGTGAAAAACAGAAGACAGAGCAGAAGATAGCACCTTTGGAGAGGACACCACTGCAAGACCAAGTAAAGGAGATGAGACACAGCAGGTACAAGGGAAACTGAGGCAGCCTTACAGCATGGAGTCATGACCGCCAAGGGAAGAGCTTGAAGCAGGCAGGGATGGTAGACCCTGTCAGCTGCTTCAGGGAGATTTAAAAGGATGACTAAGAGACTTGATACTTAGAGTATCAGTATTTATTGGAGCAAATGTTTTTCCTGTTGTTTGATCAAATGGTCATCTAGGGAATATCCAGTCATGCACGAGTAATAAAGCTGTCAGAGGGATAAAAGTCACTAGATTCTATAAGATTGGTCAGCTGAATAGCAAGAAAACCCTACTGCTTGGTGGGTGTTGCATGCTCCAACAAACATTCATTGCTGGACACACAAACCATCCATTAGCGAGGCTTTAGGCAACTCACAAAACAGCAGCTATGCATGCTGAGTATTGAGCCGGCTATCTTACAACACTACAAGAATAGCAACCCTCTGCAGTATATTTCCTTTCACTTTTTCATTTCAAATGTTTTTTTTTTTTTTTCTCCTCTTTTCTCTAATGCAGTGTCTATAAAGTAGGGAGGAAGAGTCAGGACTCTTACATATTTGGAGAGCAGAACTCATACAGGTTCGGTGACTTGCCTAGGGCCCCATAGCTAGTAAATGGCTATAACGGTGAGGCTAGGTAGGAAAGCTCCAGAGTCACAGCAATGATTGTGCCCCCGCTGGTCCTTTCTGTGTTAGGAGGATTTCACAAAGCCCTGGATTTCCATCCTGCTATCTTGCCTGGCTACACTAAATTAAACTTAAACTAAATTAAACTAAATGGCTAAAACACAGAGCTGTCCTGAGTTGAGGAATGTCAGGTAGGGACATCCTTTATTGATTGGTCATCAACTATCTATAAAGAAAGAGAGGGGCACCTGGGTGGATTAGTCAGTTCAGTGTCTGACTTTGGCTCAGGTTAAATAGTTCATGGGTTTGAGCCCCGCCTCGGGCTCCGTGCTGACAGCTCTGAGCCTGGAGTCTACTTTGAATTCTGTGTCTCCCTCTCTTTCTGCACCTCCCCCACTCATGCTCTGTCTCTCTCTGTGTCTCAAAAATGAATACATGTTAAGAAAAATTTTTTTAAATAGAAAATAAAAGAGAAAGGGTAGGAGGAAAAGAGACCGAGATTTTATAAATCTCATTATTTAAGGTCACCAGGATATTTCTCTTTTTGCCTATTAGTAAAATGGCAGGAAAAATGACAATAATGCCAGTCATTCAATTTATTTTAGAGCTGGTAGGTCACACTTGGACAATTCAAAGAGAAAATTCTAGAAAATAGGAACGTCTAAGAAAGGCCAAAAAAAAAAAAATCAGTTGTAAAAGAGGCCATGTGACTATTGAGTAATAACTTTCCATTGTGGATTGCTGACACTAGGACCATCTACATGCTGAGATTCTCACAGGAAAGCAAGTAACATACATCACTTTGTTGCATGTCTTCCTAATTTATAATTTAGTTAAAAGCAATATTAGCAGTAGGATGTAAAAACTAAATCCATCAAAACCAGGTTTCCATCATAGCTGAACAGAGCTCTAAAGAGAGATTTAGGGGGCACCTGGGTGGCTCAGTCGGTTAAGCCTTGGACTCTTGATTTAGGCTCAGGTCATGATCTCGCAGTGGTGAGATTGAGCCCTGAGTCAGGCTTTGTGCTGAGCGAAGAGCCTGCTTGGGATTCCCTCTCTTTCCCCTCCCCTGCTTGCCTGCATGCTCTCTATCTCTCTCTTTCTCAAAGAGACAATTTAGGAATCTTAAGGTAAAAGCGGTAGGCAATGCCACTGAAATGGAAAAGATAATTTTAAAAATTGTTTGTAGACCAAGACTAGAAGGTGATTATGTAAAGAATTCTGATGCTGAAGGCATATGTAGAAAAAGAAGAGCCAAGAAAGGATGGTCTGAGAGATGGCAAGAGAACAAGGAGAGAAGGAAAGCAGAAAGAATCAAAGCTATCAGCTACTGCTCTGACATCAAGCACTGATGATTCAAAATATGCCTTGGGTTTTGGCAGAGAGGTAATACTCAACCTCAGGGAAAGCTTTCAGTGAAGTGGTGAGGAGACAGCCAAATTAAATTAGGGTGAAGAGAAAGTGGAAATGAATGGAGTGGCCACATCAGGGTAGAGCCATCTTTTAAAATGCTTGTTCCTGACAGGAAGGAAGAGAGAGAGGAGTGAAAAAGAAAAGCTGAATTGAAAGAAGGCTATTTTATAATGGGGAAAAGTGAGCAAGGGGAAGGTGGGTGGGCAAAGGGTCCAGCATAGATGAGGAGGGACATCTCTGGGATAGAAGTAAGAAGTAAGGACCAGCATCACAGCAGGTAATTTTAGAGGTGAGAGCTCCTGCCAGATACTTTCTCTCTGACTGAGGAGCCAGTTATCACTGAACATGACTAAGGTAGAGGTTACTGAGGGCCTTACAGAGACAAGAAAAGCTTTGGATTGTTACTGCGGTCAGAGAGAGGGTACTCGGTGTATGTATTGTAATAGTTTGGATGACAGATGAGAAAAGCTTCAGCTCAGGCAGTGACAGGATAGAGCCAGAGAGGAGAAGATGGTTTAGGAGGACAGGTATCAGGTAGAGCAGACAGGTTCTGCGGGTCCATCAGATGTGCATACTGTGATTTGGAACACTCAAGGAGGGCCCAAAGGCAGTGGTTCTCAAACTTCAGGTCCTGACCCACTAGTTGGGCTGCAAAATCTATTGAGATTTGAACAGAGCATTTTTGTAAATGAATTAAAATGGAGCAAAAAAATATCAGAGTGCTTTGACCATAGTAAGGGGAAGTACTATTTTGTGACGTTTCAGTTATAAATGCCAATGCGTGCTGGGCTGCTGATAACTGGTCAATAAAGGATGTCCCTACCTGACATTCCTCAACTCAGGACAGCTCTGTGTTTTAGCCATTTAGTTTAATTTAGTTTAAGTTTAATTTAGTGTAGCCAGGCAAGATAGCAGGATGGAAATCCAGGGCTTTGTGAAATCCTCCTAACACAGAAAGGACCAGCGGGGGCACAATCATTGCTGTGACTCTGGAGCTTTCCTACCTAGCCTCACCGTTATAGCCATTTACTAGCTATGGGGCCCTAGGCAAGTCACCGAACCTGTATGAGTTCTGCTCTCCAAATATGTAAGAGTCCTGACTCTTCCTCCCTACTTTATAGACACTGCATTAGAGAAAAGAGGAGAAAAAAAAAAAAAAAACATTTGAAATGAAAAAGTGAAAGGAAATATACTGCAGAGGGTTGCTATTCTTGTAGTGTTGTAAGATAGCCGGCTCAATACTCAGCATGCATAGCTGCTGTTTTGTGAGTTGCCTAAAGCCTCGCTAATGGATGGTTTGTGTGTCCAGCAATGAATGTTTGTTGGAGCATGCAACACCCACCAAGCAGTAGGGTTTTCTTGCTATTCAGCTGACCAATCTTATAGAATCTAGTGACTTTTATCCCTCTGACAGCTTTATTACTCGTGCATGACTGGATATTCCCTAGATGACCATTTGATCAAACAACAGGAAAAACATTTGCTCCAATAAATACTGATACTCTAAGTATCAAGTCTCTTAGTCATCCTAAGCCCAATGTCTACGATCCCTGCCTCCTTAAAACTCTTCCCCTGGCTATTGTGGCTATGGGCTAGAGTCCAAAACTTTAAAACCTACAGCTTTAATGTGGAAGACTGAGTGGAAGTTGACCCCCTAAGTCAACAATAAGAGTACCAGACAATACAAAGAGACAATACAGACAAGGAGAAATTTTAGGGATTAACAGTCAAATATAACCTGAGATTTCTAATTCTCTTTGTATATCTAATGAGCTAATAGAAATCTAATTTGATGGCTTTAGCTTTGATATCATATGACTAAGGTATAATTAACTGTCTGTTTTGCTTAACTATTGGTCTAACTAGAATTCCTTTTTAACTGCATCAATCCATGGCACTGCTATAAATTAAACTTATTTCTTGTTTTCTTTTGGATCAATGAGTGGAATTAAACTGTAACAGAAATAATTATTAACCAAAAAGGTACTCATTCTGATATTTCAAAAAACAATTCTGCTCTCAGAATGACAGGATTAGTTTCACTGATGACATTTTGGGTTTTAAGTGTTAGCCCAGTTTTGAGTATCTCTGATATACACAGTTCAATGCAGGTTTATTTAGTCTTTGACAAAGACATTGGTTGGATTTTTTTTAAAGAAATTCTTTTGAAGCAGAAAATTGACTCAATGTAGATTTTTCACTCCATTACACATATTAAACTACATTGATTTGGGTGATGGAAAGAGGCGGAAAGAAATGGAGAGGTGTGGGAGAAGAGGCCAATAAGGTTATAAATTTCAAATTACAAAGAGACAAGAGACTATTACCAACCTTTTATTGTCAGAGAAATGGCGTCTTACTCATGCCCTTGAAAGCAGAGTGTTGGGTTGTCAGTGAATGCCAAGAGTAATCCTGTTACAAATGGAGGTGACTGGTTCTAGACGAGACATGAGGGTGGTGTGAAAGTGGCTGCAGCCCTAAACAACACAGTAAGGAGAACCAGATTCCTGAACACACACACACACACACACACACGCACACGCACACACGTCAAACTCTAGAGTTAAACCGACCTGGCTTCAAATTCCAGTTCACTCACTTATTAACCATCATCTTGGGCAAATCATTTAACCTCAGTAAGTTAGTATCTTTATCTGTTAGCATCTTGGGAAGATAATAATAGACATCTGAAGGTTATTATTAGGTGTAAATAAAGCAATTCCTGTAAAGTGCTTATAGGACAATGCAGTAAGTACTAGTTCAATATTATGAGTGCATTAGTTTCCTAGGGCTGCTGTAAGAAAGCACCACAAATTGGGTGGCTTAGAAAAACAGAAATGTATTATCTCGCAGTTCTGGAGGCTAGAAATCCAAAATCAAGGTGTTTGAAAGGCCATATCCCTGTGAAACCTATAAGGGAAGGATCTTTTGTCTTCTAGTTTCTAGGAGCCCCAGACATTCTTTGACTTATATCAACATGGCTCTTGTTTTCACATAGCATTTTCCCTGTGTCTCTTCACATAGTCTTTCCTCTGGGCATGTCTGTTTCTGTGTACAAATTTCCCCTTTTTATAAGGACACCAGTCATATTGGATTAGGGTCCACCCTAATGATCTCATTTTAAACTGATTACATCTGTGAAGACCCTATTTCCAAATAAGATCACATCCTAAGGTACTGGAGGTTAGGAATTTAACTTAATCTTTTGAAAAGACTACCAATCCATAACAATTATTTACAGATATTTTGCTAGAGATATTTTGCAAGAAATAGGTTAGTAAATAAAGTACTTTAAAATTGTAGAATATCCTTCTCTAGTGATTCATTTTCTGTTTCTGTTTCTTTTTCTTTTCAAAGTAAGGAATACTTGTTTTTTTTGTTTTTTGTTTTTTTTTTTATGTAGTGACTTTGATATAAAGAAGTGAGTTTCCTGCTCTTAGCTGAATCTGGAATAACTGGGTGTTGACTGCTCTGTCATCCTATGATTTCCTGGTCTTGAGGAAAGGAAAATTGCCACAGGCGTCCGCAGCTAGGCCTGCAAAAGTATATCCCACAGGAAAAGGGCATGTACTCCTGTTCTGAACCATTTGTTAATCATATAACAACCTCAATTATGCTCATCACAACTGGAAGAGAATCGTTCTTCAGTAGAATTTAAATGAGTATAAATTACATACTTATTAATCAAAATGAATTCTTTTCAACCAATTTCTTTTTTTTTTTTCCTCTTTAATATGGACTTTTTGTGGTGCAGTTTTCTCTGCCATAACCCTCATTCTAAGACCATTTTCATCATGAAAAATAATACCCAAACACTACACATTCACCTCTACCTCTTCATGTGCTTTACAAAATGATACCTATTTTTGCCCCAAACTAGAATGTACTATGAACGTTTGATCTCCTAACATGGCAGTCATGGGTACACCTATAAAAGGTTCCAACTAGGCAACAAAAGAAATAAAAATAGGAATATTTGAGGACACAGTGAAGGCTAGTAGAACATATAGCACCTTTATTTTTTTATTCAGGCCCATATTGATCCACATTCATTCAAATGTATCAATGACTTCCTCTCACAGAATGTGTAGCAGAGAAAAAAAAGATTCATATGCCAATGTGAAGAGAAGAATGCAAATAGAGAAGAGAAATTAGTTAATTATATTACAATTTAACAAGATGAAATTTCAAGTACCAAAAGTTTTTGCCCTCTAAAAAGTACTAGCCAAACATAACTTAATAGTGCCCCTGACAAAAAAAGATGAAAGAATCCAAGTGTAGACGTACCTCTATTTGTACCATGCAAGTGATCATGAAAATGAAATTATCAATCAAAACTTCATACAGCAAATCACTTTCCCTTTGATTCCATCAAATAATTCAGAGATTATTTGTTTTAATTTTTTAAAATAATTTTTTAATGTTTATTTTATTTTTGAGAGAGAGACAGGGTGTGAGCGGGGGAGGTGCAGAGAGTGAGGGAGACACAGAATCCCAAGCAGGCTCCAGGCTCTGAGCTGTCAGCACAGAGCCCGACGCCAGGCTCAAACCCACAAACTGTGAGATCATGACCTGAGCCGAATTTGGACACTCACCCGACTGAGCCATCCAGCTGCCCCTGTTTTTATTTTTAATTTGTCTTCAATGATAGTCAATTCTCACTTTAACTATGGTTTGTCTTTACCTCAAAGACAAGTAGTTAACTGAAAATAACATAATCCCTATATGCACTAGGGATACATTTGGCCCCAACTGGGCCTGCAGTTATTGCTAATGGCACAGTAATGGATCAAGGCCACAAGATGGCACTATAAGCAATGGGCTATTGGCGGTTATTTTAATCTGCATCTACTCTAAAAACTGATCCTGTCTAAGAGGCTCTAAAGTAAACTGAAAAACTCTGAGACTGCAATGCAGAATAAATATGAGTACATATTACATAAATGGAAAGAAAGTAGCTAAAATGATTACATAGAAAACACTCTGCGTCTTCTACTACACATAAGAAGCCACTTTAAAGACTCCTATTATTTACTGTGATGAATTAGTTACTTGAAAAATGAAACATGAATTCATAAGGGTTTATTATTTTATGGGCTAAAGAAAACTTTTCCATGTGTTCTAGTTTCCTTAGTCTTTCTTATTTTTAAATACATGGCACCAGTAAATTTATAGTTGAAGCACAGACAGAAAACTAAGAATTATTAGTTCACTGGTTATAGCCATAACATAAACAAGTTTAGTCATTAAGTCTGTGTAATCTGATTGTTTCAGTCAACTAAGCAAGGCAACTGACATTGACAGCTTAGAAAAGTGACCTTCAAATAAAGAATTCTGAAGCTGACGAAGGGCTCTTATCGAAGTGGAAGTGGTGACAAAGCCAACTCCCAAAGTAGCACCAATTAGTGAAACAAATTAGCAACATATCTTCTCTTTAAGACACTGGCATTCATCTTTCCTTCTCTGGAATTCTTTTACTTAGCAGCTGTGCAATTGTTGGAGGGCTTGGAGGGGCGGGAGGTGGGGGAGCAGTTTACATAAAAATTTGAAATGTGCCAATCACTGGAAAAGATCTACTGTAATTGAGAGTGTCTTAATACTATGCTGATTTTAGATTGGTGCTGAATGAAAGAGCTAAAAATGATGCATAGCAAAAAACACATGAAACTGGTTGCTAATCTGAACAGATTGTAACAGCAGGGCAAATGAAAAGCTAGATAGTCCACATATAAAAATCTCGAATTAATGATCTTCTTGTGAAATCAATAGCATACTGCTGCAGGTATGGACAAACAGCATATGTACGTGTTTAAAATTTGGATGTAATTAAGTTATAACATTATATTAGTTACAAGTGACAACATAATGATTCCATATTTGTATATATTGCATGTACACTTTTAACTGAGCCAAAGCGAACCCAGAAAGAAAGCAAATCAAAGTTATACCAGTAACTGCTTCGAGCATTTTCAAATTATGGAGTTTTTTTCTTTATGCTTTTATTGCTGATTCTACATTAATTTACACCTATTTATATGTTTCAGTCCCTAATTAAAATCAAAAGCTCCTTGGACTTAGTAATGTATCTTCTAATTCTTAAGTCCCCCATAATAATAATAATAATAATAATAATAATAATAATAAAGCCTACCATTTTTAATTTCTTATTAGATTCTAGGTATTGTGATAAATAGACATCACTTCACATAAGCCTTGCCCAAAAATCCTGTGAGATTAGTACTAATGCTCTCCCTGTTCATAAAGAGGAAACAAAAGTATAAGTTAATTTGCCAAGTTTACATAACTACTGAGTCATAGAGCCAAGCTCTGAATCCAAGTATACTTTATGCCAAAGCCCCTGGCTTGCCTTGTGGAGTGGACGTAGAGGCATGATGGTTGGCAATGCATTGCCTGAGGTCTACCTGGCACCTAAGCTGACCGGCTTTATGGTCTTGGCACATTACTTCGGCATTCTGTGTCCCAATTTAGTTGTTATTATACTACCCTGAAGCTCATATAGTAGAAAGTCAAAAACTCTTCTTAAGAGCCTTTAACTTCCCTCAGGTACCTCCATACTGCAAGTAAACCCTTTTGTGAAACACACTCCAGTTGCTCTAATAAATTCATAAATGTATTGGCATTTGATATAACTGAAGTAAAGTGCATATCTGATTTTCAGTAGTGGTCCTCCCTGGCTTCTGATAGGTGCCACTGTGCTGTGCTCATTAGCATTTCAGGCTATAATAGCTAAAGTAGTGCTTTCTTTCTTCAGCAAATCTACTAAAATGTCTACATGTCAACCAGGGTTGGTAATTGAAATGGACAGTGTAGATGAATAGTAAACCTTTTTGGGAAAACAATCATTTTGAGTACTGAATTTTAACATTACTAAATCTTATTAATGGATTGCCACAGTTTGTTCCCAAACCTGTTTATGTTACATGGCTAAGAAGAAGGGAAGGGAATTAAGACTGGATTAGCTCAATGGTAGGAGCTTGAATTCCCACTTCCCTGAATGTCTCAACGTGGAAGGTGACACAGACATACCTATGGCATGCTGCAAGGCTGTGGCCAGGAACCCAATACTCCCGCATACACTGGCTCCCACTAGCTGTGTTTGCTTATCAAGTGTCAACTGTATTTGTTCTCAAACCTGTTTAGGTCTGTTGCTCTTGTTATTGTAAGTTCAAATATGTTTTTTACTACATACACAAAAAAACTTAATTAAAATATTTTTAAATATGAATACAAAATTTAAAAATAAATATAATATAAAATATAAAATGTAAATATAAAAATTTTAAATATAAATATTAAAAAAATAAAAAATAATTATTTTTTCTAAGAAAATTAAGTTGAAATCCAGAGAGTTTGATAAGAGCTTTCAAGTTACATGTGGATAAAATAGTTGTAAAAAATTGGAGAAAAATCATAAAAGTCTACAAGGATTCTACATCTCTTAAGATTTCTTCACAAGTTCCTCTTAACTCTAGCTCCATTTGAAATCAAACTAAATGGTCAATCATAGATAATGCATTATGGGTGTGGTTTATCTAAGGAAAACAAAGTGATTTTCTAGTTAGTGGATCCACAAAGAAAATGCTTGTCCAAAGAGATAAGATTATCCAATGAATATGCATTAATATTTTAAATTAAAATAAAATGTTTAAGAGGTATATAATTACATCAATGAATTTTGGGTGTGACTAACCAATTACCAGTCCTGACTGTATCAGGTAAGAAGCCTTCTTCTATATTATGGTGATCCTGTTTTTTACCTAATCTAATATAGTCCTATCTTTCAGATTTTACAGAGTACACAAGCACTTTAATTTTACTGAAAGAATTGTAGTTTGATAACTGATTCAAATCTTGGAAATTAAAATGTTAACTTTGAAAACTGAAAATAATACTTAGTGTCCAGTTTTTTTCAATAAACATTCCTAAAATTACATCCTTCTGAGTATATTTGCAAACAAAGGCAAATTTACCCGTTGATATCTGCTTACATAGTAAAATCTCAAGGATTCCACGAAAATCTTCTGTCCCCTAAGTATATCCCCACCAGCTTGCAGATGTCTATGCTCCTACAGTTGATTCAATTTTCTTTATTATTTCTGACAGCAGCTTTTCCTACAGTCAGTACTGAGGGCCACAGAACCTTCTAACTCTCATGGGGAGGAAGAGTGGAAAGGGCAAAGAAAAATTATATACTCCAAGTTTTCTCATCTTCCCTAATGCTTGATAAAATCAAGCGTTTCCCCAAGTATTCGACTATCACAGAACAACTTACAGAATCACTATTCTGAGCAACATTCGGTAGCAAAATGTTTACTGTTTGAACCAAATTTTCCTTACCTCTAAGTGCAACAATGAACAAACTGGGTAGTTGCATAAAATAGAGATGCTACATACAAAGGTGTCTAACACAGTGAGTCATTCCATAAATGTTAGTTTCATATCCCTGTATGAGCTATTTTTTTCTCATCAGAAATAAATAGGTGTTTTAACTGTTAGATAAATAGAAAATGAAGGGGAAAAGAAAGAAAATAGACTATTGTCTCTAGAATTATTTTGTTTGGAAACAAATATTCTATGTGTAACTATTGCATTAAAAAGATAAGGTCTATTTTCTTCTTATGGAACTTTAGAAGAAATTTCTCTGCTGTGTTTTAATTTTTATCATTTATTTTGTGTTTTTATTTTTTGCTTAATATAACTTTGTGTTACTGCAAAAAGAACCGGGCAATATTCTTTTACTAGCTTTTCAATGGCTCTAGAACATTCCCTCAGAGAAGTTAATGCTTTTTCCTCCTTTGTCACAGTCCACCCATTAAAAACTGACTGGCTGTGTAAAATTAATCACTAGTGAGAAGAGTAACTAAAACATGGTTTCTAGTGAGTTAAGCATGAGAAGTCACTGGGTGCCACCACTGACACACACCAAATCTTATGAGGCAATGTTTTCTCATCTCTTCTAAGTTTTGTGAGAATCTTCACTCTAGGGACGTCTGGGTGGCTCAGCTGGTTAAGCATCCAACTTGGGCTCAGGTCATGAGCTGCTGGTTCATTAGTTCAAGCCCCACTTCGGGCTCAGTGTGGACAGCTCAGAGCCTGGAGCCTGCTTAGGATTCTGTGTCTCCCTCTCTCTGCCCCTCCCCCACTTGTGCTCTGTCTCTCTTAAATAAATAAATAAATAAATAAATAAATAAATAAATAAATAAATAAATAAGAATCTTCACTCTAGGGGCGCCTGGGTGGCTCAGTCTGTTGAGCGTCCAACTTAGGCTCAGGTCTTGTGAGTTCCAGGAATTTGAGAACATCACCTATTCTCAAACTGAGCCTCAATGCCTCCATGGCCCTGCCTGATCTGGAGGCTGGCACAAATAAGAAATAATTCGATCTATCCTGTGAAACTTCTCAGAAAACAAGAGTTTGCTTCTACTACACAAAGGAGTGCAAATCACCATCATCCACTTTAGAAATTCAGTCATTTCCTTAAGTTTAATATTCTGAGGGGAGCCTGGGTGGCTCAGTCAGTTGAGCATCCGACTTCGGCTCAGGTCATGATCTCGTGGTCCGTGAGTTCGAGCCCCACATCGGGCTCTGTGCTGACAGCTCAGAGCCTGGAGCCTACTTCAGATTCTGTGTCTCCCTCTCTCTCTGACCCTCCCCCATTTATGCTCTGTCTCTCTCTATCTCAAAAAATAAAATAAAAACATTATAAAAAATTTTTTTAAAAAGTTTAATATTCTCAGATGCCATAAACAAAATGTATCCATTCTATTATTGCTTCCTAAACTCTGTAAACTGAAAGCAAATCCCTTTCTGTCTGTATTTCCAGACCAATGAGCTAGGCCAGCTTCCCGGACATGCAACCGGTGCAGTTGCATAGCACCGCATGCTTACATGAGTCCTAAGCTTGGTTTAATGCTCTATTGTCTCATTACTAAGAATTCTTCATAAAATTATTAATAATTTTTTTAACAAGAGGCCAATCATTTTCATTCTGCACTGAGCCCTACAAATTCTGTTTGGCCTTGCCACAGAGTCTGAACTGTCTAGGCCTCATGCGGGAGTCGATGCTCTCTTCACGGTCTGTGGCTCTAGGACTAAGACAAGAATTAGTGCTAGAACTCAAAGGGCTAGCTGGTCAAGCTGCAGTTCACAGAGAGCAGCTGTGGAGAAAGCCTGTTCTTACAACAAGCGTGCGGGCAAGAAATGTAATGAAGTTAGTGTCTCTGAAATGTTTTTGATTTCCGTAGCCCCATCGTTTTTCCCTTGCTCAAAACTAACCAAAGTCTTCCAGATACACCAGGGTTAGTGCGTTCTCTGTACATATAAATGCATCACTTCTGCTTGCAAAATTTCAGTATGATATCTCAGGGAGGATGGCAAAATAGGCTTGCCCACTGAACTTTGGTGCGCTCAGAGTCTGATTCAGTTGTTCTGCACAGCACGCTGTTCAATGGTCCTCAGTATCCATCAGACAGTCTAAAGCAGTCAATAGCTTTAGCGCCTCTATTACATCAGAAAATACATAAAAAAGACAATAAGAGCAATTCACTCTGCTTCAAGAAAGATAAGCAGTTCACTAGAGATGTGGAATGCTGTTTCCTAAAGCAGTATCAATTCTTGATGTGGTTATGAGAAAAAGCTATTAGTCATAGCACAGAATGAATGAACTTCAGAGGAATACTCTGCCCAGGGCTAAATCTTCTTATCACACCCCAAGGTAAGCTATGAATAAGAAAGGAAATGAAAGCTCATTTCCTCTGTAAAACAGAGGATTTCTTTCTGTGAATTCCTTCATGCATAAATCAGGGACTTACACATTTACACAGTGTGGAAATGGATCCACTAACTGACCCACTAGGGCCAAACTCCTAACAGTAATACTTACACATTAGCAAGGCTCTTCATTATAGTTGATGGATTTTCCCACTTTGAGAAAGCAGCTTTCCTGGTTGGCAGATCGCAAAACGTTTTATCTCCTTGAATAGTGTTATTTGTTCTCTGCATTCTCAGTAAGTCACTGCCTCTGGTCCAAAGTTCCTTCAACCTGAGAACAGGTTGCATCTATCTCAATACTAGCAGTTCACTAAAATTCTCCAGTCCCATATCATGTCAGAAAGATGGTGGAACAATGACACATTTTGGTCAAGACCGAATGTAGTCAGAAATTACTATAACATCCAAGTAGCTTGAGACCTTATGTTTCCCAAAATCTGCATTGAAAAAAGAGCCCTAGAGAACTTCTAGCTCATTACCTCATCTGGCAATGAGACTTTTATTCACATCCCAGTATTTCCCATCAGTTGTCTCAAGTCCTCTAAGGAACAAGATGGAGAAGGAGAGAGGAGGAGAGAGACAAAATCAACTGTGTGACATTTTGATCCAACCTAAAACACACTAGTAGAGTTTCAGGTTTAAAAAAATTAAATATATCATATATAATGTAAGATATAATAATTATTATATATATAATATTTATAAACAAAACATTTTTTCTCAGGTGAACTTCATCCCAGCACCAGTGGAGACAGGTGAGGCTGGGGGTAAACTTAACCTACTACAAACTACATATGGTTAGTAATCATGCACTCATCTCAGAAGGAAACATGAACTACTCCAATCAAATAACTATTCAGTCAATGAGAATTCACTTGTATGTTGAGTTTTCTGCATCTCAGATGTTGTGATTCCACCTTTAAAGTCACAAAAGTGACACTTTTGCCTTTTAAGTCATGCAGTTGATGAACAACACAACTTACGATTTTTACTATAAAAATTTACAGTGGTAATTTTCAGAGTTTAAGCTTCTGAGAGAATAGTTTGAAAAAATATTTAAAATATAATATAGTTTTATATTTGGAAATGAAAATATATGTACTGTTTCCATAAAACAAACTGTAGAAATGCTCATCCAGCATTATCTTCCTGGCCAGTCAAGTAGGATTCTTGTAGATTCTTAGTAAGGAATGAGTTTTTTTAAATGCTGCAAAACATCTACCTAAAGGAAAAGAATCATCTCCTTACTGTAAGTTTTAGGAGTTTCTTTTTCAATTGAGTATTTATTAGAGAGATGGGGGAAGGACATTTGGGTCATAATGAAATCTCTTATTCTCAACTTCAGACTGCACAGGAGACCCTAGTCAAATTTCTAACTCTTCTGTAAATAACACCTTACACTTAAAATAAAACTCATTTATCATAATGCTTTTGGGGACATCTGATAACCCTTTGGAGGCTTCCCAGTTATAATACACTAAATGATATTTTACTGCTTTTCCCCAATTTTAAAATAATATGCTTAATCTTTTTTTTTTTTTTTTTTGAGACAGAGAAAGACAGAGCATGAGCAGGGGAGGGGCAGAGAGAGAGGGAGACACAGAATCTGAAGTAGGCTCCAGGCTCTGAGCTGTCAACACAGAGCCCAACACGGGGCTTGAACTCACGGACTGCAAGATCATGACCTGAGCTGAAGTCGGACACCCAACTGACTGAGCCACCCAGGCGCCCCTTTTTTTGTTTTTTTGTAAATAATATGCTTAAATAATCTTAATAACAATAGTAGATTTAGAAATAGTATGAAAAAGCTATACATCAATTCTATTTATCAAGTGCTAACTGAACCTAGCAATATATCAAAACAATAATACACACCCAAGCAAGATTCATTCCAAAAATAAAAGTAATACAAAGTTTAAAAGTTTCCAAATAGTATAAAAATTAATAAAGTGGAAAACAAAAATTTCCCAGAATTGGGATGGGGGCTAAGGGTAGAACAAGATTCCAGGGTGTATGCCTGCAGAAAAAACACTGGAAACAAAATGTTTTATGTAGTGAAATGATAAAGAGAAGTTACTAAAATATTCTTAACATTAATACTATTTGCCTTTCCAATAAACATGTGCCTCCTACTTATCCATAGCCCATTTTCACCAATACTTCTATTTCTTATAGTTCTTAAGAGTACTTTCCACATAGAGTTTTATTCCAGAGGTTCCTTTTACTCTTAAATACATTGTGTTAACTATCAAAAATCAATGTTCACAGTAGATAGTTAAATAGTTGCAGCACCCTTTTGAGGTTCTTAAGCCAAGCAGACTACTGATTTACATACCAATTTTTTGAGGATTCCTTACTTTGACATAATATAACCTTGCTCTATCCAAATATCATCTTAAGAGTGTCAAAAGTATACCAGTCTAAAATCTCACCTAAGTATTTTGATGTGATTCCAGCATGACTGAGATTGTTACAGAACATGACAATATGTACTTTACTTCATTATTGACTGGAGAACAGAGATTCTTTTTTTTCTTCACCTTTTTCTTTTTTTTTTTTTTCATTCTCAGCTCTTGGGGCTGAAATATATAGATGATTCTCCACAAATCTTTTCTATTGTGGAAGCAGAAATACTGTAGGCTCCTACATCTGTGAGAAGACAGGCAAGGAGCACTTGGGAGACATTATGCCACTGACATACTAATTGTTTCTGGGGACACTCTTCAATAAAAATTTTCCTACCCATAAAATGAAGCTACCCATGTGGTATTGCCCACCAGGGTACCAGAGTTGAATGGGACCACCAGTGTTGTCTGACCCTCTCCCCACAGGCAGCCAAACAACAGTATGGTGTAGAGTAAAGCCCAGAAACATCAGAGTTTGAAGATACAGATTCAGCTCTTAGCTCTGTCACTTTCTAATCAGGTAACCTGGAGCAAATAATTTAAAATCTCTGAATTTCTCTCTCTTTCTCCCTCTGTATCTCTGTCTCTCGCTCTTAGATGTAAAATGAAAGTTTGAACAAAATAATTTCTCAAGTATCTTTGCTCTCTATGATTTTCACACATTCAGAGCAGATGGTTCTTAACAATTTTCCATGAGGATTAATCAGGTAAGATTCTTATGTCACCTTTATCTCTTTAACAACTCATTGTTCATCATACATGAAGAACTGTGATTTCATTTTTATGATCTTCCATTTCCTACTGATTAGTTAGGTATACATTGTGGCATATTACATATCATAATTTCTACAATTAACCCAACAGGTACTCTTTGCTCTGAGCTCTCCTCTATAAATAGTGAGAATAGTCAATGCACTGTTTACAAAAAATGATAAGCCAGGCAGAAGGAGAGGAAAGCACATTAACGTCCCAATTCCACTATTAATTTCTTGCTAGATGGGACAGGCTGCAGTCACCTCATCTGTAACAAAAACTTTTTTAAGTTTATTTATTTACTTTTGAGACATAGGGAGTGAGTAAGCAGGGGTAGGGCAGAGAGAGAAGGAGACAGAGAATCTCAAGCAGGTTCTGCACTGTCAGCACAGAGCCCAACACAGGGCTGGAACCCATGAACCGTGAGATCATGACCTGAGGTCAACCAACTGAGCCACCCAGCAGCCCTCATCTGTAATAAAAAATTTAACAACTGTCTTACCTATCTCATAAGAATACTGACAGACCATATGGGTTAAAGTCTCTGCAAATGTAAATTTTTATGTTATTATAACGATTGATGTTGCCAATAGCTTCTAAGATACTAAACGGAATGAAGTGGCATGTATCTTATCAACTTCCAGTTGACTGTCTTGCTAAATATAGCACCAGACCACAGGTCTGTCTGTTGGATAAGCTCCCTGGCTTTAGTGCCCATAACAAGTTCAGTATAAACATTGTACATCGTTGAACCATGAAGAGCAGAGAGTATTTTTCCAAAGTATTTTTCTGGGAATAATTGTGAAGGATCATCTTCTATGTGAATGGCTGTGACCTTGTACTTCCAGCACAAATAGAACTATGTTTTCTATACTGGTCCTAGTGAAGATGTAATTTCAAGGAGAATGACTTATTACTCTGTGCATGGTAGGGGGAACAATAACCCTTGCTTAACCCAATGATCTGTGCATAATCTTCCCCCTGGCAACAATTTAAAGACATGAAAGGAAGAAGCAGTTTGGATTCCAGTTTTCATCTACTTAACAAACCCATGCTGCAGACCAGAAGTTTGCCATAATTTACAAGGTTTTGTTTTCAACTGGATGGGTCTTTAAAGCTAAAGCAACAGAAATTCCCATGGCAACAAACCACAAGTATCAGAATCAAATCTTGAAACAGTGGTCATTCTGGACCTAGAATAAAATGAATTTATTGCCAGTCTTAAAAAGACAATAATAATTCTATCATCCTGTCTCAGAGGTTAATAGAAGAGTAACAGCAAACTCCCATCAGGTCTCATGACTATCCAAATCATGAAAGCATCACGCCAAATTGCTAAACTGAGGCTTTAAAATAAATTTAGAGTCAAACACTGAAAAGGAGCAATGGACACTTAAAGGTTCATCCAAGGATTGTGATTCTCTGTCTTCACAACAGGAGAGAATAATTCACAGCTTATTTTCAAGCCTCATTCTGTGTTTGGAAATAGAAAGTTGGACAAAATGCCTTGAACAAATTTCAGCTACATTAAACCACAAGCACCATTTAGAGACCATGACAAACAAAATTGATGTCAGTATTAAAGGATTTGCAAAATTAATTAGAAATGCATTTTGGGGTGCCTGGGTGGCTCAGTCAGTTAAGCGTCCAACTTCGGCTCAGGTCTTGATCTCGTGGTTCTTGAGTTCAAGCCTTGTGTCGGAATGTGTGCTGACAGCTCAGAGCCTGGAGCCTGCTTCGGATTCTGTGTCCCCCTGCCCTCCCCCTTGCCCCTCCCCCACTCGTGTTCTGTCTCTCTCTCTCTCTCTCTCTCAAAAATAAACATAAAAATATTTTTTTAAAGGTATACTTTTTTTTTTTTTTTAAGAGACAGAAAGAGGGGCGCCTGGGTGGCTCAGTCAGTAAAGCGTCTGACTTCGGCTCAGGTCATGATCTCGCGGCTTGTGAGTTCAAGCCCCACGTCGGGCTCTGTGCTGACAGCTTAGAGCCTGGAGCCTGCTTCAGATTCTGTGTCTCCCCCTCTCTCTGCCCACCCCATGCTCATGCTCTGTCTCTGGCTGTCAATAATAAATAAATGTTAAAAAAAAAATTAAAGAGACAGAAAGACAACTGATATGGACAGGTTTTTGGAAATGAAGTATACCAAATAGTCAAGCACTGAAAATGGAACTAAGACTTCCCAGAATGCCATGGTGGACATAATTACCCAGTGCTACAGACTAGGTGGCAGCTTTAAAGAAAAGGTATTGATTTCCCAGTCACTTATTATATGCCATAGACAGTAATTCTTCCAAAACACCAAACACTTTTCAGACAGACAAGCATGTTCCAGCTTTCTGATAGTGTCAATTAATTCTGAGGAATCATTTTAAATTCTCTCCAGTGAGAGACTTTTGTTATTGCATTTTAGTTTCATTTAAACCCCTTTTCAAGAACTGTGTCTAATAGACCTTCAGAGCATCTCTGGGCAGCTCTAACTTACATAACCTCATTTTTCAAAAGTGTTCATTACTTTCTCCCCCTCTTAACATGCTCTCACTCCAGCTCAGGGCCTCCCCGGGGGGAATTTGCTGCCTGCTTTGGTAATATAGTAGTGCCTACCTTTGAGACTTTTTCTCATTTCTAAATGGAGTGTGCAGAATATGAAGGGGGTGGGGACAATGCTCCTATTGTTGCTGATTGGCAATGGAATCAGAATCTGCCAGTGAAAATAGCCTACAATCATATCTAGCCAGGATATTATCCAGGGCACATGTGGGAGAAATAAAAGGAAATAATGGAAAATGACAAAAAGAAATGGCTTCATTTCTACTTCCAATACAGAAAAAAAAAAAAAAGAAAGAAAAAAGAAAGGAAAAAATAAATATCCAAGTATATTTTAAAAATTAATACATTATTTAAAGTAAAAATTATGAAGGGTGCTACAGAGTCATCTTATATTCCATTTGAAATTCTGCAAGAATATAGTGTAGCTTCATTTAAACAGCATACTCCACAATTTTGCTAAACATTAAAAAAAAAAAAACCAACCCTCTCAGCTAGAGATAATTCACTGGAACACCTCACTTCGCTGCTCAGTGAAATTGAACACTATTTGCAAATTCTCACTTGCAAAAAGCAAAAGAAAGCTATAGTCATACTTATCCTCACCTCTTTTGCATCCTGAGGAGGGAAAAAGTACATTAAAAACCATAAATGTAAAATGTTTTACTTATCAGTGAAACACCAAACTGGAGTAAAAGGAAATTTTAAAGTATCTACTTCATAGTTGTATGTGTACAAAGTCATCACTATTTTTTAATAATTCTCAACTCATTAGCCTGTTAGTGTTTTTATTTTTCTTCCAGACATAAAGCTTAAACTTGGTCACAGATATTTATGAAAGGTCAGAATGCCTCCAGCACTGTAATTTAGAAATCACGTTTTCCTCAGTCACACACTCTCCCTAAAATCTATTAAATATGTAGAATTTCACATTTATTTAACCACCTATGCATGTACATCAAGTACAGCACTATCTATGCATTCACGAGTCTCCAATGCAAGGATGCCGCAATACGAGAATAATAAGGGTCCTCCAAGCATTCCAATGTGCCATAAGAAGATGGACAGGCAGAGACAATGCCCACCCCTACTACTTACAAACCAAGTGATCCTGGACACATTATTAAAATCTCTCACATTTAATTTTCCCATCCATAAAATGAGGATGATAACCACTATCCACAGGGTTGTTGGAGATTAAATGAGATAATGTATGCAAAGCACTAATCAGAGTAGGCACTTAATAAATGGTTTTATTTCCTTGTTCTCTTTCTGAGGAAAAAAAAAAAAACAAACACTGAGAGATACTCCATGCTGTTTTGATGTCTAAAATGTGCTTTTCCTTTAGCAAAGATAATGTGAAATTATGTGCATGTGGAAGGGAACAGGTTTGATATGCCATTGAAGAAGAGACAGTTGCCCCATCAAGAATTCACCCTCCAAGGTAATCAGAAAGCCATACTCCAAATGTGTCTATTACAGGTGCTCCAGAGAGCTTTACCTGCCATTAATAGCATGGTGCTTTGCCAATGTTAAAAATGGAATTTTACTGGTGAAATTAGTAATTAGCACAACATATATAAATATGGATGATAATTACTGAAATGAGTGGTATGCAGGATGTGTGTATTGGTAATAATATTCTAGAGACATCCCTCCAACTCTTTTATTAATAAGGTATAAAAATCTAGAAAATTCCAAACTTGTATTCATTGGGATGGACCCTGAGGCTATCCAGTCCTGCCATCCATCTGGTCAAAGGTTTGTGGTTGCCTGATGTCCACCACAAAAGCAACTGGATTCTGCTTTTGAAACTTGCAAGTGGTGTTTTGATCACCTAAAATGAAGAGAACGTGGACTTCATAAAGCTTACTGAACAGTGTCTGAACTATGTGACCTGACTTGTCAATAAATTTTTTGTTTAAATAAATGTCTTGATATGCAGCAGAATTTCGTCTGAGATCTGCTTTCATTAAAACCAAGCGGCAAAGTTGCAAAGTTATTTAACAGTCAGTAGTCAACTCCAACTCCTACTTACTGCAAACTTTTTGGCAACTATTATGATGTACCTAGGTGCTATTATGAACAACCTAATAGCTGTGTGTGACCAAACAAACTTAGGCCAGTTTGCTTCATGCTAGCTTTTTTTTTTCTAATTAAAAAAATATATTAACTTAGATCAATGGTTAATTAATTTCTTGTGGAATGCAAACACAGAATAAATCAAAGGAGTGGAAATAAAGTGAAATTAGAAATCAAAAGAAACTACTGGCACTTCATCAAGATAAAAAGCTTCTGCACAGCAAAGCAAACAATCAACAAAACTAAAAGGCAACCAATGGAATGGGAGAAGATATTTGCAAATGACATATCAGATAAAGGGTTAGTATCAAAAATCTATAAAGAACTGAGCAAACTCAACATCCAAAATACAAATAATCCAGTGAAGAAATGAGCAAAAGACATGAACAGACATTTTTCCAAAGAAGACATCCAGATGGCTAACATACACCTGAAAATCAGGGAAATACAAATCAAAACCACAATGAGATACCACCTCACACCTGTCAGAATGGCTAAAATTAATAACTCAGGAAACAACCGACGTTGGCGAGGATGTGGAGAAAGGGGAACACTTTTGCACTGTTGGTGGGAATGCAAACTGGTGCGGCTACATGAAAACACTTCAGAGGTTCCTCAAAAAATTAAAAATTGAGCTACCCTATGACCCAGCAATTGCACTACTAGGTAATTACAAAATGCTGATAGGAAGGGGTACATACAGCCCAATGTTTACAGCCACGCTATCAACAACAGCCAAATTATGGAAAGAGCCTAAATGTCTATAGACTGACAAATGGAGAAAGAGGATGTGGTATATATACATACACACACATACATGGGAATATTACTTGGTGATGGCGATCAAAAAAGAATGAAATCTTGCCATTTGCAACAACATGGATGGAACTAGAATGTATTATGCTAAGCAAAATAAGTCATTCAGAAAGACCATTACCATATTTCACTCATATGTGGAATTTAAGAAACAAAACAGATGAACATAGGGAAAGGGAAGGAAAAACAAGATAAAAACAGAAAACGAGGCAAACCGTAAGAGGCCCTTAAATACAGAGAACAAACTAAGGGTTGCTGGAGGGTGTTGGATGGGAGGATGGGCTAAATGGGTGATGGGCATTAAGGAGGGCACTTGGTGGGATGAGCACTGGGTGTTATAACGTAAGTGATTAATCACTAAATTCTACTCCTGAAACAATCATTACACTATATGTTAACTAACATGGATTTAAATACAATGAAAAAAAAAAAAGAAATCAAAAGAATGTAATTTGTAAAAATTATAATGTTGAAGCTGGTAAAGTTTCAGTGAGTTGACATATGGCTACTGGCATCATAAAGTAACTCCATTTTCTGGAGAGAAAAATGGGTGAAATTTATCATGAACCTTAAAAATAAATGTTCTACCAATGACCACATTAAAAGATGCTCAACATCACTAGCTATCAGGATAAGGCAAATCAAAACCACAATGAAACACCACTTCATACCCACTAGGATGGCTCTAATCAAAAACACCAATAATAATAAGTACAGGCAAGGATGTGGAGAAATTAGAACACTCATACATTGCTGGTGGAAATGTAAAATAGTGCATCCATTTTTGAAAACAGTCAGTTCCCCAAAAGGTTAAATATCAGAGTTGCCATGTGACCCATCAATTCCACTCCTAGGTACATTATCCAAGAAAAATGAAAACTAGCATGCAAACGTTCACAGCAGTATTATTCATAATAGTTAAGAAGGAGAAACAAATGTCCATCAACTCAGGAATGGATAAATAAAATGTCATATATACATGTAACGGAATATTATTCAGTCACAAAAAGAAATGAAGTAGCACTGATATATGCTGCAACGTGGATAAATCTGAAAACGTTATGCTAAATGAAAGAAGCCTGTCACTGAGGACCACATATTGCATGATTCCTTTTTACAAATTGTCCAAAATAGGCAAATCCATAAAGCCAGGAAGTATATTGATAGTTGTCTAAGACAGAGAGCTGGGGGCAAATGAAAACGACTACTAATGGGTACAGGGTTTCTTTTGGAGTAATAAAAATTTTCACAAATTGAGTGTGGTGATGGTTATACATCTCTACAAATATTGCATGCTTTAAATAAATGAATTGTATGGTATGGAATTATCCCACAATAAGGTTGTTGTAAAAAATTATTAATGTTCAAACTCCTTGACCCCGTAAGCCTAAGCATCAGTTTGAACCATAGAAAATTACCAATATTTTTGGCCTACAAAACAGCAACTTGATATAGCTATCCTAAGATGGGAGTCCAAGATTTATTTATAAAGAAGTTCATTAGCTGCAATTTTATTATAACATAATTTTGGAAATAATCTAAACGTTGAGGGGGAAAAAAAGATTAAACTATTGTATAGGGGCACCTGGGTGGCTCAGTCAGTTAAGCGCCCGGCTACGGCTCAGATCATGATCTCACAGCCCATGAGTTCGAGCTCCGCATTGGGCTCTGTGCCGACAGTT